>NC_022030.1:56501937-56526850 GCF_000317375.1 Microtus ochrogaster | reverse complement strand
AAATATAGATTCAATACCATTGTTTAAGATTTGAAAAAAGTGATATATTCAAATGCTTTTTTGAGACAGGGTTTTGCTACTTAGCCCAGGCTGGCTTCAAACTCAAAATCCTACTGCCATTAGCTTCTCAAGTGTCAAGTGCTACAGTTCAAGTATATGTGCCACTATTGTACACCTCCTTCCCCTATTCTTTCTCTCCTGTCCTTTTTTCAACAGGGTTGAACAGACAGACTGGCTTTAAACAGTCTCCTAGCCTTAGCTTCCTAGCTGCTGGGACAGCAGGCATTTGCCATTATGCCACATTTCTTTGTAAATACTCAAGTTAACATAATTCAAGATTGGTGGCATAAACATATGAATAGCTAGCTATTAAACAGAAAACTACAAAAACCTTAACGTATAAGAATTGTGTAATATATCGAGTAAACATAAAAAAATTCATACTGGGCTGGAGAGATGGCTCAGAGGTTAAGAGCACTGCCTGCTCTTCCAAAGGTCCTGAGTTCAATTCCCAGCAACCACATGGTGGCTCACAACCATCTGTAATGAGGTCTGGTGCCCTCTTCTGGCCTGCAGGCATACACACAGACAGAATGTTGTATATATAATAAATAAATATTAAAAAAAAAAAGAAAGAGGCCGGGCGGTGGTGACGCACGCCTTTAATCCCAGCACTCAGGAGGCAGAGGCAGGCGGATCTCTGTGAGTTCGAGACCAGCCTGGTCTACAGAGCTAGTTCCAGGACAGGCTCCAAAACTACAGAGAAACCCTGTCTCGAAAAAACCAAAAAAAAAAAAAAAGAAAGAAAATTCATACTGCCACATCTTCATTCTCTGTGGAGGGAGTCAGTATAAGACCTTGTGCATGCTAAGTACCTGCTCCATTAGAGCTACAACTCCATTCTGTTTGTGTTATATTTAACTTGAAAAAACTCAGATAAAAGTTATCAGTGAACAGAGATATTTACTTCCTCCTTTTCAGTTGAATATCATTTATTTCTTCATTATTCAACTTTGTCATTGATTTTATAGAAAAGGCTTCCAGATTTCTACAACTAAGTGTGCCAGCTGTAGGCATAACATGCATAGCCTTTATCACATAACATGCATAGCCTTTATCACATAACGTGCATAGCCTTTATCACATAACGTGCATAGCCTTTATCACATAAAATAGTTTTCTTCTTCTCCCTAGTCTATTTAGAGTACTTATTGTGAGAGAATATTAAACTTGTCATTTTTTTTTTCACCAAGATGATTATGTGGCTTCATTATTGTCCTTCAGTCTGTTATTGTGGTGCATTATATAAACTCATTTTCATGCTGCACTAGTTTTACATTCCAGGAATAAATTTAGCATAATTCTTATATGGCGACACTTAACTTAGCCCAACAGTATTTTGTTGAGGATTTCCCCATTAGTGTTCATCAGAAAAATTGGTGTACAGCCATCATATTTTTGTCTCATATAGCTCAGGCTGGCCTTGAAAAACATTGAACTTTGATCCTCCTGCCTCTATTTGAGTGTTGGAATTAGACGTATGCCTAGCATGCCTGGTTCCTGTGTGCTGATCTGTTAGGGACTCCAGTCTCCTGCATACTGTAGGCTCTACAAATGAGCCACACACCCCACCCTCAGTCATCATGTTCTTTTACATCTATTAATGTCAGACTCATGAGATGATTAGTACTTACCTACATGAAGTCTGTTTTGATGGACTGCATCTAGAAACAACCTCATTTCCTCTGCTTCCTTACTTGGTACTTTGTCAATAGACAAGAAGCTGTTATCTTGTAAAGTCAACATTAGGCGACTTTGTTTTGTTCCACTGGGACGTAGTACCACATTTTTAATGTTATGACTTAGCTAAAAGAAAAAAATTATCTTTTCACCCAAATTATACAACAAAGTCTAAAAATTGCTGAATTTCATACATTCCCATTTGCCTTTCCTTCTTCCTCTTTCTTGATAAATTTAACTCAAATATATAAACTTTGCGAAAAGATTTATTTCCATGTTTAATTGTATGGATGCATACATATCTGAATGTGGTTATGTAGTAGCACCTATGGAAGCCAGAAGACATTGTGGTCTCTGAAGCCGGAGTTATAGGCAGTCATGAGCTATTTCCACATGAATACTGGGGATTTACCTGGGGCCCTTTGCAAAATAAGTATGTGCTTTTAACTGCTAAGTCATTTTTTTTCTTTTTTTTTAAGATTAGGTCCCAGGGGGCTGGAGAGATGGCTCAGAGGTTAAGAGCATTGCCTGCTCTTCCAAAGGTCCTGAGTTCAATTCCCAGAAACCACATGGTGGCTCACAACCATCTGTAATGAGGTCTGGTGCCCTCTTCTGGCCTGCAGGCAGACACACAGACAGAATATTGTATACATAATAAATAAATATTAAAAAAATTTAAAAAAAAAGATTAGGTCCCACTATAGAGTCTATTTGGTCTAGAACTCACTATGTATTTCAGGCTGGCCTCTAAACTCACACTGCTCTTAACTAAAAAGCCTCTGCCTCCTGAGTGCTGGAATTAAATGTGTGCCTCCATGCCCAGTTAACATTTAGCTTTTAAGACCAGCATTTCACTATATTTTATCAATTTATGAGTATTGGGGGCGGTGCCACAGAATGTCAATGGAGGTCAGAGGATAACCTGTGGTAACTGGTTTTCCCTCCACCATGTACCTTTTCTTTTTTTTTTAAAATATTTATTTATTTATTATGTATACAATGTTCTGTCTGTGTGTATGTCTGCAGTCCAGAAGAGGGCACCAGACCTCATTACAGATGGTTGTGAGCCACCATGTGGTTGCTGGGAATCGAACTCAGGACCTTTGGAAGAGCAGGCAATACTCTTAACCACTGAGCCATCTCTCCAGCCCCACACCATGTACCTTTTCAACCACCTCTTTGACCTCTGTTTTGTCTGACAATCTCATGTATAACTTAGGCTAGCCTTGAACACACTACATAATGAAGTCCAGTAGTCCAGTATCGCCTCTCTTTTTCCAGTCTCCAGCTTCCCAGTGCTGGGATTACAAGCATGTACCACTATACATTCTATTATGATAGAATATATGTGACATACAAAAGCGTCAGCAACTTATTTTCACAGTTCAAAAGTATAAACAACTGGAAAGTTTATTTCAATCAAATTCAAGCATAAAGTTTAAAATATATTCTTGAAAAAATAAACATAATTTTTAAAATTTATTTTATTTTTATTTTTCAAGATAGGATTTCTTAGGGCTGGAGAGATGGCTCAGAGGTTAAAGAACATTTCCTGCTCTTCCAAAGGTCCTGAGTTCAATGGCTCACAACCATTTGTAATGGGGTCTGGTGCCCTCTTCTGGCCTGTAGGCATACACACAGACAGAGTATTGTATACATAATAAACAAATAAATATTAAAAAAAAAAAAGATAGGATTTCCTTCTGTAGTCTTGGCTGTCCTAGAACTTAGAGAGGTCTTCCTGCCTCTAGCTCCCAGGTACTGGGATTAAAGGCGTGAACTACCACAGGTAAATTTATTTATTTGTTTATTTCGACACAGGGTATCTCTCTGTATCTCTGGCTGTTAAATTTATTTTTTACGTGTATGGGTATTCTGTCTTCATGTATATTTCTTGCCTGGTGCCCTCAGAAACCAGAAAAAGGTATTGGATTCCCTGGAACTGAAGTTAAGACAGTTATGAGCTACCATTTGGGTGCTGGAAATTGAATCCATGTCCTCTCAAACAGCACCCAGTGCTCTTAACTGTCAGGCAATCTCTCAAGATCTGATGAATATAGATCTTTTAAAAGTATATGTTTTTTAGTCACTGAGCCATCTCTCCAGACCTTGATTTTTGGTTTTTTTTTTTTTTTTCAAGACACAGTCTCACTATGCACCCCAAACTGGCCTCAAATTCACTATGCAGACCAGGCTAGGCCTGAAGTTATAACACTTCTTTGAGATTCCCAAATGCTGGGATTATAGGAATGTGTTACCATGCATAGCTATGTTCTTAAATTCAACACCCACAAAGATTAGCAGCTCTTAGCTCCACAATAGTAGTACAGAAGGGGAAAATTAACTATTTAAAATTGTGTTATATTTTATGTGCATGTATGTGTGTATGTATGTATATGGTGTGTATCATGTCACAGCATTTGTGTGTAGGTCAGAGGACAATTTGTGGGAACTGATACTCTCCTTCCACCTTATGGGTCCTAAGGAACAAACTCAGATCACCAAGTTTTGTGACAGGTGTCTTAATCTACTGAGTCATCTTGCCGGCCCAATAGTAATATTCTTTTAAAGATAGTGACAAGTTTTTACAGTTAGAGGAAGATAGCTAGCTATAAAGATGACCTGAACAATCATCCATTAAAGACTATGACATATGGCAAGGTTATTTAGGACATAGATACTTACTTTTAGAAGGCACTAAAAAAAATTCCATTAAATGGTTCTAGCAATTACTTCAAAGAAAAAAAAAGATGAGCTAAGATTATCTAATTTGTGTGTGTGTGTTGTCAGAGACTGAACCCTAGGTTCTGAGCACATTAGGCAAGTGCTACCACTTAGCTCATATTCAGTCCCACATTTTCCCAGACAGGCCTTCATGGACCTATCACTCTGTGATATGTGTCTTAATCTCATCTGAAAAACATTCTGACCAGGTAGCCCAGATTGGACGTGCATTACAACTACTACTCAGCCTCTAAAGTGCTGGGATCATAGGAGTGTACCTTCAAACTCTGGCCTAATGGGGTTTGTTGTTATTACTGTTTTTTTCCGGGGGGGGGGGATTTCAGTTTATAGTTCCATGTTATTTTTGAGACAGGATTTCATATAGCTCAGGCTGGCCTCAAACTTGCTTTGTGACTCAAGATAACCTCAAACTGCTGATCTTCCTTCCTCTACCTCTCAAGTGTTAGGATTACAGATATGCATCACTGGTCACAAATGTTAATATGGCTTTTGAAATAGCTTAATATCTGGTACCCAAACCTCTCTAAGTTCTTTCCCACTAGTTTTCTTTGCAACAATGGTGACTGTTTCTTATTCTTTATTAAACTTAACAATACTACTGAGTAATTTATAAAACAACACATAAAAGTACCAAACCTTTCAGGGCCACTTTACTACAACTATGAAACTATGACAGTGTGGCTATTTAGTAAAGGATCTCACTAAGGAACCACTCCAAATCAAAATATGTTATACCTGAAACATCCTTGGAATTCCTCCAGTGTTGTAGTGAACTACTAGACTGACTTTATTGTCTTTTTCCACAATTTCAAAGGATCCTTCTTTCCACTTTGTAATTCCAGTCTGCATACTTCGAACTCTGATAGGACCATTTATCTTCAGAGGAGACATATTTTCTTTAAAAATAAATTGCTTTTAACGAAATTAAAAAGCAAAAATATATGTTCACCTGACAGATTCTAAAGAAAAATACAAGTTACAAGTGGTTAAAAACAGAATTTTAAAGAGGATACTTAATAAATCATCTTATATCTTTCTTCATTTGGGGGAAAAAATCATTTACTCTCTAAAGAAAAAAAATCTTAACCCTTCTCTAAAATACATCCATATTCAGCACTACCATTTCCAAAAAGCAATTTAACTTAAACTTCAATATTCAAAATTATTCAAGATCCCAGAATAAACAATATTCTTTTCTTTGGTGAGTATGTGTATAATGTGTGTGTATTCGTGAGGCACATACGTAGAGCAGTTTGAGACAAGTTCCTTCTGCTCACTGCTGTATCCACCAGGCTAGTGCACCCATAAGCTTCCAGTGATTCTAGACATGTATGTACTCTGTCCAGCTTTTATGTGGGTTCTGGTCATCATGCTTGGTCACTGAGTACTATATCCACTGAGTCATCTTCCCAACCTCTTGAATGAACTTCTAATACTTATAAATGACTTATAACAATCAATAATAGGATAAGATATCTAACACCACTCAACTAGACATGCAAATAAAACGATAGTAATAGATGTTATCAAATAGCATTACATATATCAATGTGCAAATACCTAAAATTGTAAGCCAGATTTTTTTGTATTTTCATCTTCTCAAACACTATAAAATGGATTCTTGCTGATAAGCACATAAATTAAATATTAAATTAAATATAATTACTGCCTAGATGGTTCGGTTGGAAAATCTAGAAAAGATAGTATAAAATGGATATTAGGTCTAGAAATTGGGAGCCAATTCTGTCACTAACGTGTAACGTCTTTCTCTGATATTAGTGCTGTCATTCATACATTGTGACAATAATGACATAATGTTGGGGGATGAAATAACACATATATTCAGCTGATAGTACTATTAACATTTATGGAGTTAGCAACCATGTGCTAAATTATTCCTTCTATGTAATACCCCTTTCTTCAAAGACCTCGATAAACCAGATGTTAACAGGAGTTACAAATCAACTGCCTATGAGGTCAGCCAGGTAAGAGAAAGGACTAAGGTAAATATGTTCAGGTGCAATCAAATCTAGTTAACTACTAGCACGTGAACCTTGATTTGCCAGTTCACCTTTTTTTCTTGTTTTTCACAAAAATGAACTTCATATAAAATTACTCATTTTATATTGTAAGCAATAAATTCAAATTTATTTTTAAAAGCCATCAAACAAAACTCACCTATAGGGAGGAGGTGTTAAGTCTGGGTTCCTCGAGTTCAAAGCCTATAGTTACTGCATGGAAAGTAACTAGAAATCAAAGAAGACATTTAAAAACACTTTGAGAGTTCAAGACTCTTATGCACCTTAAGTTCTTCATTACTCTTTCTTCACACCCTCAAAAATTTCTGAGAGCCAACTGTGGTCACATTTAAAAATTAGCAATTTACTGGACATATAAATTAAAAATAAAGTTTATTATTTATTACTATGCCTATTCATGCGACATTTTGCTCAAACTAGTAACCCTACAGAAACCTGAATGAGCCACCTGCACTTGTAATACATTGTAGCTATTATTTGTGGCTCTATTGTTTGTACAAGTCCTTGACATTTCTTTCCTTTCTATCAGGACTAGAAAGAATATGTTGTTTCTCTTCTACACCCATTTCCCAAGCCAGAATCATTAGAACTAGCTTTGACCTTCTTATATATTTTGGGGTTGGACTAGAAATGGGAGGTTAGAATTCTGTGAATTCCTAACTTCATATGCCTTTCAGGTATTTTTCTAAGTAAACTACAAATCAAATAGATTTATTCTCCATCTTAGTATTACTCAATGGCTTTTAAACGTCTTTACAATAAAATACAAACTCATTAACATGATACCAAGGCCTCAGGCCCTCATTACCTATTCCCAATTAAGTGTGCTGGGGGAACTCCTTCAGCCAACAGCCTTTAAGATACGGGCCCACTTCGGGAGTGGTCTCAGATACTATAAATGCAAATGAAAAGCGCAAGCAGGCCTCCTGGCTGCTGGATTCAGTTCAGTTCCCAGAGCACACAGAGGGCTGCAGATCACTATTCTTCCTGTGAGTTTACCCCCTAATAAACAAACCTTTGTTATACTCCATTTCAGGCTATTGTGGAACTCTTTTGTACGCCAATGTATGCATCCCCTCAATTCAGCCATCTCAACTAAAAAAATATTCCCAAAGCCATGTATTCTCATGACACTGAATCTTTATACACTGTGGTCATGTCTATAAATTTTCATGTATTCTCCCCTCCTGACCTGCCATAATTCCTTCTTTTGGTTCTAAAATCAAAGCTCAACTTAGATGTCACCGTCTTTAAGAAGCTTTCCTGACTACTTTTCACTGGGTTCTCTTCCTCATAACTCACTCTGAGTCTATTTTTTTTTAATTTTTATTTTATGAACATTAATGTTTTGCCTGCATATATGTCTGTGTGAGGGTGTCGGGTCCCCTGGAACTGGAGTTACAGACAGTTGTGAGCTGCCATATGGGCATTGGGAATTGAACCCAGGTCCTCTGGAAGAGCTTCAGTGCTCTTAACCGCTGAGCCACTTCTCCAACCCCCTGAGGCTATTTAAATCCTCCATATTCCTGTTGTACTTTGTGCTTATAGACACATGACACTATTACAAATGTTATTTATTCCTTTGTTTCTACCTATATTATTGGAAGACAGGGAATGTGTTCTATAATCTTAATAAGCATCATTGATCAAGAATGATGAACAAGCTGGGATGGTGGCCCATACTTTAGCACCAGAACTTGGGAGGTAGAGGAATGAAGATTACTGTGGGTTTAAGGTGAGTCTAGCCTATACAACAAGTATATCAAACACACATAGTAAATCTATCTCAAGAAAGATTTTATGTCTTAACAGTTTTTTTCCATCTTTTCTTCTACCTCTCCCTGAAAAAAAGTTTTATGTCTTATCAAATCTTTTGTTCTTTCTCTACAGCTCATTATGGGAATATAAAACACCATTATCTTGGTGTTGATTATTTAAAATATCATTATTAAACAAAACTTAGAAATGAAATTTCACATCTACTAAAGTATACAAGATATTTAAAAATGTTATTTCTATCTAATTCTAAATGCAAATTTTGATTACGAGTATAAAATTTTACTTCATGACTTCATATGTTGACCATTTTCTTAACCATTTCGACTACCAGCTTTTTTTCTAATGAAAAAACTTAAAGATACAGAACATAAAACTAGAGAACACAATAAAAACATTCAATATTTCTTTTGTACTAAATGAATGAACAGTAACCACTCCTGAGCTTACCCTACTTGCTAAAGATAAAAAGTTTCTTTTTCAATATGAAGTACATACAGAAACAATTTAAAAAAAAAAAGACTTTTTTTTTTTAAAGACAGGGTCTTACACTGTAGCCCAGTTTGGTCTAGAAATCACTGTATAATACAGGCTTGCTTCAAACTCATAGCAATTCTCCTGTTTTAGCCCACCCCCACCTCCGCCCAGTGCTGGGGTTACAGGCATGAGTCATTATGCCCAGCATTAGTTAAACTTCCTATAAACAGAAGAAAAAGATTCCTTGAACGCTAACTATCCAAGTTTGAGATTCCATGCAAGCTCATATTGCAAACTAGGTGTCTTTTTGTAGTCATTTACTTAAATGCATATATATCAGGCATTCTGTGATAAAGAAATCATGCTAAAACATAAATGTATAATTAAAAATTGTTAATTCTAGCCTATTGCATATTACTGCAAATACAGAACCAAAACAAAACCAATACTTACTTTTCAGTAACTTTTACTGAAAAATTAGACAAAATAACAATTCTCCTTTATTCTGTTTCTTGTGCCAAAAGCAATGTACTTTTCTTGAGAAACTATTCATATTCTCCAGCTCTACCAGTGATCCCTCCAGGAGTCAGTCATCAACTCAGCTAAAGAAAACAGAAGTGTGCTTTAAGAAATTTCAACATAAGAAATTTAAACAAAAAAAATGAATCATGTATGTCAAAAAGACTCATTTAAAGACCACTCTTACTGAAAATATTAAAATAAAATGCAACACAGAATGAGGAACTCAGGAAAAACCTGCAAGTCCATCACCCAGTGTCTTGCTTTTATGTATTGCTACTAGATTTTGAAACTAAGTCAGTGAAAAAGTATATCCTTTGTTGACTTTAGAAACATTGTTGCATCATAACCATCTAAAAGACGGCTTGTAAATTGTGTCGATCTGTAGCTTTTAAAGCTGGAAAATATTAAGTTGTGTTGATCTGTAGTTTTTAAAAGCTGGGAAAAGGTTATCTTCACCACCTTTCAGAAAGTTCTTTAAAAAATAAACAACAAAAAATTCTTAATTTTAGGTTTTTCTAAACCTTTCTCTGGAATTCTACCACAAGTTTGAATACAACATCAACTTTTAACTCTGTTCATCTAGAAAAATGATTTATAAACTGGGCGGTGGTGGCAGCATGCCTTTAATCCCAGCACTCGGGAGGCAGAAGCAGGCGGATCTCTGTGAGTTCGAGGCCAGACTGGTCTACAAGAACTAGTTCCAGGACAGGCTCTAAAGCCACAGAGAAATCCTGTCTCAAAAAACAAAAAGTACTTCCCTAATTCAGAAATTCATTACTTTGGGATAGGGATGTGGCTCCATTGGTAGGGTGCTTGCCTAGCATGCATGAAACCCTGGAATTCATTGTCAGCAAAAGATTTACTGGTATGCCTCTATCCCAACACTTGGGAGGTAAAGCAGGAATTCAAGGTTCATCTTCAGCTACATAGTGAGTTAGTTTCAAAGCCAACTTGGCCTACATGAGAGGCTGCCTCAAAAATAAATAAGTTAAGTCATTCAAAACTCACTTCTTTAAATCATCACTCCACCCAATAAATATTATGCATTTACTAAACACAGTGCTAAGTATCAAACATTATTGATTTAATATTAATAATCTTAGAGGACAGGTTTTATCACTGTATCTTACACATAAAGGAAACTGAGGCTTTCAGAAATTAAGAAATTATGCAGGGAGTAAACAGAAACTGGACTTTCATTTCCTGGCCACCCAGACCCAAATAATCACATAGAAACTACATTAATTATAACACTGGCCAATAGCTCAGGCTTATTCCTAGCTAGCTCTTACATTTTAAATTAACACATTTCTATTAATTTATGTATCGCCACAAGGCTGTAGCTTACCAATAATGTTCCAGCATCTTTCTCCTTCAGCAGATATATGGCATCTCCTTGACTGCCTACTCTATCTCTGTTTGGATTTCCCGCCTGGCTTTACTCTGCTAAGCCATTGGCCAAAACAATTTTATTCATCAATTAATAAAAGCAACACATATACAGGACATCCACATCCTTGGGGCTAAAGAGGTAGTTTAGTAATCAAGATCACTTGTTCTTGCAAAAGACCTGGTCTTGATTCCCAGCACCATGTGATGGCTCAAAACTATCCATTAACTCCAGTTCTGGGGAAAGACACTATCTTCTGACCTCCACAGGCAATAGGCACAGATGTGGTACACATACATATAAACATACTACATACAGGAAGAACACACATAAAAGTAAACCAATCTTTTAAAAAGGAAAAGAAATTAATATTGAGCCACCAAGAGACAAAACTATGCCCAAAACCTTTTCCCTACTTTGTTTTTTGAAACAGGATTTCATGTAGCCTAGGCTGGTTTTGAACTATGTAGGTAGAGGCAGATCTTGGAACTACTGTTCCTTCTAATTCCACTGTTCAAGTGCTAGGATTATAGGCATACACCACTACACCAGGCTGGAACCAAAATTTATAACCACTACCACAGTGCATACTCAGCATTGTGTGATTCACTTTCCAGCCACCACTCTCAGAGGATTTTTCCATCAATAAATCTTTTTCTACAATAGTCTTCTAAGAACCATTTCCTACCCCTCACCCTCCTTAGGAACTAAAGTGACACTAGTTGTTTTCACAGCTTTCTCCCTAACCAGACACAAGAACTTAGGCACTAGCTGCCCAAGCCTGATGGCATGAGTGCGATCCCTGGACCCGAGAGGAAGAGAATGAATCGACTACTCCCTCTAACCACCTCAACAGATACACGATGGCACACATGCTCCCAACCCAACCGTGTGCATGGACATCTACACGGACACCACACAAATAATACAATATTTTTAAAGTTCATAAAACAAATACACACATAAGATAAAGTTACTGTCATAAAAGAGAGAAGAAATTTGATCTAAATAAGATTTATCTCTAACTACAAAAGAAAAGATTTCTTTCCATTAGACTGTCTAAAATCTGAATGATTTGGTGGAGGTGGGGGGGGTGGAGAGAGTGATACAACACATATCTAATTCCAGCACTTTGGAGGCAGAGGTAGGTGGCTCTTGGTGAGTTCAAGACCAGCCTGGTCTATAGAGCAAGTTCCAGAACAGACACCAAAATCTACACAGAAAAAGCTTGCCTCAAAAAACAGAAAAAAATATGAAAATGATTTGATAACACAGGAATAAGTAAAAAATTTCCTAAACTGGAGACCCTTTGTTGCTCTTTGTCCCCTGCTCATTTTCAAATTTCCATGGCTAGAATCCAGGCTTCCAGCATGATAAGTGACCACCCTACAGCTGAGGCACACTCATCTGTTTTCCTTTGCAGAAAGAGGTGTCTGTTCTAATGGGAGTATCAGAAAACTTATGTTTTCAAACAAGATGGTTCTTAAATCATCTCACATCTCTCTAAGTTAACGGCAATTTCCAATTTGATTCATTTAACCAATTCTTGAGAAATGAAAACAAAAGTGAGTTGCTTTATGTTTACTTTTTACAGTGTGTGTATGAAGAGATCAGATATATCTGCAGGACTCGGTTCGGCCTAAAGTAACTTTTATCCAACCTGGAGGTTCAGAGTAGAGGGGGGAAAAATCCAGAGAAGGCTTTACTCAGGAAGTATTACTTAAGCTGAAAATGAAGATATATTTGATTGAAGGATGAAACAATTCAGATAAACAAAATAGTGTGTTGCAAGGCCTAAGCTAGAAATGTTGTATGTCAACACAAATCAGTGTGTCTGAAGGTTAAATAAGAGAAAGGAAGAGGTCAGAAGATAAAGCTAAATCTAATAAGGTAGGCAAAAACCAGGTTATGTAGAATCTCAATCAACTCCCCCCCCCCCCCCCCCACACACACACACCAAGAACTTCTTGTAACCTAGGCTGGTTTATCTGAGGGGAACTCTTGAGTTCCTGATTCCGTCTCTCCTGCTTTATATGACGCTGGGGCTTAAACGCAGGATTTGGGCACGCTAGGCAAGCATTTCAGCACCTGAACCCAGAACAGGACTTGAAATTTTATCTTAAAGTAATAAGCACCTTGGCAATGGGAAAGTCACTGAAGGGTTTCAAGCAAAGAAATTGTATGTTATTTCTGAATGAATGGAGAAGTGGAGTTTGGGAAGCAGACAGCCGTTTATTTGAATATAGGGCTGAAAATAAAAATTCTCAAATTATCAATATATAGTGAAATTTAAAACTTAGAAAGGAATGGAACGGCAACACAAGAAAACCCCAGCCCCAAATCGAATCATTTTATCCTGCCTAAATTTCTCACCAAGACAAATGATTATGTTTGTTGCTGAGTTTTTCATCCCTCGTTTACCTTTTGCCAGTATGCAACGACATTTTTTCATCTCTTTAGTCCCTCTACCCATTATTAAGCGTTAAGCATCTCCATGCTACCGAAGTACCCTTCTCTAGCATTGTACTCTTCTTTAGGCAATGTCATGCACACACATGGTTCCAAATTTACACAAGTTAAATGACACACATAACATACAAACACATATATGTATGTATCTATATGTGTGGCCCAAAACCCTCCTCTAATCTCTAACCCAATAAACCCAAATGCCTCTTTACCACCTCAACATTCTCTTAGATTATCTATTTCAGCTGGAGATTCATTAGGTATTGCAACTCGCCATAAGAATACCCGAAAAACACTATAGTACATAGTACAACTCTCCAAAGACACGGAACTTTATTACCAATTACCATTTTTTTTTTTTTTTACCAGATCTTGATTTAAAATTGGTAAATTGGACATCGTGGGAGTGTGAGAGCCAGACACGATAAGCTAAGTCTGGGCAGGTCACCCAAAGGAAGTTTCTTTACTTCCAACCATTATCACCTGGAACTCTGGCCATCAATAAATTTAAATGGAGTCTGGAGTCTCAATAGTTTACCCTGAGACAATGCCTGGCAGGCCCAGATTACCTGACCCCCACCCAAGAGCAGACCATTCAAAGGAAATTCCTGGCATTCGAAGCACTGTAAATAGAAACACCTGCCAGCACTTCACCATGACACCCCTAGACAAATGTCAGCCAATCAGGGGTCATGAACCTCTAAGACCCCTCACCCCCACCTTTACTACTATAAAAACCCAATTCTAATTGAGCCCGGGGCTCTCCGGATATTTCAATATGTTGGACATGCGGAGAGACCGAGTTTGCAAACTTGATTAAAATAAAGGCTCTTTGCTTTTACTATGGGACTCACTCTCCTTTGTTGGCTTTTGTGAGGATCCACGGATTTGGGCTTAACAGGAGTGGCTAGATACGGAAAGCAACCAAATGCACGACAAAAAATTAACTCTCTGACTTTTCTCGTGAGCACCGTTTAAGAGGAGGAGGAAAGTAAAGAATGGCCATGACAGCGAATGAGTATCGCATCCAAGGTCTAAGGGTTGTGTGACATCGGAAGTCACCTGGAGAGACAGCAGGCCTCGTTAGGAGGCAAGCCAAGACCACCACAACCCGAGCAAAGCGGGGGCAGGTTGAGGATGCGGAAAGGGAGTGACAATACGCGCCGCGTTCAAGGAGAGGGAAAGCGGAGGGGAAAACACTCGAGCGGGGCACCTGTAAGACACAGGAAGCGTCCGGGGACCCGGTGCAGGCTGAGTAGTAGCCGGGCGAACTCTGGAGTGGACGCCGAGTGGGCGGACCGCACGGGGGTGGGGGGTGAGGCTGGAGAAAACGGCTCGACTCCGGAGCTGTCCCGGCCCGCTTACCTGTGCCAGAGGGTCCGAGCCCGGGACGAGCCTGCCGGAAGCACAGAGTTCTCGCAGAGGGGGAGGAGCCGAGGGGCTCAGAAGGAACGGGCTCTCCTGGCCCCAGACGGCGACACCGCGACTGCTCCTACACACCTGAACCCGCTGATGGCGGGAACTGTGACTACACGCAAACACGTACGCACGCACGTACTCTCGACGCAACCAGTCTGGGCGCGTGCGCGTCGACACTCAAGCCCCGCCCCGCCGGCATTCGTTCCACCCCCTCACCACGCCCTGCCCCTCACCCGGGCGGCCCGCCCCCTGCCGTGACGGTATGGTAGTAGACGTGCGCACTCTCCGTTGTTCCGACTTCGGACCGCCCACCATTTTCCTATAGCTCAGCCTGGCTGAGCATGCGCAATTCGTGTCCTTCCAATACGGCCGGCCTTTTCCCGCCCTTCTCTGGCCTTAGGGGGAAAGTCGGAGTTCTCGCTCCTCTGGGGATATACCTGCGATGCCAGTGGAATATGAGGACCAGTAGGTTGCAGACGTCATTTTGATCCTGTATCTTAAGTGTCTGAAACTATTACCTAGCCCGAGGGTCAGTAGGCGGGAAAGTGCTCAGTGGGTGGAGGGTCAGAGGTGAGAGGTCAGAGGGCTGCGAAGGGGGAGGAGCGAACCGGAGGCGAATGGCGGCTCTTCATCTTCGGCTGCACAGCCCCTAAAGCTGGGACGCGGGTTCGGCGCGTCCGGCGCGTCCGGCGGAAGGAGGAGAGCGGCGGCCGCTCCCAACATGCACAGTCTGGCGACGGCAGCGGTGAGTAGCAGCGCCCGGATACCCGTCTCAGCTTTCTTCCTAGATCCCGGAGCCGAGCCCCGAATTCAGCTCCATCTGCCCCTAGCCGGAGGTCCGGGATCTCCACACCGGGCCCCGACCTTGGCGGAGTCGGACCCCCAGCTATCCCCCCCTCTCCTCCGGCTCCCCTCCTGGTCTGGCGCGCGGCCTCTCGCGATCTTTTCCGGCGCCGAGGCCTGGTCCCGCGCCCCGTGCGGCCCCAGTAGGCCATTCATTGATTCATTGGAGCTCGGCGTCAGTCTCTGGACGCCGGTTGTGTGCTGGGAGTCGGCGGGGATGAGGATAATACCGTGGCCATTCGCTCTGTTCCCTTGCTCCTGGAACTCCTCGCCTAGGGAAGGAAATGGCTTCTAGCTCAATCCACTTGCTTTACATGTAGAAATCCAGAGAACCGAAGTTCAGGATGATTGCGTCTTAGAGTTCTCTGTGTTTGAAGCCTTCCTCACAAATCTCATTTTATCTTTGAACAAGAAAAGCTAATCACGTGTTACACCTCCCTGAAGTCATACTGTGGTTTTCGGTTACGTTTAGAGAAAGTAGACTCTAGGCCTACAAGCCCGGTATGATGGGGTCCTTAGTCATGTTTATGGGCTCGGTTTTTGTCACTTGCTCCTTACGCTCCGACAAAAAGTACGTCACTTTTTTGCTGCAAGAAGCAGGTCTCTAGTTTCGTTTCATAGGACTGCCTCCATAAATGCAAGTCTGCCTCAGTAACTTTCAGACTATGTTTACTGTAGCTTGTAACCCCAACATTTTCTCTTGTAGAGTATGCATTTCCCGTTATGTAATTACTAAATTTTTTTATTTTTTAACTTGTGGGTTGTTTGTCTTCCTCTGAAGATCAGGGGCAAATGTTGTGAATTCTGTTTACTTGGTTTCCCCACTGCTCGGACAGTTCCTATAACAGGGTAAGCTCTTAAATAATACTGACTGAATAGCCACTCAACCGTATGGGAAGCAGGATAGTTAAAGAACACTTCCAATTGTGTGGTGGTGGTGCACGCCTGTAATTCCAGCACTTGGGAAGCAAAGGCAGGCGAATGAATCTCTGAGTTCGAGGCCAGCCTGGTCTACAGAGCAAATTCAGGACAGCCAGAGCTACACAGAGAAATCCTCTCTCAAATAACCAAAAAAAGAAAAAAAGAAAGAAAAGGTATTTCTTCAATTATATTTACAGTGCTGTACATAAATTTAAAAACCTGAACATCTGTTATGCTGTTTGACCCACATGGCAGCTCTGACCCATTAAGCTATTTGGTTGGTGACAAGATTTAAGAATAAAAATTTGGGGCTGGAGAGATGGCTCAGTGTTTAAGAGCGTTGCCTGCTCTTCCAAAGGTTCTGAGTTCAATTCCCAGCAACCACATGGTGGCTCACAACCATCTGTAATGAGGTCTGGTGCCCTCTTCTGTCCTGCAGACATATATACAGATAGATAGACTATTGTATACATAAAAAAATATTTTTTTAAAAAAAAGAATAAAAATTTGAGCCAATTCCTTCACAATCCCTTATTCCCATAATCCAAACTACTTATGTTATTTTGATCTGGGCAAAAAACAATAACATACCATTTACTAGAAATTGAGAGGAAGATTACATGCAGCAAGCCCACAATACCCTAAGTCTATTGAAAAGACACTTGGTTTTTGCTTAATAATGAAACTTGTGTGTATGTGTTCATATTTAGTGTGTGCATGTGAGGAGACCAGAGTCAACTTTGGAAGTTGTGCCTCTGGAGTGGTTCTTGAGATAGGCTCTAGTTCTTTTTATTTTATTTATTTGGAGTTTTGTTTTTTTTTTTTTTTTTTTTTTTGTTTTTTTGAGACAGGGTTTCTCCGTCGCTTTGGTACCTGTCCTTGAACTCACAGAGATCTGCCTGCCTCTGCCTCCTGAGTGCTGGGATTAAAGGCGTGCGCCACCACCGCCCCGCAGGAAGTACTGTTAAAGGACAATGAATGAAGTCCTTATTTACTGGAGAGATAGTAACAAAAGAAACTGAAGTAGTTGAAATGTAATATATTGCACTCTACTCATTACAGAATATATTCTAACATCTCCATTATCATCAAAAAAAATTTTTTGTTTTATTGTGGACAGTAAACACTGAAGGGTTGTTCACAAAATTAGAAAATGTAAGGGGATAAAGGGAGGTGGCTGAGCAGGTAAGAGCACTTGCTGCTCAAACATGACAACCTGAGGTCAGATCCTCGGTATTCACATAAAAAGCCAGCTGTGACTTCACGTCTGTAACCCCAGAGCTCTGAAGTTAGAGTTTGCTGACAGTCTTGCACAGATTTCAGTGAAAGGCCCTGCCTCGAAGAAATATGACCAACAATGATCGAGGAGGTCTCTGTGCACACCTCTGTCCTGCACACACTATGTAAAAAAGTAGCATGCTGGGGGCTGGAGAGATGGCTCAGCGGTTAAGAGCATTGCCCGCTCTTCCAAAGGTCTTAAGTTCAATTCCCAGCAACCACATGGTGGCCCACAACCATCTGTAATGATGTCTGGTACCCTCTTCTGGCTAGCTGTATAATAATGTGAGAAAAAATGTATTTAGCCAGGTGGGTCAGAAGGTAAAGATGCTTGCCTCCAAGCTTTATGACCTAGGTTGTCCCCGACCCACATGGTGGGAAAAGAGAAGTGACTCCCACAGGTTGTCCTCACCTCACACGTGTCCCGTGGCACATGCACACGCTCTAAATAAGTGAGTGGAAAAGACTTGAGTAGTTGTTCATTGGCTACGTTCATATCCTAGCTAAATGACTTGTTTCTGTTTTAATAAAGTAAGATTACTTTTCTATAGACCCAAGGGTTACTTAGATTAGTGGAAGTATGGCATTGAGTCTTCTGTAGTAGCTATTAGGTCATAAAACAGCTGAAGTAAACTTTTAGGAGAGGCATTAGAGAAACCTTTAATAACAATTCTTCACTGATTTCAACTGGCAATTTTAGCATCTCTGAACACTTGAATTACTCTGTGTTTGTATGCATATGAGTTGACTATTGGTGCATGTGTGACAACCAGAGATCAGCCTCAGGTGTCTTCCTCTGTAATTGTCTGCTCTTTAAAGTTCAAGTGTTTTATGTATGGTATGTTCAAAGTTTGCAGGTACAAGTTCAGGTGTCTGTGTTTAGGCCTGAACTTGACATCAGATATCTTTTTGGCCTCTCTCTTAAACCCAGAACTTGTGACAACATTTAGACTGGCTTTCCCTGGGATTTTCTGTCTCTGGTTCCTGAATGCTAGGTTTTAGGCAGCCACCCTTGCAGGGCTTTTTATATGGTGCTGGAGATCCCAACATCTGCCCTCTGTGTGACAATACTGCACTGACTGAGCCATCTTCCCAGACCGCCACCTTGTTTCTCTTTTTCTTTTTCTTAGATTTTATGTGTATGACTTTTTTGCCTGCATGTATGTATGTGCTCCATATGCATTCCTGGTGACGTTGTAGGTCAGAAAAGGATTCTGTAATTCCCTGTAACTGGAATTACAGATGATTTTGAGTTACCATGGAGGCTTAAACCCAGGTCCTCTGTTAGAACAGCAGGTGCTCTTAACTGCTGAACCATCTCCAGCCCCCTGTTTCTTTTTGAAAGAGGGTCTCTCACTGAACCTGGAGCCTTCCATTTCAGTTAGACTAGCTGATCAACAATTTTTCCACTTGTGAGTTATGAGGTTCCAAGGTGGTGTGTCTTCATGTCTAGCTAGCTTTTGGGTGCTGGGGGTTCACACTCAGGTCCTCGTGATTTGAGCTATAGGCACATACTGAACCATTTTCCTGGCCTGTTTTATTATCTTTGTGTTTACACTGACTCCCAGATGCCCTTCTCTTGGCAGGAATGTACTCAAATAAAATTAGTTCACTACTGCCAAACCTAATCTCAGGGCAAAGAATGTAGCTTCTCTTTACTGGTTTACTTCATTTATTTGTTTAGTGTGAGAGAAAGAAGACAGACACATATATAGAGACTTGTGGAACTCAGTTCTCTCCTACCATGTTGAGCCCTAATGGTGAAACTCAGAGGATCAGTCTTGATGGCAAGCACACTTAACCAGCAGAATCATCCCACTGGGCCTACTTTGATTTTTTTTTTTTAAAGTCACTTTGAAGCTGACATAAACTTATAACCCCAAGACATAGGAGACGGATAAAGAAAAGTCACCATGGGGGACTGAGAGATGGCTCAGAGGTTAAGAGCACTGTTCTTCCAGAGGTCCTGAGTTCAATTCCCAGCAACCACATGGTGGCTCACAACCATCTATAATGAGATCTAGTGCTCTCTTCTGGCCCACAGGGATACATGCAGGCATATGCTGTATACATGATAAATAAATAAATCTTTAAAAAGGAAAAAGAAAGATCACCACAAGTTCCAATCTGGTCTATAATGAAACCCTAACTTACAAACAAATTAAAAAAAAATAGGGTCCTCATAAGGATAGATAGTACTTTCAATGTGATTTATAAAGTTTTTTAAATCATATTTCTTTATGTTAATACTCAAAGGTATGTTGTCTAGTGTAGTCAGTCTGTAATTTTGGCATACAAGAGGATGAGGCAAGAGGAATGCTGTGAGTTCAAGGCAAGCTTGACATACATAAGGAGTTAAATAAAAGTCCCATGGTGAGCCACCTAATTTTGAAATGTAATCTGTTAAGTCTAACCCCATTCACTGTCGTATCAGGAAGACAGTAAGCCATGTTGACCCTTATCATAAAGCTGTTTTCTCTTTAACATCAGATTTTCAGTTTACCAAAGGAAGAAAATTGTTTTTACAATTTACTGTTTATTTAAAATAATTATGTCTTTCAGTTCTTTACATTGGCTTTGTGATAATTATAGTTAGCTATTAGTGGCTTACTTTGGTGAATATCTTAAAAGAAAAATTAATTTGAAATATATTTTATACATAGAAACCATTCAGCCCAAAAGGGAGAACAGCTCTCTGCTAGTTTGATATGGTTTGATAATAATGTTTTAAATGTATTTATTAAAAGGAAAGACTGTTGACTTTAGTGAGTTACAAGGGATGATATAATATGCACCAGAACAGAGCCCTGTTTTAATCTTGGTCTATCTATAAAGTAATTGATACTCTTCTTTTTTTGTTTGTTGGTTTTGGTTTTTTTTGTTTGTTCACTTGTTTGTTTTTGAGACAGCCCTGGCTGTCCTTGAACTCACTTTGTAGACCAGGCTGGCCTACTGCCTCTGCCTCCTGAATACTGGAATTAAACGTATGTGCTACCACTGCCTGACTGTTTTTAAGTGAATGTTTTTTAGATTTATTTATTTGTTTATTTTATGTATGAGGGTTTTATCTGCCTCTATACTGTTATGCCAGAAGAGGGCATCAGATTTCTCTATAGATGTTTATGAGCCACCATGTGGTTGCTGGGAATTGAACTCATAACCTCTGGAAGAGCAGTCAGTGCTCTTAACTGCTAAACCATCTCTCCAGCCCTTTAAATGAATTTTTTACGGTTTATTTTTATTTTATGTGCATTGGTGTTTAGCCTGCATGTATGTTTGTGTGAGGGTGTCAGATTCCCTGTAACTGGGGTTAAAGATAGTTGTGAGCTGCCGTGTGCTGGGAATTGAACCTGGATCCTCTGAAAGAACAGCCAATGCTCTCAACTGCTAAACCATCTCTCCAGACAGTATTTAATATTCTAAATTAAACTTCTCAGATGATATTGTGTATATATTAATAGTTCAACTCACTATGCAAATCCAACTATTTATTAATGAACTGTACTGTAACAGACTGTAGAAAGTTCTGTTAGTTGTAAGAAATAATTTCTTCAGCTTGGAGAGGGATGTTTGTGATTTCAATTGTATAGGCTATATGCGGACACTGATTCTAGGAAGTGCTGTTAGGTAAATTGAACTCGGCCATACAGTCACTGTTTGACATTGATCTTGTTAAACCTTTATTAACCTGTTTCTTAGCTTAGAGGATAAAGTGAGGAAGCCTTTCCTTCTAATAGTAATTCCTAGACAGCATTGGCTTCTCTGCAGCAGAAGAAAATACCTGTGTTGTCTAGACCAGGTTATATAGGGTTATTGAAAGAGGCCCCGGAGAACTTTTGGGGATAACTTTGGATAATAGAAGTGATCTATATCATGATTGTTAGGGCAGTCACTAAGATGTATAAGTTTATCAAAATTCATCTCAATGTTTACTTAACATGGTGTGCGTTTACTGTATAAGAAGTATACTTATATAAAATTGATGCTTCCCTCTTACAACAAATCTAAATAATTTCTAAGATATTTTTGAACTTGTAGTTTTTTTTAGAAACTGGTAGTTAGTACAGTAGCTCCACTTTAACCGTGACAAAATTGAATGGCTTACCCTAGGCCACACAACTCTATAAATGGCTAAACTTTGTGAAGGTAGTTTGGTTTACTAATTTTTTATTTTATTTTATTTTATTTAGTTTTGTTAGCACTTTTTCTATGAGAACTAGGCAAAGGACTTAAAGCTAAAATGTAAATGTACCTCTTTCCATTCGTATCCTTCTTTTTATGGGAATGTATTTTGCACACTTTTTTTATGTAATGTAGTCCATATTGAGCTATGTCTTTTCATAAAGGGCTATATAATATTCCAATATAAAGATCCACCAAGATATATTTAAATCATGTCTTATTGAAAGCTGTTTGTTAGTGTTCTGCCTTAAGACATCTTAGTAGTAAGCATGCTGGTATATTTTCAGTACAGCCCAAATACACCTATAACATAAACCCCTAAAGGGCTCATTA
The DNA here is from genome assembly GCF_000317375.1 of Microtus ochrogaster. Lineage (NCBI taxonomy): Eukaryota > Metazoa > Chordata > Mammalia > Rodentia > Cricetidae > Microtus > Microtus ochrogaster. Next base: position 56,504,716 of record NC_022030.1, on the reverse strand, counting down.
ACTGTGAAACAGATTAAGTTGCTTTACATCAAATATATGCATTTATTAAAGCTCCTATTATTTAGAAAATACATTTTCTAAAGCACTACTTCAGGATAAGACTTGGTTTAACTGTAATAAATTGGCATTTGTTTTCTTGTTTTCCCCTGAAGCCTGTGCCTACTGCACTGGCCCAAGTGGACAGAGAGAAGATCTACCAGTGGATCAATGAACTGTCCAGTCCTGAAACAAGGGAAAATGCTTTGCTGGAGCTAAGCAAGAAGCGAGAATCTGTCCCTGACCTTGCACCCATGCTATGGCATTCATTCGGTACTATTGCAGCACTTTTGCAGGTGGGTGTGTATTCACAGAGTTCAGTCGTGTTTGTCACTTTGTGTGTTTTCTTCTTCCTTGGCTCAAATAATTTTTTTGAAGACTTTAGAATAATGGTTGTTTAAATATTTGTTTATTTGTTGAGGCAGGGTTTCTCTTTGTAGCCCTGACTGTCCTGGAACTTGCTTTGTAGATCAGGCTGCCTTTGAACCCACAGAGATCCGCCTGCCTCTGCCTCCCAAGTGCTGGGATTAAGGGTGTGGACCACCACTGCCCAGTGATTGTTTAAATATTAGCATTTGTAAGAAACCATTTTTTAAAAGCAGAAGTATTTGTTAAAATACATATTTTTGGAGATTGAATTTGAAGATTGAATTTAGTTGGTTTGAAAGGTGAACCTTAAAATCTGTGTTTGACACAGCTTTTAGACATACAATGAGTTGATCTGTATAGCAGGGAAGAACATAGAAATAGTATAAAGACCACATAGATGTGGCTGAGGAAAGAAAATATTGAGATAAAGGTGTATCCGCTATCGCATTAAAGGCGGTATCTCTGTGTTTTTAAAAAATAAAAGAACTGCATCTGGTGAGGTGGCTTATGGGTAAATGCATTTGGTTGCTGCCAAGCCTAACAATCTGAGTTTGACCCCTGGGGTTAACATGGTATAAGGAGAGATCTGGAGCCTGAAGGTTGTCCTCTGACTTCCACACGCATACTGTGATGTGCACACACCACACAAAGTAAGACCAAGAGTGAATAACTGAATCAGGCCAAAGTGATTATAGGTGGAAAATAAATTAAATTAAAATGAAGCAATCTCAGGGTATCAAGATAATATAAAATAATCATCCTATAAAATTCCTCCCCAAATTACTAATAGTCTTTCAAATCTGTTCAGTAAATTCAACACTTGTAGCCAAGAATCTATTGGTTTTATGGAAAGATTTGCAGCTAAAGTAAATGATTGTGTTCAATATGGGTTTCGTCTTTATAAAGTAGAATATTAGTTAAAGTTATAAAATGTTATATAAGGGTCACTCAATTAAAAGACTAGCTATGGGAGCTGGAGAGATGGCTCAATGGTAAAGAATATTGGCTGTTCTTTTAGAAGTCTCGGTTCTGATTGCCTTGTTGCTTACAACCAGCTATGGCTCAAGTTCCAGGGGATCTGACACCTTTCTGGTCTCTGTGAGCACTGCATACACATGAGGCACAGATATACATGCAGGCAAAACATCAACACATAAAATAAAGACTAGCTGCAAAACCTAGGAGGAAGTGTAGGAGACCCATTTGTTGCCATAGTAGTATTCCTAGAGACACATGAGAAAGGTCTTGCCGCCGGGTGGTGGTGGCGCACGCCTTTAATCCCAGCACTCGGGAGGCAGAGGCAGGCGGATCTCTGTGAGTTTGAGGCCAGCCTGGTCTACAAGAGCTAGTTCCAGGACAGGAACCAAAAAAAGCTACAGAGAAACCCTGTCTCGAAAATCAAAAAAAAAAAAGAAAGAAAGAAAAAAAGAAAGAGAAAGGTCTTGCCTAGGTATTCCTGTATGCTTGTGATGAAAGGATAATTCAATTTCTGTAGGAATTAAAGTGGTCTTTTAAAGTTACTGTGCTGTGACACTGTGATATAATTTTGTGATTAATTGCTCTCTGGGATTCTTTGCACTTTTTCAGGAAATTGTAAATATTTATCCATCTATCAACCCTCCAACTTTGACAGCACACCAGTCTAACAGAGTATGCAATGCTTTAGCATTACTGCAATGTGTGGCCTCACACCCGGAGACCAGGTAAGTGCTGTGAGTGTGTTGGTAAAGTTAGTGGGGGCAGATTAGTGTTTCAAAGGAACTTGGATACCCTTGCTAAGTGATCAGAGAAAGGGCATGCAATGTGGTGTGTGGGTGTGAGTCTTCAGAACTTATTATTAATTATTATTATTATTATTATTATTATTATTATTATTATTATTACTATTATTGGTTGGTTTTGGAGTTCCTTGTGGTTATTTGTGGTTCGGGTTATTTGTTTTTGCTTTGGTTTTTATAGCTGAGGCTGTCTTCAAACTCTTAACCCTACTACCTATGTGTCAAGTGCTGCTGGGATTATGGTTGTATACCACCATGCACACCTTTTTTCTTTTTTTTTTCTTTGACAGTTTATATATATATATATGCTGTTAAGTTTGATGGCTATTTTTTAGTCTCTGGCTACAGATTGAGGGAAGAGTAATATGATTTAAAATAAAGTAGAATACAATTCCATACTTTCAACATCATAGAAACAAACAGTTTTCAGAATAGCAGTAAACACTCTGAACATAAGCAGATCAACCAGACCAGTTTAGTGATTGGTTATGTTCTAAGAGGAAAGATTTGTGGGCTGGAAACGTGGCTCAGTGGTTAAGAGCACTAACTGCTCTTCCAGAGGAAACTTAAATTATTTATTTATTTATTTAAATTTA
>NC_022030.1:56469635-56501762 GCF_000317375.1 Microtus ochrogaster | reverse complement strand
TTTGAGCCAGGGTTTCTCTGTGGCTTTGGAGCCTGTCCTGGAACTAGCTCTTGTAGACCAGGCTGGTCTCAAACTCACAGAGATCTACCTGCCTCTGCCTCCCAAGTGCTGAAATTAAATAAATTATAAAAAATAAATTAAAAACAAAAAAGAGAAAAGATTTGCTTAATTACCTTAAAAGTATTTTGTGGCAGTGATTTAATCCCAAATAGGAAACCAGAGCTTTAAGCTTGACATGGTGGTTCATACCTGTAATTCTAGTATTCAGGAAGCAAAAACAAGAGGCTTGCTACAGAGTAAGACCCTGTTTTAAAAAAAAAAAAAAGTAATTATTTTATGTTTAATTAAATTGGAGTCATCTTACAGCAGTGACGTTTGATCTAAAAAGACTTTCCCTCCCCCGTTTTTGGACTCTCTTTGTAAACAAATGAGGCTGAGCTCCAACTCACAGAGATCCACCTGCCTCTGCCTCCCAAGTGCTGGGATTGAAGGTGCGCATCACCACAGCTGGCGTTAGCGTGTGTGCATGCATGTGCTAAAGGACAAACACACATGCTTGTCTGCCGCTTCTTCTGGGTGCTTACATCGGATCCCCTGCAATTCTACCTTCCAGGGTCAGTTGTAGAAAACCCGAAATGGGTGTTGGAACCTCAACTCAGATCCCAAAAAATACTCTTAACCGAGAGCCATCTTTGCAGCCTTCTGGAAGAATCTCTTTAGCACTGATACAGCCTCTTCTCTCCTCCCCTCCCCTTTCCTCCTCTCTTCTTATATATTATCTCCCTTCTCTTTCTTTCCTCTCCTCCTCCTCTTCTCTTATCTTTTCCCCTCCCCTTCCCTCTCTCTGCTCTGCTCTCCTCTCTTCTCCCCCTCTTCTTTCTCTTTTCTTCTTTTGGAGACAGTGTCTCCAGGATGGCCCCAAACTCATGATTCTCCTAATTTAGGCAGGCCCTGAATAATGGAATTCTATCTAGATGTGCAGCAATACATTGGCTTTAGCACTTATTGATTTTTTTTAACCTATAGTTGAGTACTTACTCAACTATACAGTTTTTAAGATATTTGGTACATATTGAGGTAGATTGTGTTGCTTTAATCACCCTCGCCTGGGTGGATGTTGCATAGTGATGCCTTAGCTGAGTGTATATAATGTGTCAATGAGGGCAGGAGGATACTATTCTAAGCTGCAGACATCTCTGGCCTCTCTAATTGTATGCTAATAGTCCTCAACATTTCTTGCTTCTGACAATTAAATATATCTTCAAACATTGGCACATCTCCTAGGGTACAAAATTACACATTTCAGAACGTTGTTCAAGACTAAAGGCCAATAAAATTCTTAAGATTCCTCACTCTGGCGATCTCACATGTTGTTTCAGGCTTTATGTTTAGAAGTCAGCTCTGGGTTCAATATGTGGCTGTTTTTTCTTTTAGGTCGGCTTTTCTTGCAGCACACATCCCACTTTTTTTGTACCCCTTTTTGCACACAGTCAGCAAAACTCGTCCCTTTGAATATCTTCGGCTCACCAGCCTTGGAGTTATTGGTGAGTGATTTTATTATTTTTGTTTTGTTTTTGTTGAGATAGGGTCTTGTATATCATAGACTAGCCTCAGGCTTGCTATGTACCTGAGTATACTCTTAAATTTTTTATTTAAAATTGTTATTTTCCTTTAACATCCATCTCCCAAGTGCTGGGATTATAGATATACATCACCATACTTAATGCAGTGTTAGGGATCAAACCCAGGTATTGTGCATGCTAGGCAAACACTCTACCAACTGAAACACACTGACTAGGTAAGTTATTAGGGACATTTTGTAAGCCTGAAATTCTTACAGTAGTGGTCTAAGTTAATATGTTTTGTTCGTCTTCTTACAGCTTATTTATTTTTTGTTTTTGGCATCATCTCATTTATTAGTAAGTGCTTTCAAATATATCAAGCACCATTCTCAATGTTGCTAATAATAAAGGCAAGGATCAGTGATCAAGATCTGATCCTAGCAGAGGCAGGCGGATCTCTATGAGTTCAAGGCTAGTCTGGTCTACAAGAGGTAGTTCCAGGATAGTCTCAAGCTACAGAGAAACCCCTGTCTCAAAAAACCAAAAGAAAAAGAAAAAAATATAATCAAGATCTGGCTTTAGCATCAAATTATAAAGGAGTAAAGAATAATTTGATTTTAACTACGTTGAATGAATTAAGTTTAAATAACTCCTTGTATTAGGCTAGTGTTCTTACCACTGAGCACTTTCCCCATTTGCTTTATTATTTTTTAAACTTTGACACAATGTTTCTTTAAGTTGCCCAGACTAGTCTGGAACTCAACAACATCTCCCTGCTTTAGCCTTCCCAATAGTGAGATTATACTCATGACTGTTGTTGTTTTTGTTCATGTAGATATGAAACTGATTGCTTGACGCAGAAACTGCAGTCTGTATATTACTTTAATTCCTTAACTTGCAGAGTAAATGTAACTAGAAATCATTTCTCTAAAGTAATTTTGTTTGTCCATATTTTCTTTAGGGGCCTTGGTTAAAACAGACGAACAAGAAGTAATCAACTTTTTATTGACAACAGAAATCATCCCTTTGTGTTTGCGCATTATGGAATCTGGAAGTGAGCTTTCTAAAACGGTGCGTGCTTTTAAGTGAGATTCAGCATTGTTTTAGCTCTTGAGCTGCTTTGTGGCTCTAGAATCATTTTCTGCCTCTCCAGACATTTTACCTTCAAAAATATTTTTTCTCTTTGAAGTGTATTTATTTGTGTGGGTGTGAGTGACTGTGCCATGGGACACCTGTGGACATAAACGACAACTTTGGGGAGGTGGTGCTCATTGTCTACCTTGTTGGGGAAGGGTCTCTTGTTTCTACTGCTGTGAGTGAGCTGGTCCACCAGCTTCTGGGCAGTTTCCCATCTCACTATAGAAGTGTTGGGTTTACAGATGCATGCCATCACATCAGGCTTTTTATGTGGGTTCTGGTAGTCAAACTTGGGTCATCAGGGTTACACAGTGTCTTAGTTAAGGTTTCTGTTGCTGTAATAATATACTATGACCAAAAGCAACTTGGGGGTGAAAGTGTTTATCTCCTCTTACAGCTTGTAGTCTGTTATCCAGGGAAGTTAGAGCAGAAAGTCAAGGCAAGCACTGATGCAGAGGCCCTGGAGGAATACTCCTTACTGGCTTGCTCCATGTAGCTTGCTCAACTTCTCTCTTATATAGCACCCAAGACCACCAGTCCTCTCCTGGCCTCAAAAGACACATGTACACATACAGTGCACAGAAATTCACACACACACACTTTCTCCCCCCTCCCCCAGAAAAGAAAGGAAAATGATTGTAAAGATAAGAAAAAAGATAGGGCTAGAGAGATGGCTCAGAGGTTAAGAGCACTGGCTGCTCTTCCAGAGGTCCTGAGTTCAACTCCCAGCAACCATATGGTGGCTCACAACCATCTGTAATGAGATCTGGTGCCCTCCTCTGGTGTGTGGGCATACATGGAGGGAGAATGTTGTATACATAATAAATAAATAAATATTTAAAAAATAGACAAAACATTCTGGGGCCTCCTACATCAATCACTAATTAAAAAATTTTTTTTGCAGGTTTGCCTACAACCCAGTCTTACGGAAACATTCTCTCAATTGAGTTTCCTTCCTCTCACATGGCACTAATTTGTGTCAGGTTGACATAAACTAGTCAGTACACACACTACTGCTTTTGTCTCCTGAGCAGTCTCTGGGGTCTCTGTATATTTTCCTTTTTCATGTAAAAACTATCAGATAATCATTAAAAACCACAAACAATGGAAACTGAGGCAGAAAGATCACAAGTTCATGGCCAAACTGAGCTGATAGCAAGACACTGTCTCAAAAGACAGACATAAAAACCCCAGACCTCAGTGTTTAAAGAGCATTGCCTGATCTTCCAAAGGGCCTGAGTTCAATTCCCAACAATTGCATGTTGGCTCACAACCATCTGTAATGAGATCTGGTGCCCTCTTCTGGCCTGCAGGCATACATGCAGGCCGAACACTGTACATAATAAATATAAATCTTTTTTAAAAAGTATTTGTGAAGATGACCATATGGAGGCTAGCCATCACTGTCAGGTGTCTCCATTACTGCTCTCCTATGTTCCTGTCTTAGAGCTCACTGTTTTGCTAGACTGGCTAACGGCCAGTCTGGAATTGCAGATACAATGTCACATCAGTGTTTACGTGGGTGCTAGGATTCCAAACGTAGGTCCTTATAAGCCGGTACAGCAAGAATTTTGCCCACTGCACCATCTTCATGCCAAATGCATCATTTCTGGTTATCTGTCATGTAAAGTGTGCCATGTGTACTCGAGCTTCAGTAAGACTGTATAAAATTCTTACCTCATTTTTCCTGCTGAAAATTCTGTTGCCAAAGCCCTTTTGTGTTCTGGCATTGAATGTTGTAGTAAAGTTAAAGTCTCTTTTTCTTTTGTCGATGGCTCGCCTTTTTATATTTTTCTTTTATTTGTTCTAGCCTCTTGTTTCATTAACTTTAGTTATGCTGTATTATCTGTCTTTCATGTCTATCTTTTCTTATATTCTGCTTTTGGGGGGTGGGGTTGAGATAGTGTATGTCTGTGTGTCCATGCATGATTCTGTCTGTGTGTACTGCATATATGTGGGTGCCCTTGGAGGTCAGAACTGAGGGTGTTAGATCCCTTGAACAAGATAAGAGGCTACAAGCTGCCCAGCTGGAGTCCTGACAATTGAATTAAGGTCCTCTACTAGATCAGTAAATGCTCTTAACCACTGAGCACACTCTCCAGCCCATTTTACTGTTTTAAAAGTCAAGTATTTTACCTCCTGTTACATTTCTTTACAGCTCACCAGTTTTGGGGTGAGTGCTTGTATGTATACACACACACACACATCTTTTTTTTGGGGGGGGGGGTTTCGAAACAGGGTTTCTCTGTGGTTTTGGAGCCTGTCCTGGAACTAGCTCTTGTAGACCAGGCTGGTTTTGAACTCACAGAGATCCGCCTGCCTCTGCCTCCCGAGTGCTGGGATTAAAGGCGTGCGCCACCACCGCCCGGCCACACACACATCTTTTGATTGATGTAAAAATATTTAGGTGAAGTGCCTGCCAGTCTAATTAACTATTACTACTACATTTTTATATTGAAGAGCATGTTTGGAGGAATTTATGCCTCAGATTATAGTGATTTTTCACAATAGTAGGATTACAGAATTTAACCGCTTTTTTAAAAAGATTTATTTATTTTTATAAATACTTATTTTTATAGTCAACTTGATTAGTCCCTATTTCAGTAACCCCCTACTTCCAAGTGTCCAAAACTAAAACTAACTCATTCCTGTCTCTAGGGTTCCATTGGCTTTTTTTTATGCTTCAACAAGAGTAGTTCTCACAGATACTTTTTTATTTTTTTTAACTCAATAGCTTCTCTTGTCTTTCTACCTTTGCTCTCTGAGGCAGGGTCTTGCTATGTAGCCCTTACTGGCCTGCCACTGTATAGCACAGGCAGACCTCAAATTTGGAACAATCCTTCTACCTCAGGTTCCTGAGGACTGACTGGGTGATTGACGTGCACCACCATACTAGACTTTGTATTTAGCTTTCTTTGTATAACACCTTGCCCATAGTAGGCACACTTTGAAATAAAGGTTCTTGGTCAAGGCTATTGTAAATGATATAATAACTGGGAAGTATTTTAAAGTACAAGGATGGAGTTGGAGAGATGGTTCAGTGATTGAGAACACTGGCTGTTTTTGTGGAGGCATACTGTTTGGCCCATCGCAGTGACATACCTCAGTAGAACAGTAATAATAGTTCTGATGACACCAAAGAGAGATAATTAGCACCCTAATCCTCTGCAAGCCAGCATTGTGACTCTTGCCTGTAGTCCCAACATTTACTAGGCTGAGAACAAGGGCATTGCTGTGACTTTGAGGCTAGCTAGCCATGGCTACAGAGTCTGTCTCAAACTTTCCCCTACAATGATTGTCTGGTTTAAATTAGGACATTTGGGTTGGCGGGTGTGGTCGTTGGTTTTTGTGTTTTGTTTTGTTTTTTATTTTTTTTGTTTTTGTTTTTAAGTCCATTCTAAGCCGGTTTGGTGCTCACAAAGTATCTCAGGCTGGCCTCAAATTTTAGGCAATTCCAATAATTATCTAGGGTTTTCCCTTTTATGTAAAATGAAAATCATGGTGTGCATACTTAATGAGTTCAATAGGAAAAATAAGGCCTATAAATAGCCTTTAGAAAATTCCTGACATACAGTAATTGCTCAGTGTGACAGTATTTGTTCTTTATGCTCTAGGTTGCCACATTCATCCTCCAGAAGATTCTCTTAGATGACACTGGTTTGGCTTATATATGTCAGACTTATGAGCGTTTTTCCCATGTTGCCATGATCTTGGTGAGTTCTTTTCTTTACTCTCTTTACAACTGCCAATCACATAACTTAGTCCCTTTGTAACTGGCTGAAAACTTAGTCTTCTAACTAGTTGTAACCATGGTGTCCCGTGCCTGTCATCCCATTATTTATAAGGCAGAGAGGGGCAAGAGGATCACTGCAGGCTAGAGGCCAGCAAGAGTTCCACACCAGGGCTGGAGAGATGGCTCAGCGGTTAAGAGCATTGCCTGCTCTTCCGAAGGTCCCGAGTTCAATTCCCAGCAACCACATGGTGGCTCACAACCATCTATAATGAGGTCTGCTACTGCCCTCTTCATACACACAGACAGAATATTAGATACATAATAAAAAAAAATTAAAAAAAAAAAAGAGTTCCACACCAGCCAAGTGAAGAAGTAATACACCCTGTCTCAAAAATACTATCTGTCATAATAGCAAGTGCCTTTAATCTCTGAACTCCAGAAGCAGAGAAAGGCAGATCTCTGTGAGTTTGAGTCCTGATTTATATAGTGAGTGCTAGGCTAGTCAAGGCCACATAGACCCTGTCTAAAAAAGGAAAAAATATTGGAAACTTCGCCAGGCGATGGTGGCGCACGCCTTTAATCCCAGCACTCGGGAGGCAGAGGCAGATAGATCTCTGTGAGTTCGAGACCAGCCTGGTCTACAGAGCTAGTGCCAGGACAGGCTCCAAAGCCACAGAGAAACCCTGTCTCGAAAAACCAAAAAAAAAAAAAAAAATTGGAAACTTCTTTAATGATTCTTAGATGATCTGATTTCTGGTGTCAAAATTATTTGTGTTTTTTTCTCCCACCCTTGTTTTGGGTAAAACAGGGTAAAATGGTCCTGCAGCTATCCAAAGAACCGTCTGCCCGTCTGTTGAAGCATGTAGTAAGATGTTACCTTCGACTCTCAGATAACCCCAGGTAAAGATTTGCAGGACTCAGGACTTAAGGGAAAAGTCTTGTGGCTCAGGTCCTGTGTCTTAGTTTATCTTAGACGGACTTAAGTTCCTATTAAAATCTAAGGTTCTAATTTTGAATATCCCCTAGTTAGATCTTCCCATTGTCCTACCCTCAAATTCCAGAAAGAAAGCCCAGACATTTCAGGTGAGGCCATATCATGTGGTTTGTTTGAGCTTTCTATGACTACTCCAAGTAATCAGAAAGATAAGTATAGTTCCAAAGATCTCTTGCAAAGTTTCGTAGCCTGGAGGCTCTTTACTTACTCTTGCAGGTCTCTGCTTCCTGTAAGATATAGAGCTTATTGCTTTTTCTTGGTGTGATCAAGATATCTGCCAGCATCATGCACTTTGTAGATGTAATGCACTTCAGAAATGTTTGACCTTTTGTCCTATCCATCCATAATTTATGCTGAAAGCTACACTCTCAGATTCTGCCAAGCCACATAATGGAGTGCTTTCTGAGTTCCTAGGAATCAGGTAGCTTAATGTGAACCCAGTCTGCAGCCACTAGGTTATTCAAGCCCTAGCTATTCTTTGATCATAAGTTGTCCTATTTTTCGGTAATTCCTATTTTCTCCCAAGTTTGCAATATACTTCTTAGAAATTCTTCCTGTTTGAGTATCAGAGCTGTAGCTGTTCTGAACAGCCTGTATGGAGTTGGCATTTGCCTTTTTGAGGCTTCTAGGTGGTAGTGTTGCCATATACTATTCATCTCTTATTAAGGCTTTCAAATACAAAATTGAAGCGTTTGCTTAAAGACATAATTGATGTTGGTATAGAATTAAAATCGATTGATTTATCATACAGATGAAGTCATGTCTGCTGTCAGTGTTCAATTTTTAAAATAATTTCATTTACCATAAACTATACTTAATGATTTTTTGACAGTATTTATTATAATAAATCAAAACAAAATTTGGAGTGAAGTAAACTATTGCACCGTTTTATTCCATTTTGCTTTTGCATTAAATTCTGCACTGGGGTATGCTGAAAATATTTGTGGACTGCACATTCTGAACATATGCATAAGACCTGCTTTAAGGGATTCCAGTAAATTCTTGATTAACAGAGCATAGATTCCTACCTAGGAAGCTGTATATTTATATTTAAGAAAGGGGCTCTTCCAAGCCCCAAAATGTGGGTTTATTTGTTGTCTCCCTGGTTGGTTTGTTTGTTTCTGATGTAGGGCACGCGAAGCACTCAGACAGTGCCTCCCTGACCAGCTGAAGGACACAACCTTTGCCCAGGTGCTAAAAGATGACACCACCACAAAACGCTGGCTTGCACAACTGGTGAAGAACCTGCAAGAGGGCCAGGTCACAGATCCCCGGGGAATTCCCCTGCCCCCTCAGTGATCCTCTCTATTCTGTCCCACTACTTCCATAAGTTGGGGAGTGGGGTGGAACCTAAGAGGAAAACAGCTCAGGTTTTATTGCCGACTGGGAGTAGACAACCTCAATGCTGAACTGTGGCAAAGTACCCCACTGAGGTGTGTGGGCTGACTGGAGGTCCTGGATCCCCCTGCTGCTCCCAGGAATTGGGCTCCTGACACAGCAGTCTGCCACCACTGCCCCAGGAGGATGTCAACACCAGCAAATGCTGTATTTGCAGCATGCCCAAGATGACCCTGCTCCTAGCCACTGGTAGAGAGGAGACATGGTAATAGTAGCAACACTCTAGGCATGGTGAGCGCCTGGGACCATAAGCCATGTGGCTTAATTTTTTTTTTTTTTTTTAACTTTGCCTTCCTGGAAGACTCAAGATGTGTCTTTTAATTCTTTCAGTATTTGTTTACTTTGGGTTTTTGTTGTTTTTAATCTAGAGAGAGGTGTGTTTAATGGACACAAGCTGTGGTTTTCAGCAAAACTTTGTCAATTGGCACTGTTTACAAGTCTGTTAGCTGCATAAGCTCAATAAAAAGTTGGTCTGGGCATTGCATACCCTCTGGCAGACGGATGGGAGGAATGGGAGGCAGGGAAGAGGACAGCCAAAGGACAGGCGGGAGCACTCCACCTTCCCCTCTGCTGCCGTGAGAACCTTCACTTTGGTTCTGGCTTTAGCTGCTAGCTTTTCCAAATCTCAGTGCTTTCCCCTTCTTCTAACCGCTTAAACTTAAAGCAGATGTCTTAATTTACCCAACTTTCCTGAAAGTGTTGTACTGGGGCAGGAGGGTGACAATCTTGAGATCCAGGTCTTCAAAGACAATTTCTGGTGTCTTTTCGAGGGAGGCAAGCAAGCCCCTGGGTCCAGGTCGGATCCCTTTCAACAGCGCCATCTCTGCTCATGATTATACTTGAAACAGTATTAGCTGAATGAGTTTCTTCAGATTTAAGATGAATGGCTGGATTCTGCTGGCTTAGTCTCCTCTCCCCCTTTTAACACATTTTTTTATTGGTCTATGGAAACTACAGGGTTGTCACTAAAATATTTTTACTTGTTGATAATGTGTCAGAGTTCCCCTTCCATCTTGAATCTATAACCTATTGTAAACTGCCTTTATTTCTGTGACCTTTCTCCCATTTTCAGCACTTGCTCTTTCTCTCTCATCCTTATCTCCAAGGATGGGATTATTGCCCCAACTCTAGAGACCAAGTCTTCAGCCCATGTCTCACATGCTTGAAGATGTCTGTACCGAGTTTGAGGAAGTAGTATAAAGGGGTGGACGGATGCTCATAGAAACTTTTGTAGGGCCGGGCGGTGGTGGCGCACGCCTTTAATCCCAGCACTCGGGAGGCAGAGACAGGTGGATCTCTGTGAGTTCGAGACCAGCCTAGTCTACAAGAGCTAGTTCCAGGAGAGGCTCCAAAAACCACAGAGAAACCCTGTCTCGAAAAACCAAAAAAAAAAGAAAAGAAACCTTTGTAGGGGCAGTTGAGCCAACCCAAGGGCTCTTCAAGCCGGCTTTCACAAAGGGAGCCGGCCTTGTCAGTTGGCTTCTGTCTCTAGAGCCGAGAAAGTAGTAATTAAGTAGCTAGATTTAGGAAGGTTAGAATAAGCACTCATTCCCTTGCCTTCCAATTGAAGAGGAGAACACGGACTCAGGCCTGAAGGGGAAAGGTCTTAGAGAAAACAGGAAACAGCATCAACTTGATAGATGTTTGGACTCATTCCAGTTTGTAATCTGTAAAGTTTAACAAGGGAAAAGAAAAAAAAAAGGTTTAACAGGGATACACTGATTTTTGAAATCTGCCTTCCCGCTGAGCCGAAGTTTCTCATTCCTCTCCACTAGGGGAGCAGCTGAGGCCTTGCTCCCTGGGACGGTCTCCATCTTTTGGTGCATTGGCCATGTTACTGTGCCAGGTGTCTTAGTTCACATCCCATCTGTCCTCAGCTGGTTTCAGAACCTGCGTAGGAGTTGGATGGAGAGGGGTGCAGTAGGTCTCATTCCCTATGGTTGGCCCTGATGTTGTATGTATTATATAACAAGACCCCTCCCCTTATTATGTGTTTTCCATCCCTTTCCCTCATCAGGATTGAAATAAAACATGCTCTGGTTTGTTTTTGGGTTTTTTAATTCTTTTAATTGGGAAATTTATTCTGTCAGTATAGAAATATCTAAGCACTTTAATCTGGTGATCATTGTTGGACCTGTCTCTACCCTGTCTGCTTATACACACAGACTGCCCTGCTAAGAGGACACCGATAGTTCCTTTGTGGGCAGATTTTTAGGTGACCAGAAGGCTACAACTGATCATGAAAGCTGTCTAGGATGGTGGCCCTTACCTGATAGTGTCTCTTGCACAAGCAGAACCTCACTTCTGGCTTCCGTGCCTGGGTGGGAGAGATTTCTGTAAATAAAGGGGTAGTACTTAAATTTATTCTGCAGTATTTACATTTATTAGGGGCTTTAAATGTCAGCTGTGGAGTTCAGGACATCTTTAGAATTGATCTTGTGCCTGGTTTAATAGGCTACAACCAGCCCATTTCCAGCTATTTTCAAGGATTTTAGAGAGCTGTACTGTTCTAGAAGGCAGGGTGGAGAGGCATTTGCAGGCTTCAGAGAAGGTCTTTCTTCTATATAGAATTTCCCTACTTGCTATTGATGCTGCTCTAGAGCCCGGAAAAAGAGGACAAAGCTGCTACCAAAAACCCATGGAAGGGCTGGGAAGATGGATGGTTCATTGGTTAAAGTGCTTGTCATGCAAGCATGGGAGCCTAAGTTCAGATTCCCTATCACCCAAGCAAAAGCTGGGTATAGCAGCACACCTGTAACCCCAACAGGCAGAAAGATGCTAGGGGCTTTTTGTCCAATCATTCTAGACAAAACAGCAGTCTTTGGGTTAAGTGAGACTCTGGCTCAAAAAGATTAAGATTGAAGCCAGGCATGGTAGTGTATTTAGGAGGCAGAGGCAGGTGAATCTGTGAGTTTAAGGCCAGTTTAGTACAGATAGTCACATTGTGAGTTCTAGACCAGCCACAATACATAGCAACTTTATCTTTAAAAACTAAAGTGGAAAGAAATAAAAGATGCCCAATGTTGCCAGGTGGTGGTGGTGGTGGCACGTCTTTAATCCCAGCACTTGGAAGGTAGAGGCAGAAGATCTCTGAGTTTGAGGCCAGCCTGATTAGTCTACATAGTTCCAGAACAGTCAGAGATACATAGTGAAACCCTGTCTGGGAAAAACGAAAATAAACAAAAAACCCAAAACATGATGGGCAAGTAAAAAGCTCACTGGAGGAGCTTGCCACCAAGCCTAATGACTTCAATCCCTAGGAAGGAGAGAACTAACTCCAGCAGTAATCCTTTAACCTCCCCTGGGGCACTGTGGTCTGTACCTGCCCACACATACACACAAATAATATAATGAAATATATAACATCCAGTTCACACATCACAGATAAAAATCACTGGCTTTGTGTTAATATGGAGACTGGCAAGCTCAATAAGAATAACAGCAAAAGTCAGTTAAAATGGGGGCGGGGTGCTACAAACTAAAATATACTTTGAAAACATCGCCGAATTTAACCCCTTAAAGACTAATCAGAATTTTTTTTTTAATGCATGACTTTCCATATGGGATGAAAGTTTGCACTGGGGCTTGGGAGATGGCTCAGGAGGTCAAGTGCTTGTTCTGTTTTAGTTTTGTTTCATGGTAAGACCATGACCAAACCAACTGGGGAGAAGGGGGCTTACTTCCCCTTACACATTATAGTCTATCATCAAGGAAAGGAACCTTGAGTCAGGAACTGAAGCAAAAGTCGTGGAAGAACACTAATTGGCTTGCCTGGTGTGTGTGTGTTTTAATACACGTACCCAGCCAACACTACACAAACCTAGGTGCACATAAAAACTTTTGACAGTGTGTATGTGTAACTCTAGCACTGAGTGTGAGACAGGTGGATTCCAGGGACTTCCTGGTCAGCTAGTTTAGCCGAAATATTGAACTCCAGGTTCAGTGGTAGAACCTCAAAAAGTAAGCTGGAGCTGGTGAGATGGCCCGTTTGATCCCCAGAATCCATGTAGAAGGTAGAAGGAAACACAGATTTGTCCTGTAGGCTTCACATACAGTATTTTAAAAAGGAGAGAGAAAAAGTTCCCCAATGTCAGCCTACACATGACCCGTTCATATCTTAGAATTGCCAATGGGGTAATTCTTACAAAGGGATAGATGGATCTCAATTCATTTTAAAGCAGCAGCGCCCATCCACCAAAGTCTGTCAAGGACATTCCAGGAAGTGCTAGGGACCAACTGCTGTGAATAGAGACATAAAATTCAAAGGATCACATGGAACTCAGTCTAGTCCTCAATTTGTGATTCTCCTGCCCCAGCTTCCCAAAGTCTGGGATGATAGGCATGTGCTAACTCAGTGTTTTTATGTATATGGTTTTTTAACTGAAAAATAAGGAAGTAAGGGGTATATCTTTGTGATAAAGCACATACTTGAGATCTTAAATTTGAGCTATGGCACCACAGAAATTTCCCTATAAATAATCAAATCTAGCAGTGCATTAAAATAATGGACCAGCGCCGGGCGATGGTGGCGCACGCCTTTAATCCCAGCACTCGGGAGGCAGAGGCAGGCGGATCTCTGGGAGTTCGAGACCAGCCTGGTCTACAGAGCTAGTTCCAGGATAGGCTCCAAAGCCACAGAGAAACCCTGTCTCGAAAAACCAAAATAATAATAATAATAATAATGGACCAGGCTGAGTGATGGTGACATATGCCTTTAGTCCCAGCACTAGGAGAGACGAATCTCTGAGTTCAAGGCCAGTCTGGTCAATAGCAAATTCTAGAATTGGCTCCATAGCTACTGAGAAACCTTGCCCGGAAAAACCTTAAGTAATAATGTATCAGATTAATGTTAAAAATTATCATTAAAAATATCAGGTTGATTCAGTCTGTGAGAGCCAGTCAGTGTGGTTCACAACAGGAGAAAAACAATCACTTAGATAACATCTAACACCTATCCATGATTTTTTTTTTAATTATGTCTACCACATGTCTTTAATCTCAGCACTCATGAGGCAAAGGCAGGCAGATGCCTAAATTCAAAGCCAGCGTCGGGTACCTAATGAGACCCTATCTCAAAAATATTTTTTTTAAAGAAACAGGTGGAGTTGCAGACATTTATAATCTCAACATTCAAAAAATGGTGGCAGGAGGTTCAGAAGTTCAAGGTCATCTTTAGTATTTACAGAGTTTGAGGTTAGAGCTAGGGATATAGCTTAGTGGTAGAGCGTGTGCTATCCCCAGCATTGCACAAGGAAGAACAGAAAACCTGGGTTATAAAGCAATCCTTAATCTAATAAAAAGCATCAACAAAAATCCTACAGCAAACCTCTCAAAAGAAATGTTGATAGAGGCCAGCCTGGTCTACAAGAGCTAGTTCCAGGACTGAAACCAAAAAAGCTACAGAGAAACCCTGTCTCGAAAATTCAAAAAAAAAAATGTTGAAATCATTTTCCATAAACCAAGTACATGCCTATGATCCCAATATTAGGGAGATAGAGGCAGGAGCTCCAAGAGTTCAACGTCCTCCTCTATTACATGAGACCCTGTCTAAAAAGAAATAAAGTCATTTTCCCTGAGATGAAGAAAACCAGGATGTCCAGTCTCATACCTCCATTATTTCTAACCAGTGTGGTTTAAAGGGGTGGGGGGCGTGTAGGAGAACCTCCATATACGCTGACGAAACAGTGGGTAGAAATAAACTAAAAGGAACTCCACAAATGCTTACAATCGTGCGAATTTAGCAGATCATAGAAGGCAAGGTCAATAAAATAATTGTGTTTTTTCATAATACAGACAAAATGAAACTTTAAAAATATATGTTTAATCCCAGCTCTTAGGAGACAGAGGCAGGTGGATCTCTGTGAGTTCGAGGTCAGCCTGGTCTACAAAGCACGTTCCAAGACAGCCCAGAGCTGTTACACAGAGAAACCCTGTCTGGAAAAAAAAAACAAAATATTATATTATTGGTTTGGAGAGATGACTCAGTAGTTAAGATCCTTGACTACTCTTCCAGAGGACATGGGTTCAGTTCCTAGCACCTACATGGTGGCTCACAAGTGCTCATAACTCCATTCCAGGATATAGAATGCCCTCTTCTGACCTCCTAGGGCACAGGCATGCACATGGTAGACATACGTGCAGACAGAACATTCACGTGCATAAAATAAAAGTGTGGCTAACAAGAATTATACGTACAAAAAGCTGGATGTGGTGGCACATACCTGTAAACTTAGCATACAAGGAATAGGCAGGAGAATCAGTTCCAAGTCACCCTCAAATATGAGCAACCATATCTCAAAAGTAAGTAAATGGCATTAGAAAGTTGGCTCAGCGGTTAAGTATAGGTGCTGCAGGCTGGAGAGAAGACTTGGTCCATAAGATCACTGATTATCCTTCCAAAGGACCTGGCTTTGACCCTAGCACCCATGCCTCTGGTGTCCCACAACCATCTGTAACTACAGTTCCAGGAAAACTGACATCCTGAGGCACCAATAAAATTAAAATTTGTGTGTGTGTGTATGTGTGGTTTTCCGAGACAAAGTTTCTCTGTGTAGCCCTGGATATCCTGGAACTTGATTTGTAGACCACACTGGCCTCAAATTCAGAAATCTGCCTGCCTTTGTCTCTGGAGTGCTAGGATTAAAGGCATAAGCTACCATGCCCAACTAAAATAATATATTTTTTTAAGAAAAAAGAGGGGTCTGGAGAGATGGCTCTGAGGTTAAGCGCACTGACTGTTCTTCCAAATGGACCCAGGTTCAATTCCCAGCACCCACATGGCAGCTCACAACTGTCTGCAACTCCAGTTCCATGAGACCTGACACCCTCAGACAAACAAATGCAAGTGAAGAACTATATTCAGAAAATAAAAATAAAATTTTCAAAAAAATATGAAAAAGAAAGAGAATAGTCATTACTCTTGCAGAGGACCTGGGTTTGACTCCCACACGCACAGGGCAGCTCACAACCCTGCAAGCTCTAGGGGTTCAAATGCTCCACATAATTAAACTTCTATACATAATTTAAAATAATCTTTTAAATTTTTAAAAATAATTAGGAAAGGGCTGGAGAGATGGCTCAGCGGTTAAGAGCATCGCCTGCTCTTCCAAAGGTCCTGAGTTCAATTCCCAGCAACCTTATGGTGGCTCACAACCATCTGTAATGAGATCTGATGCCCTCTTCTGGCCTGCAGGCATACACACAGACAGAACACTGTATACATAATAAGTAAATAAATAAATATTTTTAAAAAAATCGCCGGGCGGTGGTGGCGCACGCCTTTAATCCCAGCACTCGGGAGGCAGAGGCAGGCGGATCTCTGTGAGTTCAAGACCAGCCTGGTTTACAAGAGCTAGTTCCAGGACAGGCTCCAAAGCCACAGAGAAACCCTGTCTTGAAAAAACAAACAATAATAATAATAATAATAATAATAATAATAATAATAATAATAATTAGGAAAGAAATAAGACAAGGACACCAAATGATGCAGAGAGCTTTTACACTAATAGTGAACATTCTTTGAGACGACTGACTGGGGTGCTGGAGAGATGGATCAGCAGACTAAGACTCCTCTTCTAGAGGACCAGGGTTCAATTCCCAGCACCCACATGGCAGCTCTCAATGGTCTGTAACTCCAGTTCCAGGGGATCTGACATCCTCATACAGACATACACATACAAGCAAAACACCGATGCACATAAAATAAAAATAAATTATTTTAAAATAAGAAAGACAAATGGGAGAAAACACATCACCCCCGGGTTGGAGAACAACAGAGTAAGGATGTCAATTACCTCAAGTGGACCTGCTTGCTGCTTCAACTCAGTTCTGAGGAAAATCACACCAGGCTTATTATTGTGAAAAATGACAAGCTGGTTCTGAAAATTTACCCAAACAGCCAAGGTAATCTTGAATAAAAATGAAATTAGCCTTTTTACTTGTAGGTCTCTTTAACCTTTTGGAAACAGGACTCTCGTAAAAATAGCACCTACATATCTTATTTTAATGGTCTTCTGTGAAGTTTTGGATCAGTTTGGAATCTTATACCACATACTGTTTATTTTACTAGCTATCATCTGGGGCCCTGGGATTTTTACCTTTCATACCTCCTGCAGCTTCCCACCCTCCACGTAATAAAATGATAGTGCCGAGACAGTTTTGCTGGAGTAGAGGAACAGTTGTAAACTCTTTGGTCTTCTGAATTATGTGTACTGGTTCTTACAGGTAGGTTAGTCTTCACAGCGATTTCTCAGATGGAATCTCAGTCTCCCCCCAATGTGTGGCGCTCAGGTACACACACCCAGTTGTACATCAGGTGTGCATGTTCATATGTGCTTGTGGGAGTCAGAGGTCAATATTGCATGCCTTCCTCAAGCTCTCTCCACCACAGTTTTTAAAAAATGACGTGTGCGTGTCTGTGTGAGGATGTATATGGACACATGCGGCAATGGTGGACGTTGATTCTCTCCTGCTGTGTAGGTTTCTAGGTGACTGCTCACTGTCGGTCTTTGCAGCAAGTGCCATTACTCCAGAGCCATTTGGCCAGTCCCACCTTGTCCTTTGAGACAGCCTCTCACTAAACCAAGAATCTGCTGTTTCTGCTTCCACAGCTGTAGGCTTACAAGGTGAGCTAGCATGTCTGCTTTCCCATGGGCACTAGGGGATGTGGATACAGGTCCTCATTAACAGCACTTTACTGACGGTACCGCTTCCCAACCCTCCCCCTGTGTGCGTGTGTGTGTTCCCAACCCTCCCCCTGTGTGCGTGTGTTTGTGTGTGTGTGTGTGTGTGCGCGCGTGCGCACGTGCAGAGTCATGTATGTGAGTGTAAGCACAGGTGTGAAGGGGAGAGAACGATCTCTGGTGTCCATTCTCACCAGCCAGCTTTTTAAGACACATCTTTGTTGTTGTTTGCTTCTGTGTACACCGGGCTAGCTGGGCCCATGAGCGTCTGCGGATTCTCCCTCCACCCCCATCTCACCACTGAAGCACTGGATTAAATACTCACTACTTTGCCAAATTATACATGAGTTCTGGGGATTCAAACTCAGGTCGCCAGCTTTTAAGGCAAGTGCCTTATCCTAGAGCCTTTGCCCAGACTCCACCTGTTTTTTGTTTTGTTTTAAGATAGGTTTCTCTCCGGGCGATGGTGGCGCACGCCTTTAATCCCAGCACTCGGGAGGCAGAGGCGGGTGGATCTCTGTGAGTTCGAGACCAGCCTGGTCTACAGAGCTAGTTCCAGGACAGGCTCCAAAGCCACAGAGAAACCCTGTCTCGAAAGAGCAAAAAAAAAAAAAGATAGGTTTCTCACGGATCCTAGAGCCCACTGATTTGGATGGACTGACTAGCTGACAAGCAAGCCACAGAGATCACCGGGTCTCCCTGGCACTGAGGTTGCAAACCTGTTCCTCAGTCTGGCTTTTTTTGTGGATTCTGGCATTCTGAATTCCTCATGCTTTCCCAGAGAGCATTTGCTACTGACTGAGCCATCTCCCCAACCCTGCGATCTAATATCTCGAGTTATCTTTTGAGTACAAACAGATGCTTTATCTTAGAAATTGGAGTTCAGTTGAGGGGGTTGGGGAAGGAGACTCAGATTCCCCAACCTGAATGTCTCAAGCAGTAGACATGTTTAGGTATGGTAGTCTTGGCCCCGAGTGCCGAGAGGGGAATTCAGGAAGACATAGATGGAAGACTAAGGGTATGATGTTTGGGTCTCCCTCTGCCACCTGCTACTTCATTTCAATTTAGGGCTTCTAGGCCTTTCCTGGGCATGATTCCCAGAAAGTCCCTCTACAGCTGCCCCGATCAGGTTTCTGGATCTGTTAATAATAGACAAGTGTGGGGGAAGGGCCAGGATCTTTGCAGACATGGGAATTACCAAAGCAGCTGGACAGTTCCTGTGCCAAAGCCCCGTCTGCTGCCTTCTGGATCTATACAAAGTCCCATGCTCTCTCCAAGAGCTACCATCCAAGAACTCTTTCTATTTATTTTGCATTTATCCATTTAGGTGTGTGTGTGTGTGTGTGTGTGTGTGTGTGTGTGTGTGTGTGTGTGTAGGTCTGAAATCAACTTTAGAAGTTAGTTCTCACCTACCACCATATGGGTCTTGGGTAGCAAATACAAGTGGTTAAAGTAGGTGGTGGCGGCACACGCCTTTAAACCCAGGGCTCGGGAGGCAGAAGTAGGCATATCTCTGTGAGTTCAAGACCATCTTGGTCTATAAAGAGAGTTCCAGAACAGCCAGAGCTTTTACATAGAGATACCTGTCTTGAAAAACAACAACAGAAGAAAAGAAAAAAGTAGTCGGGCTTGGCAGAAAGTGCCTTTCTCCACTGAGCCATCTCTCACCAAGCTCCTTCCCAGCATTATCAGGAGCTAAACTGATCTTGTGAAATCGCTTACACACTCAACCCCCAAATCAAAACCCAGAGGCTGAGAAGGCTAAGAAGTAGGGCTGTGTTGACGAGAACACAGGAGGAGAATATTTGGAACCTGCTGTCTCCCAGGAAATCTAGTCGTGGTAACACCCTTTTTCCTACATCACCCAGGAGCTGGGGTAACATTGAGCTGATGAGAAAGAGGCAAACGGTATGTGGACCTGGGGTAACAGGAGGGATTATGTGGAGGAGAAGGTTATAATGGCAGGCAAGTGGGACTGGGAGAGCAGGACAAGAGTGTCACTGCGATGGAACCTCTGCTAAGTCAAGTGTCAAATCTAAAACTGGTGGTTTAGGGCTGGAGAGATGGCTCAGCGGTTAAGAGCACTGACTGCTCTTCCCGAGGACCCAGGTTCAAATCCCAGTGCCCACATGGCAGCTCACAACTGTCTGAAAATCCAGTTCCAGGGGATCTGACACCTTCACACCAATGCACATAAAAAAAAGCTAAATAAACCATAAAAAAAAAACTGGTGGTTTAATTTTGATTAAACTTACTTTTCCTACTCCCCAAGAACAACTTCCCTTTTAATGTCTACCTTCCCTTTGGGCTATGCTTTCGGCTACCAAAGCCTATTCTCAAACAAGGAGAGCGGTACGTGCCTACAGTCGGAGCACTTGGGGGTGGAAGCAGGAGGTTCCGGAGATCAAAGTCATCCCCAGCTACACGTTAAGTTCGAGGACAGCCTTGACTACACTACAATCAGTCCTATCTATAAAAAGATTGGGGTGGTGGTGGTGGCGCACGCCTTTAATCCTAGCACTTTGGGAGGCAGAGGCAGGTGGCTGTCTGTGAGTTCAAGGCTAGCTTGGTCTACAAAGTAAGTTCCAGGATAGCCAGGGCTACACAGAGAAACCCTGTCTCAAAAACAAAACAAAACAAATGGCCACAAACAAACCTGCCTGCTGTCAGTAAAATAAATAAATAAATAGATAAATAAATACATAAACAAATAGTCAATCCATTATCTGGATAAATCAAGTAAAACTACTAAGGCTTCAGAGATTGCAAGGAGACACCGATGTTCATACGTGCCTCGTCCTAGCTTTTTTGAAGGCTGAGATGAGGGTGGGGGGCCCACCTGAGACCACAAGTTCAAGACCAGCCGGAGCAACATAAAGAGATTCCCGGCCGGGCGGTGGTGGCGCACGCCTTTAATCCCAGCACTCGGGAGGCAGAGGCAGGCGGATCTCTGTGAGTTCGAGACCAGCCTGGTCTACAGAGCTAGTTCCAGGACAGGCTCCAAAGCCACAGAGAAACCCTGTCTCGAAAAACCAAAAAAAAAAAAAAAAAAAAAAAGAGATTCCCATTTCACAAAAAAAAAAAAAAGAAATTAATCGCCGAAGTTTAAATCTCTTTCATGATAAAATATAATAGAAGCAATATAGAACTACAAAAAGAAAATAAAGGGCTGAGTGAGTTATTATAATGAAGACTCCTGTTTGTACTCAGGACTAAGAATAGACCTTGCCCAGCTATGTGCCCATTCTGCCACAGCTCTTTCCTAAAGTAATCGACATCCTGGCTTTCGTAGTCATCACTTAGAAGGGTTTTATTTTAATGGAACTTAAAATTTAGCTATAAATAACCACTAATGGCAGGCTCTTAGGCAGTTGAGAGGTATTTGAGGGAACTAGGAGAGGCAGTCAGAACTTCGTACACTAAAAATCATGCCATTTCACGAAGCCAGCTCCCTCTGTGCCCGTGACTAAAATACACCACTGAAAAGGAACCTCATAGGAGTTCCATATATGTGTCCTGTGCACATAGCTGCCTTACCTGCCATCAGCTGGTCCAGAAAACCACATGTCACAGTGCTTGGGGATGTGCGAGGGCCAGCTGTCTTCAGTGCGCCAACACGTCATCTAGAAACTTCCAGGACCTTAGTTTTCATCCATTAAGTATAACATCCCCACATAATCTGGTTCCCTTTCCCCCATCTTGATTTATGTGCCAGCTAGCTATTATCTGTCTTCGGAAGGAGCTTGCTCATTTATGAGTGTCCTCCCAGCTCCACGTTATTGTTCTTTGTCTTGTTTTTAGCAAAGTTGGACTTCATAATTTAGAAATTTTTTTTTTTCCGAGACAGGGTTTCTCTGTAGCTTTGGAGCCTGTCCTGGCACTAGCTCTTGTAGACCAGGCTGGCCTCGAACTCACAGAGATCCACCTGCCTCTGCCTCCCGAGTGCTGTTAAGAAATGTTTTCAACAGTGATTTTTAAGTACAAAATAGAAAGGTGCTCAGTAAGAAAGATACCTGGGCCAGGCGGTAGTGGTGCACACCTTTAATCCCAGGCAGAGTCAGGCGGATCTCTGTGAGTTCGAGGCCAGCCTGATCTACAAAGTGTCTTCCAGGGCAGCCAGGCTATTACACAGAGCAACCCTATCTTGAAAAACAAGAAAATATAGGCACATGGGTGTGGGCTTCCTTAATACCTTGCTTCATTTTTATACCTTTGTTATGTGTGGCCAGGCATGGTGGCTCTTGCCCATAATCCTAACAGTAAGGCAGGGGGTTGTGAGTTCAAGACCAGTTTGGCTAAATAGCAAGACTCCCATCTCAAAAATAAATAAATACCCTGGCATTGAATAAATGATTACAAAAGGAAAGAGGGGCCTGAGGATGTCGTTCAGTCAGCACAGTGCTTGCACAGTATCTGAGAAGACCTGAGTTTCATCTTCGTTATCCCTTAAACTGGACATAGTGGTCCAAGCATGAATCTCGGCACTCAAGAGGTGGGGGCAGGAGGATCTAGAGTCCAAGGTCATCCCCAGCTACACGTCCAAGTTCCAGTACAGGTCAAGTTCAAGGTTAGTCTAAGAAAAAAAAAAAAAGCCTTCCCCAACAAAACAAAATAACCCATCATATAAATGATCTGATCCGTGTAACAAGTGCATAGAAACTGTCCTTCAAACTGATCTCTTCCCTTCTCCCTGCCTTGCCCTGTTCCTGTATCTTTACACACTTAGACTGATTGCCCTGCAAGACAGGATGCAGAAACAGAGGAGCAAGCTGGCAGAAAGAGGCGCTGTGGAAAGCAGCCAGAGGAAATGAGGGCAAAGACAGTGGTATTCCACACAGACGCTGGCCAGAATGAAAAGCCGTGATTCTCAAAGCTGCAATAGACGGCCTTGGGTTTCACTTAGAGAGCAATTGCGGGATTGGGGTCAGTCAGTAAGGGGTACCGGTAGGGAGGCAACAAGATAAAAGACAGCCAGGCTCCTTCTCCCTGGAGACGTGTTGCCTGTCAACCTCAATCCATTCCCTTAATCCTTTTCTGCCTCCCCACCCCCACAACTCCTCACTTGACCAGTGTCCTGGGCCTTTAAGAGTTAGATCGGCTGGACTGAGGAAAGCTCTCCTACCTCTCCCCAGCCTACTCCTTCTCCTTGGCTGTAACTCTGCCGGTCAGGGCAGCAAACTGCAGTTGAAGACTGCAGTCAAGTGCAAAGGAGAAGAGGAGCCGGGCTGAGCCTTCCCGTTCTCCGCGAAGAGCACTGCAGAGCTCCGGAGGCGTTGCTCGCAGACAGGATCGCTGCTATCTTACGCGCGGTAAGGGCCCTGGAGCTCTAACCAACCAACCTCTCTCCACGCCTGCCTGAGTCCTAATGCAGCGCTGCAGGTGCACACCTATCTTGATTAGGTTAAACTAGGCTCCTTCTTTTACCCTGCGGCTCCACCGGGCTCTCTCCCTCCTCCTGGTTCTCTTCTATTTATCCTCTGACTCAGTTTTGTTTGTTTGCTTTGGTTTCTCTAGACAGGGTTTCTTTGGGTAGCCCTGGCTAGAACTGGCTGTCCTAGAACTCATTCTGTAGACCAGGCTGGCCTCGAACTCAAAGATCCGCCTGCCTCTATCTCCCGAGTGCTGGGATTAAAGGTGTGTGCTGCTACCACCGCCAGGCTTAAACAGTTTTGTTTCTGGCTGTATCAGTCACATTTATTATTATTTGCTTTTGTATTTGTTTTTTGAGACAGGGTTTCTCTGTAGTTTTGGAGCCTGTAGACCTGGCTGATCTTGAACTCACAGCTATCCTCCTGCCTCTGCCTCCCGAGTGCTAGGATTAAAGGCATGCACCACCACTGCTCGGCTTCAATCACCCTTTTTTAGAGAAAATTCTTATCTGTCCAGGGCCATGAGTGCTGACGCTAGCCACTTCTCGGAGGTAAAACCACCGCAATAGGAGAAGAGGCAGAATAAGAGTAGCTACTCATCAATAAAGATATATTAATAGACTGTTGAGGGTTAACGAATGAGGACTGTCCAAAACCCACGAGGTATCAGAACTCCTGGCAGTAGGGAGATAATTTAAGACATCCTTGGAAAGAGTCAGGATTGGAGTTCTGTGCTTTGTTCCTTGCCTGCTTAATGAACCAGGGCAAGTTCTTGCTACGCCAGCCTGCTGTGTGCTACGGGACTTGAGACCACAGACAGCTTCAGGATCTGTAATGGGGGAACTTAGGGCTTCCCAGACTTGCCTTTGTACCAGGAGTGCTTGTTAAGATGCCCACTAAATATCCTCATACCTCATCCTTGGAAATTTTGATCTGGCAAATTCTAAGAGACTCTTCAGGAGATAGTGATCTCGGCTCAAGTCTATGTGCTGTGAGAGCCTGTAAGTTCTAACATTCTAAGGGCTGTGACCTGTGACCAGTGCCATCCCACCTGCTTTATCTGAACCAGGTTAGCCATGACCCCTAGGAACTAGATAAAATAGTTCTCTTCCTTCCTGCCCCTCAGAAAGACATTTGAGATACCCTGAATCTTACTGTAATGTTATTGGCATATATGTTTTCACTTCTGAACTCCATCTGTAGGTGATACAACATGGCCTGGAGGCAGAGGATCAAATCTTGCTTGCTCTGTAATACTGGGCCACTAGTACTAGGAAAGTTTATGTCTTTATTACAGAGGTTATTATCTGAATCTTCAAAGATTCCAAACAGATGTATATGTGTTACTCTCCCTCCTCTCTCTCTCTCTCTCTCTCTCTCTCTCTCTCTCTCTCTCTCTCTCTCTCTCTCAATGCAGGCTGCCCTCAAACTTCCTATGTAGCCAAGGATAACCTTGAACACCTGATTCTTCCACTTCTAACTTCCCAAGTGTTAAGATTCCCATCGTGTCTAGCTGGCCCAATCTCTCTTACTTTGAGATTTTATCCTCTGTGTCCTTACTGGTGCCCCCTCGTTTCTTCTTACCCCACTGCACCTGCATCCATTGTAACCATCCTCCCTTTCAGACACCAGCAGAAACACCAAGCCCTAGAACATTTAGGTTCTAACACATTCTTAGGGCACTTTGTTTAGTCAGTCTCCTAGGATACAGGGAAAAGTGAGACTGAGAGGAGGGGCATGTTACTGACTGTCCAAACCAATGTGTTCTCTCTCCTGGACTATAGATTCAAAATCTGTAAAGGAGTTGAGAATCAGAGCTATTGGGAATTAGTGGAGATAAAGGAGGGGAATGGCAGGAAAAGGTGATGGGGAAAAGGATGAGGAGAAGGACAAGAAGAGAACACAAAAAGCATGACTTGAGTGCACAGAGAGGATTGTGAGAGAGAAAAGAGTGAGCTAGGAAGAAAGGAAAAGAAAGAGGTCAGGCATGAAATGGGAAAGTCGAGAAAATGGGAAGAAAAGGAACTTGTTTGGTGGGATGTGGGGGACCCAGACTATGATGGAGAGGAGAGAGAGATCACCAGTGTCCCCCACTGATTCCTGGCCTTCCTTCAACCTGCCTTCTGGAGGAGGCTCTTTCTAAGGGAGGCGTTGGTGAGCTCTGCACTGGTCATAGATAACTGCTTTCTACTGCAGTTTTACTGACTCTGGCTGGACAGCCAGTCTTCCTGGCCTCCAGTCTCCTCCATGAAGCTCAGGTCTCACGTGCTGTGGCTGAGGTGCTACTGGCATTCTCTTGACCATACATCCCATAGCTACAAGTTAAAACCATCTCTCTGGAATGGTTGGATGGGGGAAAAGGCAAAGTGGTTTTCCAAGGCTGGTTTGGGAAACTGTTCTGGCTCCTGGGCTCTGTTCTCAGGCTTCCCATGTTCCAGGACATGTAAGGCTCCTGGACACAGGAACAGAGAAGGTAATTCTGTCTTCTTCAAAGCCCAAGGCCCACAAGGTGGAAGCTGACATTTAGAGGAAGGACTGACTGTCTTTTAGGTGATGCTGGGCATGGTGATTCCCATCTGTGACCCCAGCACTCCATGGGTGGGAACAAGATGATCAGGAGTTCAAGACCTGTCTTTGGCTACATGTGACTCTGCTCAAAGAAAGAACAAATAAAAGATTTTGCCCTAGATTTTTAGAAATTTGACGCAATATAGATGAGAAGGTAGACAGGGCTCCAGGAAGGAAAAAACTGGGATAATCCTACCTGAAGGAGAGACAGCTAGGGTGTGGACAGATTCAAGGTTCTGATAACTGTTGATTACAAAATGGTAGATCCTATTAATGAGAACACGGGGAATGAGCTAGGTGTGGAGTAACGTTACCTACTGAGTGTAGGTAGCAAGAGAGTGGTTTGGAACATGTCCTGCTTTAGCCCTCCCTGGAGATAGCCATGGGAACTAGCTAACAAAGATAGCTCTGTGTATCTTAAATTCTAATCTGTGCATGAATTGAGACAGGCTTCTCTTCACCTAGCTAAGCCTCAGAGTTAGCAAATGCAGAAGTACAGATAGCTACAGATTAGATGAAGTACCTAATACGTGCCATTAAGGAAACCCTGAGTTCCTTCTTTTGTTCTTTTAATCTCTAGGACTCACCCAAAGCCCTTGGCTCCTCCTTGTTCCTTTAAGTGACTCTGGCACCAGCTGGTGGAGCAGTGGGTGATGGCATCTCAGATTCAAGACCGTGAGTACCCCTGCAGGAGGATAGGTCTTGAGGGCAAGCCTGGGGAATGAAGGAGGTTAGATGCTGCTTACAGAGCTCCTCTGAGCCCTCCAGCCTCTTGGCTGGCTAAGTGAGCCCCTGCTTTTCCTGGCTCAGGACTGACCACTGATCAGGACCTGCTGCTGATGCAAGAAGGCACGATGATGCGCAAGGTGAGGACCAGATTCTGGAAGAAGCTAAGATTCTTCAGACTTCAGAATGACGGCATGACAGTCTGGCACGCACGGCAAGCCGATGACGTAGCCAAGCCCACTTGTGAGTGACCTTAATAGCTGTGTGTAGGTATATGGGTGGAAAGGTCTCTGAGGAATCCAGAAGTTTGAGGGCAGGGGGAGGACCAGGATCCTGTGATGGTGGTCTCTTGTGCAGGCCCACTTGTGTGGCTCTATACAAGATGACAAACCAGCCTGTAATGAGGATTAAATTAGTTATTATACATAGGAGGCTTAGAAGAGCCCTGGCATGTGATAAGTCTCTATAAATAATAGGTTATTTATTACGGTCATGACTGTGATCACACTGTCTAGATTAAGACCCTGGCTCTGCCACTCTCTTGGTGAGTAGCTCTGGACAAATTGAACTCAGGTTTCTCATCTACAAAATGAGAGTTAACCTGCACCTACCTGTAAATTATAGAGACTCGATGAGCTAGCATATGAAACACCCAGCATGAGATCTGAAACCTGGGCAAAGTTCATAAATGTTAGCCATTGCATTATTTCAGGGTGAAGTTCATAAATGTTAGCTATTGCAGTATTTCAGAGCATAAAACGCATCCCAATAGGCCAGCTCTTATACCCGAAAACACTTGATTGCAGAATAAGCAGTCTGCTTAGAGACATATCAATAGTCACAAACCACATCACCCCAAGCTGAGGTAAGGAACGGAGGAATTTCTCCTGCTCCCTTCTATGCACCTTGAAAGAAGGAACCTTCAAACCTGAAACATAGGCATCCGCTATGCTCTACAGATATATTTGTCCTCCTCACTAGTTCTCCTGTGGGAACCACTGTGACCTGCGGTGAATGGGGACCATCCACTGTTTAAGATGTGGACACTGAGAGGTTAAGTTTGGCTCTTCACACTTCTCACTGACTGGGAGTCAGATCTTGCCAGGTCTAGCTGAACCTCTTTGCTGTGCTGATTAAAAAAAAAAACGCTGACTCATGCCAACTCCTGAATCACTGGGTCCCCGTCACCCTGTCCATATGTCCCTGGGATTCAGCCCTCAGAAGCTCAGGTTTCTCCTCTCTGTCTCATAGAGAAAGGAGTCCTGGTCACCATCCCTCATCCCCTTTCCTCAGGGCTCCCATCTGTTTCTTCTCTGACAGTTTCAATCTCTGATGTGGAGACAATACGTAAGGGCCATGATTCCGAGTTGCTGCGCGATCTAATGGAAGAGTTCCCCCTGGAGCAAGGCTTCACCATTGTCTTTCATGGTCGCCGCCCCAACCTGGACCTAGTAGCCAGCAGTGTTGAAGAGGCCCAGATTTGGATGCGAGGACTCCAGCTGTTGGTGGATCTTGTTGCCAGCATGGACCACCAGGAGCAACTGGACCAGTATCAACCAGATGGTGTTAGGGTGTGGGCAGGGGTTCCTGAAGGGGCCAGATGCTACAGACCCAGGGAAGATGGAGGTGCAGAGACAGGAAAGCCAGAGGATCCAGGTGGAGTAGGGCTGATGATGATTCTGAAAGAGAAATGAGCAGCTGCCAGTCAGAGCCTGAGAATAAGAGTTCGAGTCCAGTCTAGGAGGGAGGGCCAGCAAAAGGAGGAAAAGGAGCAAGCAAGGTGCTGCTCCTATGAGCTGAACAGACACACCCCATTGGCGTTCACTACCCAGGCACGGGAAGCAACTCCTAGAGAGTGCCATGGTGCAGGCTCCCTAAGATTCCTAGACTGAAGCCAGTGAGGTGACTCAGCAGTGAAGGTGCTTGTCCCCAACCCTGACAGCTTGAATCCAATCCCTGGAGCCCATGGAGTGGGAGGACTGAGTTCCAGTCCTCTGATACCCCTGACCTCAACACACAGTGGCTTACGGACCCACCCTTCAATAAATGGAAAAGCAGTTCCTAGATTGTCCATTACTTCATGTGAACATTCACTTGGCACCAATTAGCCAGACTAGCCACCATTATGCTTAGTTTTAGGAACATCAAGATTAATGAGACCACATTTATTACTTTATTTAGTGGAGAGAATCAATTCGTGTAAATAATTTAAGTACCAAATTAGAGGACTACTTGACTCTACATAAGCGTGTTCTGAGAAAGTACCAGGGGAGCAGTAGCATGTGAGTTGAGTCCTTACAGTTTTGGACTGGACATGCAGCTCTGTTGGCAGAGTGCTTGCAGAGCATGCAAGAAGTGCTGGGATCAATCCCAACCCCGAATACCCTGGGCATGGGAACTGGTACAGGTAATTCCAATACCCAGGAGGTAGAAGCAGAAGAATCAGAAGGTCAAAGTCATCCTTGACTATATGTGACCCTGTCAGAGAAAGAAAGAAAAGTGGCATAATTCAAACCTGAAGAAAGAGGAAGGGAAAGGCACTCCTGTCTGAGAGGAGAGCGTAGAGGAAGGTTCGGAGAGAGCAGACTGAAGGAAGCAGGTGGGGGTGGTGTTGCTGAGACAGACACACAGAGAAGGCTGGGCTGGGCTGGGCTGGGCCAGATCAGGTCACAAGGGTCAAGGCATCTTCGCTTCTACGTCAGAATTTAGGTTTCTTTCTGTACACCACGGGGAGGTGAGTCCCTGCAGGCGCCTGAGCCGTACAATGACAAGACAGATTTGTGCTGGGAGGGGTTATTCTAGCAGCCATGTAGAAAATGGATTGGCTTGGGAGGGAGACTGGCAGCAAAGACAGGAGAGGTGTCAGTGGATGAACACCCGGACTTTTGCCTTGACTCGGAGCTGGATGGGTGAGTGAGTGGTTCCAGCGAGGGGACAGGAACCAGGACGGCAGGATGAGTTTCGGAGAAGCCCAGCGGCTGCTGCTTCTGATGAACGTGGAAATGGATCAAGACTATGCCCTCCATCTTTTTCAGGTACATTGCTGGGGGGGGGGGGGTGGATTTGCAGGAGACAGCCAGACCATGTTTTCATTGGTCAGAAAGCCCCTGACCCTGCTCAGCCGCCAGCACTCATTTGTTGAATCCTTGCTGTGTCTCTATTACCATTATCAGCTCAGTGGGACTGGTGTGGGACATGATGCTGGCCCCCCTGTCTTGTTGGGAGGATGAATCATAATCGTGTTGGGCACTGGTGGCACATGCCTTTAATCCCAGAACTCTCAGGCAGCCTGATCTACAGAGCAAGTTCCAGGGCAGACAGAACTATTACACAGAGAAACCCTGTCTTAAAAAACCAAAAACCAAAACAACAAAAAACAAACAACCAAAAAACACAAAATAAAACAACAAAACCAGTAAGTTAATGTATTGGAGCTGAGTGGTGGCGCACACCTTTAAACCCACCACTTGGGAGACAGAGGTAGGTGGAGCTCTAAATTCAAAACCAGCCTGGTCTACTGAGAGTTCCAGGACAGCCAGGGCTACATAGAGAGACCCTGTCTCAACAAAACAAAACAAAAACCCCAATATATTATTATTGGACTTCCTATTCATAAGCAGAGTGTCACAGGTGCCCACTACAAAATTCCATCTGCAAACCAGGAAGTGGTGGCTCACCCCTTTAATCCCAGCACTTGGGAAGCAGAGGCAGGCAGATTTCTGTGAGTTCAAGGCCAGCCTGGTCTAGGAGAGCTTCCTGGAACTCTGACTCCTTAGCTACTAGGAAACCCTGTCTTGAAAAACAAACAAACAAAGCAAAACAAAAAATTCCATCTGCAATGTGACTAAAGAGGAGGTGACAGATTCTGACTAGTTGTTGCTGTTTGCTTGTTTTGAGTCAGGGTCAAATATAGCCCAACTGACCTCAAACTCACTGTCAAACTCCTGATCCTAAATTGGGATTAAAGGCATGTATCATTCATTGTTCCCAGTTCTTGTCTAACCATTCGAGGACCTTTGAGAGATATAACCTTTCAGTTAAAATTTTTCCCTCCAGCAAATTATAGGGCTAAAACTTTGTCTTTTATTTCCTGGAGTGACTTGTATGAAATGTCAGGAGTTTGTGAGATTTTTATAAACACATGCTAAGATGCCCCTTTCACAGGCCTGGTAGTAAAGCGCTTGCCATGTAAGAATAGGAGAATAGGGCTCACGTTCTACCCTGGCATCTGAGAGGGAGATTGAGTCCTGAAGCTGGCTGGCCATAACCCTACAGGACAAAGGAGCGTACCATTTCCCAGTGTACGCTCCCATTCCCTGTTCAATCTTCTCTTGCAGACAGCAGATGTGTCCCAGTCTGATACTCTAGAAGCGGAAGAATTTGTACATTTCTATAAGGCACTGACTAAGCGTACTGAGGTTGAGCAACTATTCGAGCACTTTTCATCAGATGGACAGAAGCTGACCCTGCTGGAATTTGTGGATTTCCTTAGAGAGGATCAGAAAGAAAAAGAACAAGCCCACGACCTTGCTCTGGAATTCATTGACCGCTATGAACCTTCAGAGAATGGTAAGGATACCTGGGTGCATACATGCTGAATATAGAGAATGGGGGGGGGGGGTTAAAAAAAAAAGAAAGACCCAGAGACACAGTGTTCTAATAGGGAAGGCTGAGTCCACCCTTCTCCTGACCTCCTTTCTAATCATCTCGCTGGACCGCTCTCCTGAAGTAGAGCAGCCATTCCCTGTCAGGTAAGACAGAAAGTTTTTCATCTCCAAAGAGGAAGCGAGTCCGAGTCTCCTTTCCTTCCCCATGCTCCCACTCCACATCCTCTTGCTTTTGGAGAATTCCTCACCACACTAACTTTGCCCTCAGTGGAGGAAGGAAACATGGCTCTCTCACTCTCACCTCCTCTCCTGCAGCGCTTCTTTTGCCCCACACCCCACGGCTGCTGTGCTTTTAAGTGTTAGCTTCCTGATTATTCCAGGAAGTTCTCTAAGGTCATCTTGCTTAAGTCCTTAAGCTCCTGAATCAGGAATCTAGTCAGTCTAGGTGAGGATGAGGCCAAGTATCTGGCTTTTGGCAGCTACAGCTAAAATGTGCCTTCTCTATCATCATTAAGCTTTCCCCTCCTTTGCCCTTAGAGAACTCACTTCTCCGCCCCGCTCTCATGGGCCTGTGAGAAGCTGATATCAATAGTAAAGCATCCACAAAGCACATTGACACTCTACCTAGTTCAATCCTCACCGCGGCTTTGTAAAATGGAAAATGACCCATCCATTGGGATTTCACTGAGCAACCTGCAATGTGCCAGCATCTCTGCACTCTGGTCTTGTCCTAGCCTTCTGATAAAGTAGGCTCTATTATTAAGTCAGTTTTAGAAATAGTAAAACAGAGATTTTCAGAGCTGGAGAGGTGGCTCCAAAGGTGAGAGTGCAGGCTGTGCAGGCCTAGGACCTGAGTTCAGACCCAGCACCATGTGAAAGGCCAGCATGGTGATGGGTGTGTCTGTAACCTCGGCGCAGCGGGTGGAGGGCAGAGATGCAGTGACCAGGGTTTGCTAGCGCTCAGCCTAGTTTCGGGTTTAGTGAGAAACCCTATCTCAATGGTAAAGGGACACTGGACCTCCTCTCTGGACACCACACACACACTTGTACACACACACACACTTATACCACACTCACACACAAACACAATAACATACAAATAAAAGAGATTAAACAACTTTCTGGAAGCTAGCAGCTAATGAGAAGGGAACTGGAATCCAGACCAGGTCACCCTCCAAGCAGTGTCTCTCATGAAAACATAGAGTAGGATGGTTGGGTGGCCAAGCGACCCAGGATTTATGGGTCTCTCATGAAAACATAGAGTAGGATGGTTGGGGTGGCCAAGCGACCCAGGATTTATGGGTCTCTCATGAAAATATAGAGTAGGATGGTTGGGGTGGCCAAGCGACCCA
>NC_022030.1:56467329-56468560 GCF_000317375.1 Microtus ochrogaster | reverse complement strand
AGACCAGGCTGGCCTCGAACTCATAGAGATCTGCCTGCCTCTGCCTCCCAAGTGCTGGGATTAAAGGTGTGCGCCACCACTGCCCAGCCTTCTGCCATTCTTCACTCTATAATTTGTCAAACCTAGATCTAGGAAGCTGGTCATGAACAGTAGGGCTCCTGCCAACCAAGCCTCTCTGAAGCTAAGATATACTCAGTGAGCTTCACAGTCCAGCAGTGCAAGGCATCTGGTTCAGATTTCAGATCCTTCACTTAAAATAGCCGTGTGACATAGGGCAAGCTATCTAACTTGCTGTCGTAGCGGTACTGCAATACTGACCTCACTCTGTTAGTTAGCTCCCATACATAATGTCCTTGTGTAGATCAAGTGCCCGGTAACTGCTGGTCACTGTTGGTACTGTTTGAAGTCCATACTAAGAAAAGTGAGGTGCATTGAAAGAATCAAAGGGCCATTTCCTCAGCAAGAGTATAGCCTAAGGAGAAGTTGATGTGTCCCCCTAAATACCACAGGTCATAGCACTGGGCATATAGCTGCATAGCCCAAGGAAGAAAGCATAGACACTTTGGCCAGGTTGCTAATAACTTTTCTAGGTATATCCTTAGGCCTTAGAATGGGATTCTGTGCTATCTTTTATGATAACTGTGAACACCGAGGACTATGTACATTTAAATGGGTCAAAATCAACTAAAATTATAAAATTACTGCCTCAGGCACAAAAGCCATATTTCAAATGTTCATAGATACATGTATCTAGGGCCACTGTGTCCAACAACACAGAGTAGAGCATTCTCATGGTTGTGGACCCTGTATCTAGGGCCGCTGTGTCCAACAACACAGAGTAGAACATTCTCATGGTTGTGGACCGTGTATCTAGGACCGCTGTGTCCAACAATGCAGAGTAGAGCTTTCTCATGTGGACCATTCTGTTGGATAACACTGAACTAGAATGTTTGGTCTGTTAGGTTTTTTATTTTTTATTTTTTTAGTTTTTCGAGACAGGGTTTCTCTGTAGCTTTGGAGCCTGTCCTGGAACTAGCTCTTGTAGACCAGGCTGGCCTTGAACTCAAAGATCTGCCTCCCTCTGTCTTCCAAGTGCTGGGATTAAAGGTGTGCACCACCACCACCTGGCAGTCTGTTAGTTTTTTAAGACATGACTTCATGATGTGACCAAGGCTTTGAACTCAAAGTCAAAAGCCCATGGCCTCTTCCTCATAAGTGATGTGATTATAGG
>NC_022030.1:56459239-56465596 GCF_000317375.1 Microtus ochrogaster | reverse complement strand
CCTTATACACACATCATAGCAGTGCACCCTTACACGCACATCGTCACACACATACACAAAGTAATAAATGTACTCTTTTTAATATTTATTTATTTATTATGCATACAATGTTCTGTCTGCGTGTATGCCTGAAGTCCAGAAGAGAGCACCAGACCTCACTACAGATGGCTGTGAGCCACCATGTGGTTGCTGGGAATTGAACTCAGGACCTTTGGAAGAGCAGGCAATGCTCATAACCACTGAGCCATCTCTCCAGCCCCATAAAGTAATAAATGTAAAGAGAGAGAGAGAGAGAGAGAGAGAGAGAGAGAGAGAGAGAGAGAACATGCATGCAAATGGGGGCAGGAGAGCATGTTCCAGGCATTGTGGCACACGCCTTTAAGCCAAAGTACATAAGAGAGGCAGAAGGATCTCTATGTGGTCGTTTTTAGTTTTCTTCGTTTCCAAGACTGGATCTCACTATGTAACCTCTGACTGTCCTGAAACTCATTATGTAGACCCGGCTGGTCTAAAACTCAGAGATCCCCTGCCTCTGCCTCCCAAGTGCCAAAATGAAAAGTGTGTGCCATCACAACCGGATCTATGTGTGTTTGAAGCTAGCCTAGTCTACATAGAGAGTTCTAAGCCAGCTAGGGCTACATAGTGAGAACCTGTTTTTAGAAAAGAAAGAAAGAAAGAAAGAAAGAAAGAGAGAAAGAAAGAGAGAAAGAGAGAAAGAAAGAGAGAAAGAAAAAGAAAGGCTAGATAGATAGCTGGGAAATGTCTGTTTAAGGCACAACATGTGGCAAATTTGGGATCTGCAGACTGGGAATCAGCATCTGAGGGGTAGGACCCCACGGAGGGGGGACCAGGGAAGAGGCTTATGGGTGTCTCCCTGGTGTGGTTTGCACTCCACACTCTAGGCAGATTGCTGCACGTACTGAGCAAGGACGGCTTCCTCAGATATCTCTGCTCGAAGGACGGGAACATCTTCAACCCAGACTGCCTTCCTGTCTACCAGGATATGACTCAGCCTCTGAACCATTACTACATCAACTCCTCTCACAACACCTACTTACTGAGGGACCAGCTTTGTGGCCAGAGCAGCGTGGAAGGATACATTCGGTACAGTGGCAGTATCATGAGGTGGACTATCTGTGGGGAACTAAGGGGATAACAGGGACTGAGATAGAAAGAGCTTAGGGACCTCAGCTCCCTGGGTACCTGAGAGACTTGGAGAACATCTTGGCTATTAGCATAAAGGTAATGAAATCCTACAGATAAACAGAATTCTTCTCTGTCGCAAGCTAGGATATTCTGAGAATTCAGGGGTCCTAGTGTTTTTTTGTTTTGTTTTGTGTTTTTTTTTTTTTTTTTTTTTTTTTAGCTAGTAAATAGAATAAAGCAGTGGCTCTCAACCTCCCTAACGCTGCAATCCTTTAATACAGCTCCTCATGCCGTGGTGACTCTGACCATAAAATTATTTTCATTGCCAGGTGGTAGCAGCGTACGCTTTTAATCCCAGCACTTGGAAAGCAGAGGCAGGCGGATCTCTGTGAGTTTGAGGCTAGTCTGGCCCCAAAGCTACAAAGAAACCCTGACTTGAAAAAGCAAAAAAAAAAAAATATTTTCATTGTTATTTCATAACTGTAATTTTGCTACTGTTATGAATCATAGTATAAATATTTTTGGAGACAGCTTTGCCAAAGGGGCCAAGGCCCACAAGTTGAGAACCACTGCTTTAAAGGAAAGGCAGAAAGGCAGTGGGATATAGAGTTAAAAAACATAAGCTCGGGGCTGGAGAGATGGCTCAGAGGTTGAGAGCACTGACTGCTTTTCCAGAGGTCCAGAGTTCAATTCCCGGCAACCACATGATGGCTCACAACCATCCGTAATGAGATCTGGAGCCCTCTTCTGGCGTGCGGGCATACATGCAGACAGAACACTCTATACATAATAAATAAAACTTTAAAAAAAAACTCATATAAAAAAACCAAACCAAAAAACCCCATAAGCTCCAGAATTAGTTCACTTTAGGTCAAATTCTAGCTCGCTTGGTGTTCTGGGAGCGAACAAACCTTTCTCTGTTTCTCTACGAAATAGAGATGATAACTGCCCATTTTGTCAGGGTTCCTCAATCTGTGAGCCAGTAGTTTATAAGTGGTTGTTGCCGCTGTTGTGACTAATCAAGACAAGACTGAAGTCAAGGCAACTGAGTGACCAGGTGGCTTGAAGGATACAAGGACTTGTAGCTCAGCAAAGCATCTATGAGGCCCTGTGTTTAATCCTATTGGAGAGAGAGGTGCATGCCTACAATCCCAGCAGAAGTGAAGGTTGTAAATTCCAGGCTGATCGCTAAAAGACCCCATTTCAAACATCAGTGGGGGGTGGATTTCCTAGGTGTTTGAATGATCCAGGTGCTATATTGGGACACATCCAGAACAGCGGAAATATTGGGAGGTAATGTGTAATGACTTGCTAGGGAGGATTATGAACTGGGGCTAGGTGGAGCTGCAGCCATGGCGGCCTGAGGTCTCCGTGGAGATGTTACATAAAGTGGTCTGGATGGGCAAATCTAGTAAGCACCCCTCTTTCCAGAGCAGCGAGAGGTGGCTCCCTAGCTAGACCACACCTTGACCTTTTCCTGCCTCTGGGGGTTTGCGGTTCTTGCAGGGCCTTGAAGCGGGGGTGCCGCTGTGTGGAGGTGGATGTATGGGATGGACCTGGAGGGGAGCCCATTGTTTACCATGGACATACCTTGACCTCTCGCATCCTGTTCAAAGATGTCTTGGCGACACTGGCACAGTATGCCTTCCAGGTAGTAGCCCCAGGCTGGGAACAACACAACACAACACAACAAAACAAAACGACAACAACAAAAAGAAACAAACCCACAAGAAGGTCTGAGGGAAATGTGACTGACTTGATCTGGTGAGGGTGGAGGGGCAGGGAGACACTGCAGTAGCAGTGTAATAGAGACAAAAGAAGGTTCTTTGTTTGTTTCTTTTTTTATTATTTTATTTTTTCAAGACACAGTTTTACTGTGTAGACTTGGCTGTCCTTGAACTCACTCTGTGGACCAGGCTGGCCTCGAATTCATAGAGATCTGCCTGCCTCTGCCTTCAGAGTGCTGAGATTAAAGGCATGTACCACCACTACCCAGCCAATAAAAGAAGTTTAAAAAAAAAACGCGGCTGGAGAGATGGCTCAGTGGTTAAG
Organism: Microtus ochrogaster; assembly: GCF_000317375.1. NCBI lineage: Eukaryota > Metazoa > Chordata > Mammalia > Rodentia > Cricetidae > Microtus > Microtus ochrogaster. Next base: position 56,462,398 of record NC_022030.1, on the reverse strand, counting down.
AGCATTGCCTGCTCTTCCAAAGGTCCTGAGTTCAATTCCCAGCAACTACATGGTGGCTCACAACCATCTGTAATGAGGTCTGGTGCCCTCTTCTGGCCTGCAGGCATACAAGCAGACAGAATACTGTATACATACATACATACATAAGTAAATAAATATTTTTAAAAAATGCTAAAGCATGAGACAAATATTAAAGGATTACTATGACTCAGTGTTGGATATGTTACTAGTAATTAGTATTCATACAGGTAATCACTAGTTCCTAGTAACTACTTTAAAATTTTTCTCTTATCTATATAGGGGAGGATGGGTAGGGGAACAGACAGTGGTGAGTTGGGCTGGGGGACAATAAGGATCTAAGGATGAGAGGGTAATGTGAGCTCATAACTAGGGGAATAGCCTGTCATTCACACTGAGACTGAAAACTCAAAAGGCCTCAGAAGGACTTGGATCAGATTGATATGGTTACAAGATTTGAGGTCTCATGAGTGACCCTTAGGTGTGGGTATGTCCCAAGCAGTGGACCTGAGATCTATCAAGTTCTCACAGAGCCCTGTAATGGGGTTGGAGGAGTTTAGCAATCAGTATACTCATAAATGGGGGCCTAGAAACACAAGATTTGGAGTGTGGGGGCTTATAGGATCTTATAATTCTGAAGGCACCATGCCCTTCTCTCTGCCAGTTCTCAGACTACCCCCTCATCCTGTCTCTGGAGAACCACTGCACCTGGGATCAGCAGCATACCTTGGCACAACATCTGACTGAGATCCTGGGAGAGCAGCTGCTGAGTACCACCATAGATGGAGTGCTGATGGATAAGCTGCCCTCTCCAGAGGTAGGGACCCTGTGGCCAGCCAGGCGCTACTGTGGCTTTCACAGTCCCTCACTATGGCTCCTACATTCCTCTTGTCCCCTTCTATCTTCACAAGGGCTATCTTGATTTTTAAGATATCTATAGATAAGTTTTGTTTTGAAACAAGAATTCATGTAGCCAAGGCCGACTTTCAACTCCTGATCCTCCTTTCTTCACCTCCCAAGTACTGGGATTATAGGCATGCACCACTATGCCTAGTTTCTGTGGTTCTGGGGATCAAGCCCAGGGCACTGTGCATGCTAGACAATCACTGTGCTAAGCTCCATCCCTAGTTATTTCATAGTTTTTGATAATTTATAATTTGTACAGACTTTACAAGCAATATCGAGCATGGAAATTCTCCCCCATTATGATCCCAAACACATTCTTTTTTTTAAAAAAATGAGTTATTTATTTTTATATACATTGGCATGCTTCCTGCAAGTATGTCTGTATGAGGAAATCAGGTGCCCTGGAACAGGAGTTCCAGACAGCAGTGAGCTGCCATGTGGATGTAGGAATTGAACCCAGGTCCTCTGGAAGAGCAGCCATTGCTCTTAACCACTGAGCCCCCAAACACTTTCATGGCAGTATATATCAATAGATTTTTTTCAAGTATTACATTTATTTATTTATTTGTTTGTTTGTTTGTTTGTTTTGAGGCAGGAGGTGGTGATGATGCATGTGCTATGGCAAAACACAAGTGTGGAGGCCAATAGGAGTCAGTTCTCTCCATCTACCACACAGGCCTCGGAGATCAAACTCGCATCACCAGGCTTTGGCAAGTGCTCTACTCGCTGAGCCATCTTGCTGGCCCCCGTGGAATTATTCTTACTATTCCCTAAACTTCCCTCATGCTAAACACAAGTCTACTACTGAGCTTCTTCCAGCCACAGCCACTTCCTCCTCTTCCTTATCTTTCTCTTCCTCCTTTCCCTCCTTGAGGTGGGTTCTCAAGAAGCCCTGGCTGATCTCAGACTTGTTCTATGTAGCTGAGGATGCCCTTTCCTGCCTCCACCTCCCGAGTACTACTATTACAGTAACGTGCCACACACCCCATTTATGATATGCTGGAGCTCAAACCCAGAGCTTTGTCTATGACAAGGAAGCACTCTGCCAACCAAATCACATTTTCAGCATCATCAAGAGTTTTTTTAAGCTTAATAAACATATATATATATATGTACATTAGAAAAACTATGAATGAGATTACTGCCCATATTTTCTTTCTTTTTTTTTTAACTTTATTTCATGCGTATTTGTATAAAGATGTCAGATTCTCTTGAATTGGAGCTACAGACAGTTGTGAGCTGCCATGTGGATGTAGGAATGGAACCCCGGTCCTCTGGAGGAGCAGTCAGTGCTCTTAACCACTGAGCCATTTCACCAGCCCCCTGCCCATATTTTCTTATTTCATATCATAAGTATATTTTCATGACTATCTTTTCCTCTTTTTTGTTTTTTTTGAAACAGGGTTTCTTAGTATAGCCTGGCTGTCTTGGAACTCACTCTACAGATCAGGATTGCCTCAAACTCAGAGATCTGCCTACTTCTTCCTCCCAAGTTCTGGGATTAAAAGTATGAGTGACCACTTCCCAGCTTTTTCTTTTTTATTTTCTTTTTTTAGAGACAGGGTCTCATGTAGCTGAGGCTGCTTTTGAACCCTTGATCCTCCTGCCTCTACCTCCTGAGTGCTGGGATGATGATGGGTGTGTACCAGCTCACCAGGTTTAGACTCTATTTGAACCCGGAGCCTTGTGCATACTAGGAAAGCACTCTATGCACTAAATTACATCCCAGCCCCTTATCTTTTCCTCTTTTTCCTTTTCCTTTTTTAAATTTTAATTTAATTTTTTATGTTTTTTCAAGGCAGGGTTTCTCTGTGTGTCTTTGACTGTCCTCAAACTCACAGAGATCTGTCCTCCTTTGCCTCTTAAAGTTGTGCACTACCTTCCTTTGTCCTGGAACAAGCTCTGTAGACCAGGCTAGCCTTGATAGAGACCTGCCAGCCTCAACCTCCCGAGGGCTGGGATTAAAGGTATGTACCATTGGAGCTGGAGAGATGACTCAGAATTTGAGTACTGGCTGCTCTTCCAGAGGTCCTGAGTTCAATTCCCAGTAACCACATGGTGGCTCACAATCATCTGTAGTGGATCTGGTGCCCTCTTGTGATGGGCATGTGTACATGCAGGCAGAACGCTGCTGTATATATACTTATTAATTATACACCACTACTGCCCAAGTGGTATAAGAACTTTTTTCTTTTTTTTTTAAATATTTATTTATTTATTATGTATCCAACATTC
>NC_022030.1:56450291-56458923 GCF_000317375.1 Microtus ochrogaster | reverse complement strand
TTTCGAGACAGGGTTTCTCTGTGGTTTTGGAGCCTGTCCTAGAACTAGCTCTTGTAGACCAGGCTGGTCTCGAACTCACAGAGATCCACCTGCCTCTGTCTCCCAAGTGCTGGGATTAAAGACATGCACCACCACTGCCCGGCTCTTCTTTTGAATTTCTGGGTTAAAGCATTTGTATTCTAGGTACATTGGTGGTGGTATTGTGATGTGCACAACTGCCAACTGCCAACTGCCAGCCAAAGAGTTTGCATTCTAGCCAGAGGTGGTAATTCCAGCACTCAGGAGATGGAAGCAGGGGTATCGGGAGTTCAAAGCCAGTCTCTAGTCAGCCTGTGCTACATGAGACCCTTTCTCAACACACACACACACACACACACACACACACACACACACACACACACACACGGAGGGGACAGATTGCATTTTGACAATTTTGATAATTATTGTTGAGTTTTTCTCCAGAAAAAATACCCAATTATACTCTGACCAACAGGACAGAAAAACCACAAACTACTCCATAGTGAGATGGTTCATAATGGAAAATGGTGAAAAGAAGGGCTTCTTGTTGTTGCTCTGAGTTTTTTGAGTGCTGGGATTACAGCATACACTAGCATGCTTGACATGTTTTAGCATAGAGTCCTGGGTGCCTCCTTCAGAGTGCTGGAACTGCAGGCTTGAGGGACTACCTCCTGATTCTATGCTTTCTAAAGGTTCTTCCGTGATAAGACTATTCAGAAAACATTCTCTCTTTCCACACTCCTCTATGCTTTGTATAGGTATTAACCGCAGGGAATTTTCAGTGTGTAAAATACGAGGACCTAGTGATTGTTTTTATAAGTTTGTTTGAGAATAATTGTCTTTCTACCATATGTATGGAGGAATCAAACCCTCTGGGAAACTTCTGACAGCTCACTCCCTTCGGCGTTTGAGATGGTAAGACCTCCACAATCTTCAGGAGGGGCTTGAGCAGACAAGTAGACAGTTCTATTTTTGTTCCCTAGCAGCTTCGAGGGAAGGTCTTGCTGAAAGGAAGGAAGTTAAGCACAATTGAGGCGGATATTGAGGATATTGATGAAGAGGAAGAACTGGAGGACGATCAGGAGTCAGAGCTGGATGCAGACCCCTACCCTGAGTTGGATGCTCTGCTTCAGCCTGAGTCCCAGGAGTTGACCTCTGGGAACAAGCACATTAAGAAGGTGAATCAGGACTAGTTCTTTGTAATGGCATTTAGTCTGCATGCATCACAAACCAAGAGCCAGTTGCTGAAGAGTCTAGAGCCAGGCAGGGTGGAAACCCAAAGAGAACAATGGGGTTTCCTCTCAATGAAAGAGTCCTAAAAGTACATCTGCAGCATCATTGTGTATTACATCATCTACACATCACTATGCATTATACATTGCATCATCTGCTATTGCTATGGCTCTCCAACTTCTGGAATCATGAAATCTTAGACAAAACAGATAAATGTAGAACCATTCTAGTTGAAGCCCTCACTTGGCTCTCTCTGGGGTCCAAGTGTCATGAGGTGGTTCAAGCCTGACGGGTAGGTAGGTGAGTTCAAGAAAGAAGACAAGGAAGGCAGGGAGAGATGAAGGACCTAAGTGACTCTGGACACAACTCTGTTCTTCACAAAATCTTAAAGGCAAATCTGAAGGCCACTGGTCAGTCTCTCCCGCTCTGTCTCTGTCTCTTTCTCTGTGTGTATGTAGCTATTTTATTGGCTGAATAAGAAGTTACTGGACCATTGATAGCTGGGACCTCAGTCTCAGCTATAATGGGATAAGTTAGAGAACATGTTTTGGAAAGGATACAGTTTGAGGAGGAGCTGGAAGTATCCAGATACAGGGAGGCCAAGTGAGGAAAGGTTCCCATTGGTGGAACCTCCGAGACCCAGGTGTGAAGTCCACATTTCTTTCTCTTGTGCAATTGCATGGCTTTCTCAGCTGACTTCTGACTTACCCTGTGCTGAGGCTGTGGTGTTTAAACCTGTTGTCAAGTGTAGGGATGACAATGGGAATTAGGAGATAAATCTAAAGATAATGCTCTGGGGTCCTCACCTTACAGGTGTGGATTGTGGGACCACCTGCATACTTTGATATAATCTGACTGGATTCATGTACTTTTTTTTTTGAGGCAGTCTCGATGTGTATCCCTGGGTGACCTGAAACTCATTATCTAGACCAAGCTAGGCTCAAACTCATAGAGACCCATCTGCCTCTATCTCTTGAGTGCTGGGATTAAAGGCCATCATGCAAGGATCATGCATACATTTTGACCAAAGGCTATTGTTCATTTATTTTTAAGAGAGGTAGGGTGACTGATGTCTCTCTGTTTAAAAATAATAAAGACTGGTTACCCAAGTAGCACAGAGAAGACCTTCCAAACCCAGAGCTGAAACTTATCCGAGCAGTATATGCAGACTGCCTTTATTCCCATCCTCATCCCCAGGTTATGGCGTGTCCGGTGTCTTGTCTGCTTATCTGTGGTAACGTTTTGGCCCAGACTCCTAGTTACATTCCTGGGTCCTCTTTCTTGCCCAACCAGGTGAGGCAGGAGGGAGAATACAGTGGGAGGCGCTGGGCAGAGGCTTAGGTTGGATGGCCACCAGCTTCGTCTCTCCAGATCACCCCAGGCTCAATACCATCTTCCTGCCCACTTTCTTTTCCAGGATTCCACGACCATCTTGTGCCCAGACCTGTCTGCCCTGGTTGTCTACTTAAGGACTGTCCCCTTCTGCAGCTTCACTCATTCCAAAGAAAATTATTATATCTATGATATTTCATCCTTCTCTGAGAGCAAGGCCAGGCACCTTGTCAAGGAGGCAGGTCAGAAGTGGGATAGGTAGCTAGCTTCAGGTCTGGCAGGCAGGTAGGTAAGTCCCAAGAAACAGAAAAAGGAAGCAATAGAGAGCTAAAGGAACGTTTCAGATCAGGTAACGAGAAAAGTGGTTTTGTTTTTGAGATAGTCTCCCGTAACCTAGTCTGACCTCAAACTTGTTCTTTCATTGTGGATCACCTTGGACTTCTGATCCTCTTGTCTCTACTGCTCAAATATTCCAGGATTACCCTGTATACCATCATTTCCAGTTTGTGCAGTGCTGGGATACAAACCCAGGGCTTTATGCCTGCCTAGGCAAGCGCTTGACTAAGTTACACCCCTAACTCATGAAGGAAATGATTTGTGAATAGTGGACACAAAGCTCTCAGGAGGGGAAAATCTGGGGGAGGTGGTCAGTTTCTTAGAGCCAGCCTCAGATTTCAACAAGAGCAAAGAAAGCTGAAAGGGTCCTCGGGGCCAGGGAAGGGGAAGACCTACCTCAGAGACAGAACTTCCATCCTCTTCCCTGTACCTTTTTACAGGCAACGAGTTTGTACAGCACAATGCCAGGCAGTTATGCCGTGTGTACCCCAGTGCTTTGAGGACGGATTCATCAAACTTTCACCCCCAGGAACTCTGGAACGCAGGCTGCCATATGGGTGAGGAGGTAGCAGGGACTGGGAGGAAGGGAGTGGAGGATCAGCTGATGGGAAGTAAATTCTCTAGTGGAAACAGGGCTGGGGGATATTTTAAAGGAGCGCTGGGGTAAGAAAGGTTGGAGTGTTTCCAGCAGGCACTGACTGAGAATCATACTCTGCTCTATAGCCCAAGCTGGTTTCAAACCTTGTCCTCCTTGCTCAGTCTTCCAAGTGTGTTACCCAGCTCCAGCCGGCATCCTTACCTACTGTCCTCTTATTTCCCTGAAGAGGGGCTAGAAGGCCAAGGAGGATACATATGCACACGTGCACACATGTAATACACATGCACCTTGGTGTGTGCATGTGTATGGGGTGGGGAGGAGAGAGGAGGGAGTGGGGAAGGGAGAAACTGGGTCTGTAGCCCTGGCTGCTCTACACCTTGCTGTGTAAATTAGGATGGTGTTATGGGAGTCCTCTTGCCCCTGCCCCCGAGTTTACCTGTATCATCACACCCAGGCCCCCCAAGTTTACCTGTATCATCACACCCAGGCCCCAAGGTGACTTTTTCTCTTTTTTTCCTTGGGATTGATTCTCAGTGGCAATGAATATGCAGACTCCAGGGAGTGGCATGGATATCTGTGATGGGTTCTTCCGCCAGAATGGTGGCTCTGGCTACGTGCTGAAGCCAGAATTCCTGTGCGATATCCAGAGTTCCTTCAATCCTGAGAGGCCCATTAGTCTTTATAAGGCCAAGCTCCTCTTAGTCCAGGTATGACAGAAACTGTTGGGAAGAACCTGGAATAGCTGGAATAGGAGCATGTGTGCCTATGACAGGGAGTTGTGCTGGCTCAAGTTGACAGGCATGTAATTGGTTAAAAATTCTTTGCTAGGAGTGATAGCACACACCTTTAATCCTAGGCCTGAGCTACACAGTGAGACAGACTCAAATAGATGAATAAATAGCCATATAAAATAATTTTTTTTCAGAAGAGGGAGGCTAGCCTGATTCAGTTGCAGACGTCAGAGGCAACTGCCTAGTTTCAAATCACTTTTTAGTCATGCAACTTTAGGCAAGTTCTTTGTCACCTAAGTAAACTCACCTGTATCACAGGGCTGTGGGGACTACCTGTTGAAAGTGTTACAACCCCTGGTGCACACTCATGCTATAGAAGAGGCTGTTGTCATCGGTGTGCCTACTTTCAAGCCTCTTGACTCACTTAAAATCTCAGGGCGGAAACTAGAATATGCCATCTCAGCGGGGTTAGTTTTGCAAACTCTGAAGCTATAGTGCCGTTCCTGTTTTCCCAAGGGTGAGGCTGGGAGAGGGAAGGCTGGGCTGAGCAGGGTCTCATGAAGTTCCAGTACCCTGGTTGCAGGTCATCAGCGGCCAACAGCTCCCCAAAGTGGACAGCACCAAAGAGAAGTCCGTGGTGGATCCACTGGTGAAGGTCGAACTCTTTGGTGTCCCTGAAGACAATAGGCAGCAAGAAACCAGCTATGTGGAGAACAACGGTGAGACTGGGCACGGGAAGTGTGGACCAGACTGCCAATTCCTCTCCAGCCTGTCCTGCATTTGGTGCAGTCTGTGTGAGCCTGCACTCTCGTTGAAGACAGTCCGGAAAATCCTGGCTCTCCCTTATAGGCTTGTGAATTGGGAAAAGTTCTTATGCTTTTAAAAAGATTTTTATTTCGGGCGGTGGTGGCGCACGCCTTTAAGCCCAGCACTCGGGAGGCAGAGGCAGGCGGATCTCTGTGAGTTCGAGACCAGCCTGGTCTACAGAGCTGGTTCCAGGACAGGCTCCAAAGCCACAGAGAAACCCTGTCTCGAAAAACCAAAAAAAGAAAAAAAAATTTTTATTTATGTGTGTGCGTGTGCCACCTGTGTGTGTCCACAGAGGGCAAGAGGGCATCGGATTCCCTGTACTGGGTTATATGCAGCTGTGATCCATCAGATGTAGGTTCTGGGAACTGAACTCAGGTCCACTGGAAAAGGAGCAAGTGCTATTAACTACTGAGCCATTTTGTCTAGCCCCTGCTTCTGCGTGTTACACCTGAGTTGTCACTTGCAAAATACTGACTAGCAATCTAGATTAAATGAGAATTCTGGGAAAGCAACTAAGTATGGTCTAATTCCTATCTCCACTTCAGGTTTTAATCCATACTGGGGGCAGACATTCTGTTTCCGGGTCCAGGTGCCTGAACTTGCTATACTGCGTTTTGTGGTAAAGGATTATAACTGGACATCCCGGAATAAGTTTATTGGTCAATACACCCTGCCCTGGACCTGCGCGAAACAAGGTGAGGCAGTCCTTGGACTCCTGGCCAATATCCCAACTCTGGCTCCTTTCCTAACACAGTCCTTCTGCCCATTTCCAGGTTACCGACACATATCCTTGCTCTCCAGGGATGGCACTAGCCTCCACCCAGCTTCCATCTTTGTGTATATCTGCATGCGGGAAGACTTGGAGGAGGATGAATCCTGAGGTGGGTATTCCAAAGCAAGAGTAGACAGACATCAAGGCACGAAATTGCCTCGCCCCCTTCCCCCCTTTTCCCCTAAGACAGGGTCTCACTATGTAGCTCTGACTGGCCTCAAACTCAAGAGATCCATCTACCTCTGCCTCCAGAATGCTGAGATTAAAGGCATGAGCTACTATCCCCAGTATACTTTGCCCTTCTTAAGCAAATCTAGGACTTTTTTATGTGCATTGGTGTTTCTGATAGGTGTCTGGTCCCCCGAGTTACAGACAGTTGTAAGCTGCCATTTGGGTTCTGGGATTTGAACCTAGGTCCTCTGAAAGAGCAGTCAGTGCTCTTAACCATTGAGCCATCTCCCCAGCTGCCTAGGACCTGATCTTTCATCTAGTCTTTCCTGCCCTTTACTGTTGTGCACTCTGTACTGGAATTCCCTCCTTATTCTTGCCCTAGGCAAGACCCATCCTCAGATCTTCTGTTAATTTTTCCCATTATCTCTGACTAGAAACATGAGGAGGGACTCAAAGCAGAAAAATCTATAGAAGCATTATCCCCTCCAACCTACAAGTCTCTCAAAATCCAGAGCCAACAAAAGGATCAATCAAGGATCAAGACTCCCAAAGGTTGGGGAAGGATGCCTGGCCCCAGAACTATGAGAACAATACACAGCCCTGAGACCCCACTGGACTGCTGCTCCTTAGCTGGTCTAAATAGAGCTGCTCTGCCCAATCTGGCTCCTGTATGGTCTGTCATTGTTAGGCAAGAATGGGATGTATGGGTGGGGGTGGGGCAGCATTTGGGTAATCAGGTGGATGTCTGGGCTGTCACTGTGTGTGTGTGTGTGGCGGGGGAGCAGGTGGAGAAACAAGGTTTCCAAGGGCTCTCCTCCATGTGCTGCATAGGAAGGGCACAGGAAAGGCCTGGGAGAAGACAGGGCAAACCCTGATGACAACCTAGGAATGACAGAACAGGGATCCAGACACGTCTGTTAACTGATAATCGTCTGTTTCACATGCTTACAGAGCAGCAGACACAGGAACACATGCAATTAGGTACAAATGTTCAGAAATGCTGGAAGAAAATCAGACTTGAAACTGTAAGAAGGAAGAGATGATGGAGTGAATAAAACAGAGCCCTTATAGCCAGGGGCTCTGGTGCAACAATGGTAGACTGGAGATCCAGGCACAGGCTAAAACAATAGTGCTACTCAAGAAATCAACGTTTTAGTCCAAGCCTATCTTTTTTATAGTTGTTAATTTTAAAGGCCAGAGTCCCAAGCAGGGGGAGTGTGTTCCAGCCACACTAACATCCCAAAGCCAGCCCTCCCTCAGGCCCTAAACTCAGGTTAGCTACAGTCCCAGTTTGCATATCTTGGACTATATGTCCTTCCTAAGCCAGAGGTGGGGTAGGGGTTCAGCCTTCAGGTCCAGTTGGGGGAGCAGGAGGAGCAGGAGGGCTAGGATCTTCCAGCTTCACATCATGTAGGTGCACTGTGGGAGTAGTGGGGTCCTTGCCCACACCCTGGCTGGGGTCGGCCTGGTCAGGGTGGTGCCTGCGCACGTGCTTGACCACCTGGAACTTTTGCTTGGCTTTGTAGCTGCAGAGGCGGCAGAAGAATGGGTGGCGGTCGGTATGGGTAAGGGCATGATGTCGCAGGCCAGCAGCCCAGCGGAAAGCACGGTGGCAAACATTGCAAACATAGGGTTTGGCCTCACTGTGCTTGCGTAGGTGGGTGCGCAACAGGAAGCGCGTCTTGAATGCCTTGCCACACTGCTCACACATGAAAGCCCTTGCCTCTCGGTGTCGTGTCTCCCTGTGTACACGCAGTGCATCAGCCCGGTTGGTGCAATACTCACACTCGGGACACTGGTATGGCTTCAGTCCTATAGGACAAACACACACAACAACGAAGAGGGAAGAACAAGGATCAGTGGCTAAAGTCAGTATGACACCTGGATATAAAGAACACAGCACAAGCTAATGACCATTGTTTTCTGATATTTCGGTGCCCTTCTCCACTGAGTCCACTGGGATACGTAGGTCCCAGTGGATGCTGATGACCAACTGAACTTCTAGCCAACTAGTCTTCCTTATAGTAAAAAATACTCAATTATGACAGGGTTATTAAATGGGAAATTCCAACACTTCTTGGTCATGTGACACTATAGAACTTAAAGACTCTATTGGGACACTTTTTTTTTAAATTTAAAACTTTTTTTTTAAAATTTTTTTTAACTTTCTTTTATTTGCATTAGTGTAAGGTGTCAGATGCCCTGGAACTGGAGTGACAGACAGCTGTGAGAGGCCATGTGGGTGCTGGGTATTGAACTCGGGTCCTCTGGAGTACCAGCCAGTGCTCTTAATAATGCTTGACCCATCTCTCCAGTCCCCTAGATACACTTTTTTTTTTCTTTTTCTCTTCTTCTTTTTTTTTTTTTTAGTTCTTTTTGGTTTTTTTCAAGACAAGGTTTCTCTATAGCTTTGGTGCCTGTCCTGGAACTAGACCAGGCTGCCCTTGAAATCACAGAGATCTGCCTGCTGAGTGCTGGGATTAAAGGCGTGTGCTACCACTGCCTGGCTCATTAATTACACTTTCTTATCAAACTAAAAAAATATAAGAGAAACTAACCGGTGGTGGTGGCACATGATTTTAATCCTAGCACTTGTGAGGCAGAGGCAGGCTGATTTTTTTTTTTTTTTTT
>NC_022030.1:56438781-56450191 GCF_000317375.1 Microtus ochrogaster | reverse complement strand
TGTAGACCAGGCTGGTCTTGAACTCACAGAGATCCGCCTGCCTCTGCCTCTCGAGTGCTGGGATTAAAGGCGTGCGCCACCACCGCCCGGCTTCAGAGGCAGGCTGATTATGTAAGTTTGAGGACAGCCAGGGTCATACACAGAACACCTGTCTCAAAAAACAAAACAAAACAAAAACAAAAAACAAAGAAAAAATGTTCAAAAAAAAAAAAAAAAGATAAAGATACTCCATATATGGGGGAAGCATATGCCACAATCAAAGGTACCCCATCATTAATCTTCTACAGAGAACTCATGATTTGTGAATTCCATACACTAGAGAGGAAAGACAAATTAAAAATACGGAACTTAGGGCTGGAAAGATGGCCCAGTAGTTAAGAGCACTGACTGCTCTTCCAGAGGTTCAGGGTTTCATTCCCAGCACCCACATGGCAGCTCACAAGCATCCGTAACTCCAGTTCCAGGGTATCTGGCATCCTCACAGACAGACATGTAGATAATGCACATTTAAAAAAAAAGTGTGTGTGGGGGGGAGGGAGCTCTCACCTTTCTCCTCACTTATAATCATTCTACCACATTCACACAGAAACCAAGTATCTCTCAGCAGTCAAACTGAGTTGGAGAGTCTCCGTGTGTGTGTGTGAACTTGTATCATAATCACCGGGAAAGCTTTTGCAAATACACTTGCCCAGGCCTTCAGGTTTACCCTTTCTTTGGTGTCTGACACATTTCACTGGGCTGGTGAGCCAGAAGTATGTCTTCTTCCTGTGTGGTCCCTATTCCCAGGGTGAAAACTGATGTAGGCTCTGAGTGAGGACATCCAACATCTCATGGAGGTTAAGTTTGTCAGAGAAGAGGGAAACCATTTAAGCAAGACAGTGAATCGACACACACACACTTACCTGTGTGCTTGGTCATGTGGTATTTGAGTTGGTTGACCCACTTGCACTTGTACCCACACTCAGGGCACAGGTACTTCCGTTCCTCCTTATGGATCCGCATGTGGTACTGGAAGGAAGAGCAAATGCAAATGTTTCCTCCCCATGACAGGAAGCTTCCCCCAGGGGGGCTCAGTTGTTTCTTACTAGCTATGCTGTGGGGTAAGCTAACCCCTAATTCTGTTTAATAATCTGTAACACAGGTACAAGTATCTATCTCTTTGTGTGTATGTGTGTGATGTGGGGTACTATTAATACTTAATATGTGCATATTAAGTATTCTTATTACTGAGTTCCCTAGCCAGTGACCCATGTTGTATTTTCAAATGATTAAAATTGGAGTACTAGGCATAAAAATAAGTGGTCAATAAATGTTAACTGTTAATACCCAGATTATTCTCAAAGTATTAAATACTCTTTCACATTGCAAACAGTTATGGAATTTATCTTTACGAAAGTGCATAGAGTTGTATTATTTCCCCCCTCTTTTTTTTAAAATATTTATTTATTTATTATGTATACAATATTCTGTCTGTGTGTATATCTGCAGGCCAGAAGAGGGCACCAGACCTCATTACAGATGGTTGTGAGCCACCATGTGGTTGCTGGGAATTGAACTCAGGACCTTTGGAAGAGCAGGCAATACTCTTAACCACTGAGCCATCTCTCCAGCCCCTCCCCCCCTTTTTTAAAGATTTATTTATCTATTATGTATACAGTGTTCATGCCTGCAGGTAAGAAGAGGGTGTCAGATCTCATTACAGATGGTTGTGAGCCACCATGTGGCTGCTGGGAACTGAACTCAAAACCTCTGGAAGAAGTCAGTGTTCTTAACCACTGAGCCATTTCTTCAGCCCCTGTGTTATCCCTTTTACAGATGAGGAATCTCTTAAGTTTTGAGAAGTTAAGGGACCTATACAGAGTCACAAGTGAGTATGTGTAATTGTTAAGGTTACAGAATCCAGGATACTTGATAATTGACTTAGCAATTAAGAGCACTGGTTGTTCTTCCAGAGAACCAGGGTTTAGTTTCCAGCACTCACATAGCAGCTCACAAATGTCCTTAATTCTAGTTCTAGAAGATCCAACACCTCTTCTGGCTCTACAGGCACCAGGCTCACATGTGATACACATACATACACATATACACACACACACACACACACCCCAAAAAAAAAAAGTTACAGAACCCAGAGCCTACCTTGAGGCGAGAAGGGTCAGCACAGGCATAGGAGCAGAGGTGACAGCGGTAAGGCTTTTCCCCAGTGTGAATACGGCTGTGCCAAGTGATCTTCTGCCGATTTTTGGTGCTGTAGGCACAGTCAGTACACTTGTAGAGCCGGGTGCCTCCATGTCCCTTTACATGGTGATCCAGTACCAATTGATGGCGACATGAAAAGTCACAGAAAGGGCAACAGAGAGAGGGTTGGCCAGCATCCCCATCCCCACCTGAGGCGGCCGCTGAAGTCTCCTCATGCTGGTCCAGATAGTGCTTCACCAGGCCTACTCGCTCCCGGGCAGCAAAGTTGCAGAGCTGGCAGCGGTGACTGAAATGGTGCTGCCTCCGATGCTCATCCAGCGCTGGCCGGCTAGGGAAGGCCTCCTGGCAGGCCCCACACTCCAGCCTTGGGTGCTGTTTGCGGGTGTGTCCTCGTAGGCTGGCAGGACTGGGGCAGAGCAGGCCACAGTGGGAACAGTGCAAGGGGCCCTCAGTGGCCTCTACAGGACAGCCAGGGGGTGGGTGCGCAGGTTCGGGGTGGCGGCGCAGAGCGTGCTGCTTCAGTGCTGTTTCTGAGCTAAACTGGGCCTCACACTGAGAGCAGGAAAAGGATGGGGTGCCTTGGTGGCAGCTGTTGACATGGCGAGTGATGTCATGACGAAGATATCCACTATAGTCACAGAGTGGACAGAAGTGGGTGGGTGTTTTGTCATGTACTCGTAGTCGGTGCAAACGCAGTTTTGAGTTGGTGCCAAATGTCTGTGGGCAGGAGCTGCAAGGGATGCGGCCAACACCCGTGTGTCGAGACTGGTGGGCCTCTAACCGGTACCGTCTAGTAGTAGAAAAATCACAGAAAGGGCACTGATGTGGCTTCACACCCTCATGTTTGAGTCGCCGGTGCTGCTGGAGGCACCGGCTTTGCTTGCAAGTAAAGCCACAGTCCCCACACTGCAGAAGGGGCCGGGGGCCAGAGGCTGGGGCTGCACTGGGGTGCCTCCGCTTCTGATGGAGCCTCAGAGCAGCAGCAGCAGGAGCAACAAATGGGCAGAGACCACAGCGCAGATCTCCAGAATCAAGGGGGCAGCCCTGGGTCTGGTGAGTCCTCAGGGTCCGTTCCTGCTGACAGCTAAAAGGACACGTGGGGCAGGAGAAGAGGGGACCCTTCTGTTTCTGAACCACAGCAGTGTCCCTGTCCCCAGGGCTGGACTCTGTACCCATACTGTTCAAGAGAGCTGAGTCCCCATTGTTTAGGGCCTGGGGGCGCCCACGCTTTCTTCCCTGGCTGCGCTCCCCTCGGCAGCCTTCAGTCACATGAGAGGTAATAGAGGAGAGCCGAGAACAAAGGAATGTGCACGAACTGCAGTGGAACTTGCCTTGCTCAAAGTGGAACTTCTCAGAGGTCCCTGTGGGTAAGGACTTTCCTGTAAGACAGGCTGGGAAGTCAGAGGGTGTGGGATGAGGTTCCTCTACTTCTGTCTCCCCAGGGAGCTCAGAAGGAACATCTTTTGGAAGCAGAAGCTCTACCTTTGATGGTAAAGGTGGGGGTTTCCCGCTTTCAGCATCCTGTGAGGCTTGGCTACCTGGAAGCTGAGGATGCAGAGTGGGAGAGACAGGGCTGGGCAAAGCCTTGCTCTTTCTAAGACGAACAGGGCATTTTTTCATCATATGGGTGCTGAGGCCACGTTGTTGCTTAAAGCTAGCTCCACACTCAGGGCATAGCAGGGGTTCTCGGCGGCTTTGGCAACCCGATTTGGAGTGCAAAGTCAGGGCTTTCTCCCGGCGAGTGATAAAAGGGCAGTGTGGGCAGCGGAAGGCTCTTCCTTCTCCCTGGATCACCACCATCTGGACCCGGCCCTCCAGCACCAGGGCTTCTGCTTGTTCTTTGTCCTGTCTCCTCAGGGCCTTAAGTAGTGACTCTGACTCAGGAAACTGAGGCAGCGGTGCAGTCTCAGCAGACAGAGTTGCCTTGAAAGTACTAGAGGTCTCCTCAGAGATTAGAGGATTTCTGGGGGGCTCAGAGACTAGCTTCTCCAGAATAGGCTCTTCTTCAGCAATCAAGCCAGGAGTCCCAACACTTTCAAAGCTGGACAGTTCCGGCTCTTCCAGCCCATCTGGTCTTTCCATTCCAAGTGGTCCCGAGGGATCTAGAGGCCTGAACTCCACAGGTGCTGTTTCAGTGAGCTCCTCAAGGGGTGGTGGCTCTGCCACAGGTTCTAGCTCTACCCTCAGGGCCTCCAAGTGTAGTGTGCAGCTACCCTCCTCTGCCTCCCCTGGGCTGGGGCTGCCAACCAGGTTATCCCCTTGGGGAGCCTCAATACCATCCTGTTTTTTGGTGCTGACCTCATCAGTTGTCTCTGGCAGGGCCTGGTCCACACTGGAGTCTGCCACAATCCCATGTTCATGGTCTTGTCTCTCAGGCTGGGCTGACAGCTGGCTTGAAGACCCTAAGTCTGATGGAGGTGTCAGGCACTGTCTGGCCCCCTCTGACTCTTGGCCGGCATTGCACAACTGCCATACCTGGTCCCCTGGCATGTAGCCATGGACCTTACGCTTGTGGAAGAAGAGTGTGGTGTTGCTGAAGGTACGGTAATCACAGAGGGCACAATGAAACTCACGGAGATGGGTGTGTTTGCAGTTCTCATGGCTCAGCAGGGCCTGCTTGTGGCGGCTCTGATAGCTGCAGTAGCGGCAGGGGTAGAGTGGGGCAGGTGTGCCAGGGTGGTGCTGGGAAGCCATGTGCTTCTGGAGCTCATACTTCCGCTTGCACGCAAAGGCACACACCTCACACATGAGGGACTTGCCTTGGTGCCGCAGTTTGTGGCTGCTCAGCTGATCAGCCCGATGGCAGCGGTAAGAGCACTGGTTGCACTGGTATCTGGGGATAAAGACAAAGAGGAGTCAATCACAATAAATTCCAACAGTTAACAGTCACTGATTAAATACCGTAGGCCTGTTTGTGCTCTGTGCTGCATGTGAACCATCTGATTTAACCTGCCTTCCACCATCCTGTGATGAGTCCAAGGCACTGAAGAGTCTGCCTGAAGGTGTTCCCAAAGGAAGTGATGGGCAGAGACAGCTTAGCTTCAGGGCTGGGGCTCTCTATTCTATACTGCATGTGTGTGTCATGTTGTGAGCCCCTACCCTGAGTGGGGCAGGTGTGCCAGGGTGGCAATACCCACTTGACTTCTAAGTAACTGAAAGCCCCATAGAACAGGTTTCTGTACTTTGTTCTATTCCCCAGTGGAGGCATAAAAGCTACAGACCAAAGCAAGCCCCTGGGCAGATGTGCCTATAGGTTAGCGAATTTGCCCAGCTATTCCTGGATCTTAAAGTGACTACTTGGTGCCATTAAGTGTAGACCCATTTTCCTGAGACCAAATTCTGAGAACTCAAGTAATACTTTAAACGTGGGCTCTAAGGATTGAACTCATCAGACCTTCATGATTGCAGGCAAGCACTTTACTGACTGAGCTATTTCCTCAGTCCCTCAAGTGACATTTTGATCTCTTTTCCTTCTCCTGGCCCAGAATGCTCTCACCATGCAGAATGGGCCACAGACACAGGGCTCAACTGTAGGTGATAGAGCTAAGACAGTATTAGAACAGAGAAAGCCATGGGGCCAGAGACGGAAACGTGTGCTCGTACCTGAGATCCCCTGCATGTTTCCGCATGTGCACACTTAGGTAGTGCTTCCACTTGGTGACATAGCCACATTCAGTACACATGTAATCCTTGGTGGTAGAGTGGGTTAGCATGTGCTTGGATAGGTAGCTCACATCTCGGCAGGTGAAGTCACACAGCTCACACTTGTGAGGCTTCTCTCCTTATATTATGTGGAGGGAAAAGAACACAGGTCAGATACAAATTTGAGTGAGTGGCCATAACATCTCTTGCAGCAAGTTTGCTATGATGCCACACAGGAGCAAAAGCTGTATGTGCCACCAGATACATAGCAAGCTTCACAAGAAAGAAGGCTACATTACAGCTGTCACAGACAGTTCTTCCAACTCCTATACCAGTGAAGAGGAGGGAAAAGCAAAGAAAATTAAAAGTCTACCTTGGATTTTTTTTTTTTTTTTGAGACAGGGTTTCTCTGTGTAACCCTGGCTGTCCTGGAATTCGTTCTGTTGGCCTTGACTCAAGAGATCCACCTACCTCTGTATCCCAGTGCTGGGATTAAAGGTGTGAGCCAAGTTTACCTCTGATTTTTAGAAAAAGGTAGTTGGCACCTGTAACTTAATCCCTTCTCATTTCCTAAGTAGAGATTAGAACAAGAGAAGAAATAGATTGGAACTCAAAATTCCAATACAGTAAGGCCAGAACAGCCAGCATTTATACAATGCTCACTATGTGCCTGATCTTTGCATAAACTGCCTCCTATCAATGAGTCTTCATAACAACACTATAAGGTGCTATTATTATCTCTGTTTTAGAGATGGGAAAATCAAGGCACAGAGAAATCACAAAGCCATTTTATTAAAAGGTGGACCACATGGCCTTGGGCAGCCTGTTTCCTTGTTTCCAGAAAGGGAACAGCAAAATACAGACCTCACAAGGTTGGTGTAAGTATTAAATAAAACATAATCAGTGGTGCACAGTAAGAACTCAAGGATAAGTTGTCTTAGTACTTGCTCAATATCTGGCACTAAGAGGCTGGTGGCCATGTTCCTTCAAGACCCCCCTCCCACTCCAACCACCTCTGTATGGCAAAGGGCATACAACAGCTCTCTATCTAAATTAAATTTTTGTCTCTTATCTTTACCTGCCTTGTTTATAAGATTGTTAAGGATAAAATAGGCTAATACATGCAAAAGAACATTTATTTTATTTTATTAATTTATTGTGCATGTAATATTCTGCCTACATGCCAGACGAGAGCACCAGATCTCATTACAGATGGTTGTGAGCCACCATGTGGTTGCTGGGAATTGAACTCAGGATCTTTAGAAAAGTAGACAGTGTTCTTAACCACTGAGCCATCTCTCTAGCCCCCAAAAGAACATTTTAAACTATGTTAATACTACACAGATACAGGTTTTAGGAAAAGCCCTTAGAAACTACACTCTGTGACAAAACTGTGCAGAAATGAACTGTTATTTATACAGGAACAACAATAGCTTTGACTAAACTATCTAAAAATTATTTTTCTAACCAGAGTTTTTTGTGGAACTGGCTTTATGGTTCATCAATGCATAGATGTTTGCAGAGATCAGAGATGATACTGCAGCAGGAAGCCTGACTTAGCTGTCATCTAAGGCTTCAGTAATGCTAGCAACCAATTACAAGTCCAAGATAAAACAAGTCAATCTTCAGGTCACTAGATGTGACCATGTTCAGTTCTAAGGAAAGCCACATGCATATGGAAGGCTGACTACCCTCCCTTCTCCTGCTCCAACACTCTCAAAATTTGAATTATAAAGGAAGTTATCTGACCTGGTCTGGAAGTTTTCACTCTATAAAAGGCTAGATATTCACCCATCTGCACTTGACTAGGGGTGGGGAGAACTGGACAAATACTTAAGGGTAAGGAATGATAGTCCGGTACTAGAAAACAGGTTCTTAAATCAGAGTGCATGGATTCACTGACCTGTCTACTTTATTTGTTTAATGATATTCAACTTTTGCCTTACATCCTTGCAAACTTGGAATATTAGAGTTGTGCCCATAAACCTGAGGTCAAGTGAAACAATGTATGCAAAGCCCTTTGTGTGCTGCTTGCAGCAAAAGCTCATGCCAGCCATCACCTTCACCATCATTATTCTATCATCATAAGGATAGAAGCCATCTCACCAGTATGCAGCAGCATGTGTCGGATAAGCACCCTCTTGTGGGCAGTGGCAAAGCTGCACTCAGAGCACTGATGGATCTTCTCATGAGCATGCATCTTGCCAACGTGGTCCTGGTAAGCTACTGGGTTGAAGGTGGCAAAAGGGCAGAAGGTGCACCGTAGCTCTTCACTGCCTGGGTGGCCTTGCTTCTTATGTTTGCGGAACAAATGCTTATTGGAGCAGGCAAAGTCACAGTGGGGACAGTGGAAAGCATAATGGCTCTTGTGGTGGGCTTCCATGGCTTCAGCTGTGGCAAAGAGCATGGGACATGAGTGATGGCGGCATTCTACAGCTCGTACTCCATGGGTCTCCTTTAGGTGCTTTACAAAAGCCTTCCGGTCGGGGGCTACATAAGTGCAGCCCTCCTGAAAGCAGTGGAGGGGTAACGGCTCTGCTGCAGCTGCTGCTGTGTGGCTCTTGAGGTGCTCTTTGAGCGCTTGGCTGAGGCGGAATTCCTCACGGCAGACAGGACAGGCATAGGTGTCTGAGTAGAAGTTGGAAATATCTTCGTGCATGCTGGCCATGTGGCGGTTAAGTGCATTCCTCTCGACGGCACTGTAGTGGCACAGAGGACATCGGTGGGCCTTCTCACCCAGCTCCCGCAGCAGATGGGTTTTGAGTTTGCTTTTGCTGGTAAAGAACTTCTGGCAGTTAGGACACTGGAGGCTTGGGTCTGGAAAATGGAGATGCAGGTGCTCTACCAAATGGGTCCGCTTCTTAAAGCAGCGTTTGCATTCTGGACACATGTGTGTCTTGAAGAGGGACTCAGTACTGGAAGCCACATGCCCTTGCCGTCCCTGCTCTATAGAGACAAGCAGAAAGATCAGCAGGGCTGTTGTGAAAGAAAGATCCTCAAAATGAGTGAGCAGAAAGAAAGGTAAAGCCGGGCGGTGGTGGCACACGCCTTTAATCCCAGCACTCAGGAGGCAGAGGCAGGTGGATCTCTGTGAGTTCGAGACCAGCCTGGTCTACAGACCTAGTTCCAGGACAGGCTCCAAAGCCACAGAGAAACCCTGTCTCGAAAAACCAAAATAAAATAAAAAAAAAAAAAAAAAAAAAAAAAAAAAAAAAAAAAAAAAGACAGGTAAA
Source organism: Microtus ochrogaster (assembly GCF_000317375.1). Taxonomy (NCBI): domain Eukaryota; kingdom Metazoa; phylum Chordata; class Mammalia; order Rodentia; family Cricetidae; genus Microtus; species Microtus ochrogaster. The sequence continues at coordinate 56,441,117 of NC_022030.1, read as the reverse complement.
GTACCCTAACCTTCCAAGTACTGGCTCACTAAGCTCAGAATAATTGAGAGCTGGTAAGAAATACAATCAGATTTAAAAAAAAAATATTCACCAGACATAAGTATACACACTGTGGGATGAATTTCAATTGTTTCTATTGAGTTTGAAACTGGAAACAAATATTCAGAAAAAAAGTTTTAGGAAGCTAGACAAAACGGATTGGTCATCAATAACCTGTGATATCTATACTATAAAAGAATCCCTTTCTCCTGTTAAAGAGGTCTATAATTGTACTGGATAGTTTTATGTCAACTTGACACAAACTAAAGTCATCAGAGAGGAAAGAACCTCAACTGGAAAATACCTCCATAAGACTGGGCTGTGGGTAAGCCTGTAAGGCAGTTTCTTAACTAGTGATTGATGGATGGTCCAGCCCATTATGGGTGGAGCCAACCCCAGGTTGGGTTCTATAAGAAAGCAGGCTGAGCAAGTCATGGGGACAAACCAGCAAAGAACATCCCTCAAAGACCTCTGCATCAGCTCCTGCCTCCAGGTGCCCTGTTTTGAGTTCCTGTCCTGACTTCGTCCAACGGTAAACAGTAACTCGGAAGTATAAGCCCAGTAAATCCTTTCCTCTCCAACTTGCTTTATTATAGTCATAATGTTTCATTGACATCAGAAGCCTAGCTAAGACACTGGCTGAAGAAACCCTGCCTACAAGAACAAATTGTATTGTACCACTGCCCTGTGTTACTAGATTACTTGATCTATTTATTGCTGCATATTAGACTTTGCTGTTGCTTTTAAGTCCTTGAGATTAAACCCAAGGACTCACAAATGTTAAGAGCATACTCTCTTGTTATTTCCCTAGCCCTAGAGCTTGACTTTTGAGTCTAAGTCTAACAGAAAGACTACGTGGATATGAACTAAAGCTTGGAAAACCTAATCCTAAGGCCTAAATGTCAGGCTCTCCACTATCCACTCCTGTCTACCATGAAGAGCTTCAACCTCAGTGATGTTATTACCGTCCAACTGCTGAGTTCCTTGGCTTTTATCTGAGACTTTCTGGGAGTCCTTTTGAGTGCCACTCTCCTCTTCCTCTATATCCTCCTCGGCTGACTCCTGCCCAGGCAAAGGTGTACCCGTTTCCTCAGAAGGCTCTCCCTCTCCTGGAGACAGCTTGGGAACTGGGGACACACAAAACTTGAAGTTCACAAGGGCCAATGACAGTACTGAATGCTGGTATTATACTTACTGGCAAGCAGAATTATCCTTCTCTCCTCTTAGCAGAATCTTGGATGCTAAGTAAATATATATATTCTTATTCAAGGCAGAGATCTTGAAGACCAAGAGTAAAAAACCTATCTTAAAAACCTACAATAGCCAGGCGGTGGTGGCGCACGCCTTTAATCCCAGCACTCGGGAGGCAGAGGCAAGCGGATTTCTGTGAGTTCGAGACCAGCCTGGTCTACAGAGCTAGTGCCAGGACAGACCCCAAAGCCACAGAGAAACCCTGTCTTGAAAAACCAAAAAAAAAAAAAAAAAAAAAAAAAAAAAAACAAACCTACAATAATACAGACTCAGATCCACTGAAGCTCAGAAGTTTGAAGTCACTGGGACAGGGCCTAAGAGGTAGACAAGAGTAGAATGTACTTCCTTTGTCCAGGTCTCCAAAGCCAAAGGCTGGATGTTCAAGGCAGAGACAATACCCTGACTGTTCACTGTTTACTGAGGGGCCTAATTTGTACTTCAGGCTCATACCTTGCCCCTGAAAAGTCTTCTCTTTAGACATAAGAACAAGAAAGAGGCTCAGCCTGTCCTCTCCTGGACTATGTTCTCTGTTCCCTGCTCCTGCACTCACCTCATGCTGGTTTTGTTATTTGTGAGACTAAAAGGAGAACTGATGAAGTATCATCCTTCCTGAGATTTCTTTCTTTTGTTTTTTCAAGACGGAATTTCTCTGTGTAGCTCTGACTATCCTGAAACTCACTATGTAGACCAGGCTGGCTTTGAACTCACAGAGATTTGCTTGCCTCTGCCTCCTAAGTACTGGGATTAAAGGTGTGAGCTACCACCACCCAGCAAGATTTCTTTTTTACACAATCCTATTCCTTTCTGCCCACTCTCACAATTTATTTATGTTTTTTTGACACATGATATCATATAGTCTAGGTTGGCCTGGAACTTGCTAGATAGCTAAAGATGACCTTGAATTTCCAAAGTCTCAAGTGCTAGGATTACAGGCACATACCATTTGGTCTAGCTCCCTGTAGAAATAGGAGCGGCGGGCTGCGTCCCGGCACCCGGCCGCCCACATGGCTAGCTCTACCCGAAATAATTACACGGACACTGTGTTC
>NC_022030.1:56399909-56435216 GCF_000317375.1 Microtus ochrogaster | reverse complement strand
CTCTTGTAGACCAGGCTGGCCTTGAACTCACAGAGATCTGCCTGCCTCTGCCTCCCGAGTGCTGGGATTAAAGGCGTGCACCACCACCGCCCGGCTGAGAATATTATTAAAATAATTTCAGATTACATGTTGCATAAATCAAATTTTACTCAGTGTTATAGACAAAGGCTTCCTTTTGTTTCATGTATTCTAATTGATTCAAGTTTTCTAGAGCCTTTCCCTTATCACCCAGTATTTCCATCTTCTTTTTTATTTTATTTTTTATTTATTTATTTTGTTTTACAAGACAGGGTTTCTCTGTGTGGCCCTGGCCATCTTGGATCTTACTCTGTAGACCAGACTGGCCTCTAATTCACAGTGATCTGCCTGTTCCTGCCTCCTAAGTGCTGAGACTAAAGGCCTGTGCCCCACAGCCAAGCTGCAATTCCATCTTCTTAAGCAATGGTCTACATTCTGTCATACTCATATACTGGAAACAAATGGGGTCTCTTATAAGAGAACAACTGTGGATACATTCTAGGCACGAGACTAGTGGGTCCCTGGTCCCCTACCTGGCAGCAGCTCCTGGGATGGAAGGCCCTGAGCAGCAGAAAGTTCTCCCCGTGTACTGGCTCCATGGCTCCGCTGATGCTGCCGGAAGAGTTTGACGTTGGAGCCCATGAAGCTGCAGTGGCTGCAGTGGAAAGGGTAATGGGCTTGCCGATGCAGCTCCATTCCCTGCTGGCTCCCAAAAACAAGGGAGCAGCCCCGGAATGAACAGGGTACAGGAACTGCCTTGTGGGTCTGTCTCAGGTGATGCTGCAGACCCTTGCGATCTTCAGCAGAGAACACACAGCCAGACTCTGGGCAGGAGAATGTGTTGGGAGTGACCCGGTGAATCTTGAAGTGGCTCTTCAAGGCCTGGGGCTGGACAAACTCTTGTCTACATACAGGACATGGCAGGGGGCTATCTGGCAGGCTGGGGTCCTGCAGAGGGCCATGGAGGGTGCGGTTGCTGGGGGGCAGCTCTACAGAACACGGGGGGCTAGAGAGGTCCTGCACAGCCTGAATATGGGTCTCAGTGCACTGGTGCAGGGACAGCAGAGTAGGCTCTGCAAAGCTCTGTTCACAGCGCTCACAGAAGTAAACCTCCACCACCTTTACCAGGACACCTGCAGGCAGAGGACCGACAGAGAGAGGCACAGAATCAGATGGAACAAGACTTGAAAGAGTTAGTCACTAGTAGAAATGTAGGTAAATCTTTTATAGTCATGGAGTACAGATAGATTTCAAGTTTGGCTTTGTACCTGGACTATAAGGTCAGGGAGAACCTGTCTGGAATGTGTCTGGATTTCTAGTATGTAGTAAAATACTTGGCAAAAGATGTGTGCTTAGTGTGTTAATAAATCAATAAACAATAAAATCCAGAAAGCATCAAGAAAAAGTAAATTTGGGGCTAGGGAGATGGCTCAGTCAGCAAAGTGCCTACCTTGTAAGCATGAGGACTGAGTTCAGATCCCCAGCACGGATGGTGCAAAGACAGGCAGGTTTCTGTTTCTGGAGCTTACTGGCTGGCTAGCCTAGGCAAACCAAACTCATAAGCTCCAGAGTCATAAGAAACCCTTTCCGAAATGACTCAGTCAGTATTGGCCTTGGCCACCAAACCTGATGACCTGAGTTTAATCCCCAGAACCCACATGGTAGGAGAGAACCGAAGCCCACAGGTTATTTGCTCCCATGCAAATAACAGACACCCAGACCCACACCCACCTCAGGTAAGGTAATATGCAAAAGAAAGAAATAAAAACGTAGGGAGCAACTGAGGAAGACCCCTGACCCCGGCATCTACACACGAGCATCCATGTGCACAAACATACACTGCTGCATACTAGTAAGATGTGACAATGGTGATGAAGGTGATGGCTGGCAGGAGCGTTTGCTGGGTACCAAGCATCACACAATGGGCACTGCATACATGGTTTCACTTGACCTTAAGTTTATGGGTTGATTCTCCTGCCTGCAACTCCCATCTCACAAAGGAGTATTGGGCTAGAGATCCACGTTACTGCATCTATATGGCTTTTTGACATGGTCCCACAGGATAAAATTCAGGTTGCTAGGGTTGCATAGCAAGCACATTTTTTTAAAGTTTTTCTTTCTTTCTTTTTTTTTTTTATGTATACAGTGTTCTGCCTGCATGTATGCCTGAACTGCAGGTCAGAAGGTACTGGAATGCATTATACAGATGGCTATGAGCCACCATGTGGTTGCTGGAAATTGAACTCAGAACCTCTGGAAGAGCAGCCAGTGCTCTAAACCTCTGAGCCATCTCTACAGCCCTGTGGCAAGCATTTTTATCTGCTGAGTCATCTCATAAGCCCATGAGACAGGGTCTTGATATGAAACCCAGGCTGACTTAGGTAGCTTAGTCTAGGCTTGAATTCCAGACCATTCTGCCTCAGTTTTCTGAGTACTAAGATTAAAGGAATCCACGGATAACAGACACATACCAGCATACTCACCTATCAAAGTTATATTTGTGTGCAACTACCTATTAAATATACCTTATCTTTTCAACCAATTCATGGTATTTCAGAGAACTAATAAATCAAACTGAAATTCTGCCCTGATGGACCAAGAAGATGTTTCTAGCAACAATAACAACAAGACAACAAAGCTGCCTTATACATCTCATTCCTATATGTATATATGTTTTCCTATAAGAGAGGCTCCTGGAGTGAGTTACGAAGTCAGAATGTGTATTACTGTAAAATTCACTATGTAGCTAAACTGACCTTCAAAAGCTTAACTTAGGTTGCGGATGTAGCTGGGTGATAGTACAATAATTAGCTACCATGTAGAAGAACCTGGGTTCTATACCCCAGCACAAAAAAAAAGAAAAAGATTATTTTATATTCTTCTAAGGAAAAAAAAGTGGTACATTTACACAATGGAGTACTACACAGCAGAAAAAAATAATGACATCTTGAAATTTCCAAATGTATGGAGCTAGAAAACATCATATTGAGTGAGGTAACCCAGACCCAGAAGGACAATCATCATATGTACTCACTCATAAGTGGTGTTTAAACATAAAGCAAAGGAAACCAGCCTACAAATTACAATTCCAGAGAACCTAGACAACAATGAGGACCCTAAGAGAGACATACATGGATCTAATCTACATGGGAAGTAGAAAAAGAAAAGATCTCTTGAGTAAATTGGGAGCATGGGGACCACAGGAGAGGGTTGAAAGGAGGGGAGTGGAGAAAAATGTATAGCTCAATAAAATCAATCAGGGCTGGAGAGATGGCTCAGGGGATAAGAGCACTGGCTGCTCTTCCAGAGGTCCTGAGTTCAATTCCCAGTAACCATCTGTAATGAGATCTGGTGCCCTCTTCTGGTCCTCAGGGATACATGCAGGCAGAATATTATATATATATAAAATAAATCTTAAAAAACTTAAAAAAAAATAAAATCAATCAATCAATAAAGTTGCAAGATTGTAGTAGCTGGGCATGGTGGCATATACCTTTAATTCCAAAACTGGGGGGCAGAGGCAGGCAGATCTCTGTTGCAGGCCAACCAGAGCTACATAGCGAGATCATATCAAAAACAAACAAAAACCCAGAGTCGCAAGATATTATGTATCCTTACATAGCCTCTTCTCAACTCTAGGAGTTTGTTTTGTTTGCTTTTTTGGTGGAGACAGGGTTTCTTCAGAGAAAGAAGTAGTTTTCGCTGTCCTGGAGCTCACTGTAGACCAGGCTGGCCTTGAACTTGTAGAGATCCACAAGTTGCTTCTTGAGTGCTGGAATGAAAGGTGTGTGCCACCAATGCCTGGCCTATTCTACAATTTTTTTTTAAAAAAAAAAATACTTAGTTTTGGCTAAAATTGAGAAGCAAAAATAGCATTTTATGAAATTAAGCATTTTTTTCCTAGGGCTATTGTTTATCTTTATTTCTTCTTTGTGATCTGCATGTAGAGTAATTCATATCCATTCATCTATCCCCTCTTTCCTCAAGACAACATCCTGCAGTGCAGCCCTGGCTGGCCTGGAATTCACTATGTAGACTCTGGCTTAGAATATTTAGCAATCCTCCTCACTTCTGGAAATAGAGGTATGTACAAAAAAAAACAAAAACAAAAAAATAAAAAACCAAAAAAAGGCCAATGAACTCTAAAATTTAAAAATATTGTTTTTATTTTTTTATTTCTTAAAAACAGTCAGTTATACGAGATGTGTCCATATGTGCATGCATATGTTTGGAGGTCAGAGGACAACTTGTAGGTGTTGGTTCTTTCCTTTCACCATGTGGATCCTGGGGATTGAATTCAGGTTATCAAGCTTAGTGGCAAAAGCCTTTATCCACTGAGTCATCTTGCCAGACCCCTTAACCTGACACAGGGTCTCACTATGTGGCAGTGGGTGGTTTTGAACTTACAGATATCAGCCAACCTCTGTCTCCCAAGTATTGGGATTAAAAGCGTGCACCACCACATAGTCCGTTCATACTCTCTCTTTGTTCCCCCAGAGAGAAGTTAATGATTTTTGTTTTGTTTTATTTTGTTTTTTTAAAGACAGGGTTTCTTTGTGTTGCTCTGGTTGTTGGAACTCGTCCTGTAGACCAGGCTGGCCTCAAACTCAGAGATCTTCCTGCTTCTGCCTCCTGAGTGCTGGTATTAAAGGCATGTACCACCAATGCCTGGCTCAGTTTATAATTTTTACACGGTCAAATTACCTATTTTTTCCCAGCATCCTTTGCTATTATCCTACTCTGTCAGAAGACAAAGTTTACGGCTGTAACTGAAAAGTAACAGTTAAAGCATAGGACATGTCCCAAGATGGATTTTTTAGATGTATAAAGAATGAAGGGAAACTTCCTACTCAGACAAACAACATGCCCTGGGTAAGTACAGTATGTTATACACTTGAAACTAGGGCAAGGAAACACCAGGGACTTCTGGAAAGCCCTGCAAAACTCAAGATGGTTGATCAGGTTGGGCCTCTGACCTAATGACTGGCTGGTTTAGGGTCAGTATGGAATAAGAAATCCCCAAGGACTATCAGAGCAAGGACAAGCCAGAATAGACACAGTTGTCAGAAAGGTCTTCTGTTCTGAATTACTGCCTAGCAGACACGAAGCTCTCGGAGGGAAAACTTTGCCAAAAGTTTGTTACAAGGCTGTATGCTACCTTGCCAGCCTTCCGTCAACATGCATCTGCTGCAAACCAAATTATAACATCTCCGGGTATAAAAATAGCATGCTACCTTGTGTTCTCATCACATTCAAAGAGAAGGACCAAAAATAGCACACACAAAAAACTCAGGCTGTGTCCCACTGGCCTGGTAGCAACTATGTTTGTACCTGAGGTGTCTCCAGAAGCTCCTGGGGTCAGGGTTTCAGCTACTGCTTCCACAATGATCTCCATGTTCCCTGAACTCTCTTCAGTAGCTGTGGCCTCTACCAGGAGGCAGCCTGGGTCAGCAGGCAAAGGTGCAGGCTCCCCAGAAGCACAGGTATTCTGGACAGGGCCCAGGATTCCATGGTTTGAGAGAGGTGGGGGAATCAACAATAGCTCAGAGCATAGTCCATCCATCTCCCCAGTGCCGCTAGCCAGCTGGGATGCCAACACAGGGTCTGTCATTATCATTGACTTCTGTGTTGTGGTCTCCTAGATGCTGACAAGCAGCCGGGAAAAAAAAAATCATACATACATGGTTAGAATTTTCAACTTCTCCGAAGCTGGCCCACACATTTAGGCATTTCCATTCATAGTAACATGCCATACTTTATTATCCTAAATATTCTCAAAGCAACACTGAACACAGTATAAAATGAGAATGAAGTCTGCATTAGTAGAACCAACAAGTTGAAGCCAACATTAAAGATTGCAGGTTATGTTTCTTGCTAGTAAGTGATGACTACAACAAGACTAAGTAGGGCCGGGGGCTCTCATTATTCTCAGTGTAGATATAAAACCACTGCTTCACTAACAGCCCTTCTCGCCAGATGATTTGCTGTATTCTGGCGCTACATTCTGTTTTGTTTGCTCCCCACTTTCTTGCCTCTTCCATTCAGTGCATCTCAATCTCTTCGTCTAGCTAATCAAGCACACCTACTTCTTAAGAAAATATCATTTCTGCTGTGAATGCATTTCCTCTCTTTCGGGTCCCGACAGCCTTTGTATGTAACTCCATCAGCAACCATACTGCACTATTTTTCCCTATCCGTCTCTCTTCCTAGCTGTACAGCTCAACTAGCATCAAATATGGTACGTAGCTGAGGATGACCTTGAACACCTAGTATCAATCTAATGAGTGCTGGGAAGTCAGGTGTACATAACATCTGTTTGTAAGATTTTATCTTTAGTTATGTGTGTTGATATTTGCACATGAGTGCAGGTGCCCGCAGAGTCCAGAAGAGGGCACTGTCAGATGCTGGAAATGGACGCTAGAAACTGAACCCAGGTCCTCAGAAAGAGCAGCACTCACTCTTAACCACTGGACGATTTCTCCAACCTCACCCCCCCCCCTTTCTTTTTTAAATGTGGGGCTGGGGATCAAACCCAGAGCTTTGTGCATCCGAGGCAAGCACTCTACAAATGAGTTACTATATATACCAACACAGGATGTGGCGCTTTCTTACTTTAGGGAGCACAAGGCAGACTTACAAAAATTCTAGTGACCAGCTGAACTGAAGTAAACCCAGATATTTTAAACCAAGGTGTCAAACCAGTGTTCCCTCACATACAAGGTAACTTTTGAACTCACCAACTTTTTTTTTTTGCTTTTTCGAGACAGGGTTTCTCTGTGGCTTTGGAGCCTGTCCTGGAACTAGCTCTATAGACCAGGCTGGTCTCGAACTCACAGAGATCCACCTGCCTCTGCCTTCCGAGTGCTGGGATTAAAGGCGTGCACCACCATCGCCCGGCTGAACTCACCAACTTTCTAAGGCCTCCAGAACCTAACACAACCAAGAAGCGAATTAAACTAAAGGCCCTGTTAGTCACGGCTGAAATAAGTGAGATACATTTTAAAATTCTTAGCACTCAGGAGGCAGAGGCAGGCGGATCTCTGTGAGTTCGAGGCCGGCCTGGATTACAAAGTGAGTTCTAGGCCAGTCGAGGCTCTTACACAGAAAAAACCCTGCCTCAAAAAACCAACCAACCAACCAAAATAGAACAACAATAATTACTTGATGAAATCGGATCACCAAGGTGGAATGAGACCCAGGTGAGGGCCGCTATACCTTATTCTGCAGAATCCCTCCACTCAAACCAGTAAGAGCACACAGAAATTCCGAAGGTGGAAGAGCACTTCCGTGGTTAGTGAGACTCTTTGGAACCTACAGCTTCCACCGACGGCTTAGAATTGCTGCTCTGCCCAATTTTCCTGCTCCATCACGCAGCCTCAGGAAGATGCAGCGCTTGAGGCAGGAGTGTGCCAGAAAGTAACGTGTTTTCTTTGGGAGCGGAGAACCAAGGGATATGAAAGCCTGGGGAACAAGGTGCCTCGGTTCCCACCCGCCTCTGGGCTTTGACTCACCGTGTGGCCTTGAAGAGAAGCACTCGCGTCGATTCTCTAGGATTCAGCTTTCCTAGCTGTAAAGTGGAGGCGGCGACAGACAAGTCACGAGATCCAGCGAAGGAGAAAGGCGTTTAGGAACCTGCAAGACTTGGAATGATGCATCGTCACGATTATGGTCCTGAGGAGAGGCAGCGGATACCCGGGCGGGGCCCAGGGAGGTGACGCGAAGATGCACCCGGGTCCCTCCCGTCTGCGTGCTCTCCCTCAGCACCACCTCCCACGGGGTCCCACCTCCCAGGCCCACTCACGCTGGGGCTGGAGAAACTTTTACCTCCAGCTTGCAGCACCCGCACTACCCCTGGTTCCCGCCGACAGCCGCTCTCTCACCTTCTACCCCAGGACCGGCGGGAGCTGCATCTCTATGGTCTGACTGGTACAGGAGAGGCTCCTTAGGGGCCTTTGGTGTGGCCGCCCTCGCCCCACACTCCTCTGGGAATCTGACGTGGGGCGGTCACCCTGTCTCTCTTCGCGGCCGGTGCTACTCTATGGTTTCCCCCCCCTATGTCCTTGAGTACCCTAATTCGGAGGCCCAAAGCGGAACCACCGAGAGTTACAGGGTAGAGAGGCACAGACTTCGTGGTGGGTGTGGCGGGAAGTAGTTGTAGAACTCGGGGGCGGGGCCTAGTGGCTCTACCTCCGATTGCGGCCTGGTTTTACCATCGAGTCTGAAGGCCAGAGAGTCATTGCAGTAGGGGGCGCAGTGACAGGTTTACCCCGACCACGTTCCTGGAAGCCCGAGCTGTGTTGTGTAGCGTGTGTGGGAGACAGCTGCTGCCTGTCAGGCTCGGGAACCGGCAGCCAGAAGAGCTTCGTCAGTGGCTCTCTATGGAAAGGTGTTTTGGAATCCTAGATCCCAGCTCCGAGCCTTAGTGGAGGTCACGGCTGTCAATTCACCGGTGGCCCGAGAGCCAGGCGGAGGACGAAGTGGCGGTGGTGGAGTGTCGCTGGAGAGGTGTGCAGGAAGTAATTAGTCCTTTTCCCTTGGGAATGGTCTACAGTTAGGCCTAGTCACATCTTACTGGGTTGAAATTGGAAAAGGCTCCGTGGAGGAAGTAGCCTATGAAATCTCAATAAGAATGCCGGGAATAAAGAAGGGGGCAGTCGGAACCAACAGAACTGAATGGGCCAGAGGTAGGTAGCGATTTGCATATTTGTCGAACTGCTGGTAAAGATAGCTGCCCTAATGTGGAGGTTCCTGCGTATCCGGTTGTGTTTGAATCCAATGGGAGAAAGTCACCGAGGGTGCTGGAGTAAAAGTGTGACAGCATTGAAGAGGGTCCCCGGTATGGTGGCTGACTGAGGCGAGCACTGAAGGTCCATTCAAAGGCCACTTCAAGAACTAAAATTTAACTTGCATGTAATAGTTTAGGTGGGAAGCAACAAAAGTTTGAACAGTTCATTGGGAACTGGGTCTAAGAGAGGATAATTGAAGGAAATTTTTGATAGTAAGGCTTGTGGTCACTGATAGCTCAATGGAAAAAAATCATCTTTGTTGACTCCACCCAATGGGGACTCTTTCTGTCTCAGATCTTGCCAGGGACCAAAGTCTTGCCTTTCTCGTATCCTGATGCGTGCTTTTTGGAGTTGAGAAAATCTCCAAACCTGTTCTTCTGGCAAAAAGTCTTCTATCTGAAGAGCAAAATGGGTTGGAGAGCTTGGGGTGTTTGCCCTGGCATCCCAAAGGATACTGCTGACCTGCCGTCTTGCTTCTGTGGGAGGAAGTGGGGCACATCTGATGGGTCTGGCTTCTAAACTCGTCTTGTGCTTTCTCCCAGCTCTGCTGCTCTCCACCCCTAGGTTTTGACAGTGTCTCGGGGCCTGTAAGCATCTGTCGTTTTTGTTTTTGTTTTTTTCCCTTTCAAGATGCCATTCACAGACTTTATTCTGGCCCTAAAAGACAATCCCTACTTTGGGGCTGGATTTGGGCTGGTAGGTGTGGGCACAGTTCTGGCTGTGGCCCGGAAAGGAGCCCAGCTGGGTCTAGTGGCATTCCGGCGCCATTACATGATCACATTGGAAGTCCCTGCTAGAGACAGAAGCTATGCCTGGTTGCTTAGCTGGCTTACCCGACACAGCACCCGCACCCAGCACCTCAGTGTTGAAACCTCATACCTGCAGCACGAAAGTGGCCGAATCTCCACCAAGTTCGAATTTATCCCCAGCCCTGGAAACCACTTCATTTGGTAAGACTGGAAGCTAGGAAGGGCTCTGAAGACAGGACAGATTGATGGAGGAAACTGGGTTACTTTGACAGTTTTATTCAGGTATCAGGGGAAATGGATCCGGGTACAGCGAAACCGAGACATGCAGATGGTAGACCTGCAAACGGGGACTCCTTGGGAATCCGTCACCTTCACAGCCCTGGGCACGGACCGGAAGCTTTTCTTCAACATCCTGGAAGAAGGTATGAGATGGCACAGGCAGGCGCAGGCTTTTGCTGGGGCTCTCAGAAATGGGGCTTTCAGGAATGGGGCCGTTGGGCATCAACAGCTTGAAGAGGAGGAATAAGAATCCAAATACTTGGGAGAAGGTTACCAGGACAGAGCTCTCCTTAATTGCAGAATCAGCTGTTATCAAGAGACTTACGGTCTCATCTCCTTGCTTTCAGCTCGAGCACTGGCCCTGCAGCAGGAGGAGGGGAAGACAGTGATGTACACAGCTGTGGGTTCCGAATGGCGTACCTTTGGTTATCCACGCCGGCGCAGGCCACTGGATTCTGTAGTCCTGCAGCAGGGTCTTGCTGACCGAATTGTCAAAGACATCCGGGAATTCATTGATAATCCCAAGTGGTACATTGACAGAGGTAAGAAGCAGCTGGGATCTAGGCTAGTCTGTAGCCAGATGAGGCGACAGAAAATTCTAGCTCTGGAAAAGAAACCTTGTTTCTTCAGATGCTAAGACCTCCAGACTAGTAGGGAATAGAGCTGAGGTGGAATATAGACACCTGGACCAGAGTACAGGATTCGCTTTAGGTTTTGTTTGTCTTGGTTATGTCCCTAGGCATTCCCTACAGACGTGGCTACCTTCTTTATGGGCCCCCTGGTTGTGGGAAGAGCAGTTTTATGTGAGTAGTCCAGTTCTCTCGACTCTGAACCACACAGTCTTTGCAGAAGAACTGCCCTGATAGGGTGGGGAGAGAGGCATGGGTCTGGGAACTCCGAGCGGGGTTAAACCAGATAGACACAACATTGGTGGGTGGTACTGGAGATGTAGGCCTCTGAGGCAGACCTCCTGGGAGTCCCAAAGAGGCTTCAGGTTGCCTAGGCCCTCCTTCTGTGTGTCTGTCCACAGAACCGCTCTGGCTGGAGAACTGGAGCACAGCATCTGCCTTCTCAGCCTCACAGACTCTAGCCTCTCAGATGACCGGCTCAACCATCTGCTGAGTGTCGCCCCCCAGCAGAGCTTGGTGCTCCTGGAGGATGTGGATGCTGCTTTTCTCAGTCGAGACTTGGCCCTGGAGAGTAAGTAGAAGATGCTGGGGGCGGGGACTCTTGTTTAGCTGATTTAGTGTGTGGGCACATGCACGTGGAGTCAGTTCCCACCTTGTTGAAGCAGTGCCTCTCTGGGTTCTGCCATACTCCTGTCTCCACTGCCAACATGCCGCAAGACTTAGATCTGTGCCACTGCATCCAGCATTTTACCTGGATTCTGAGACCAGGCTTGATCTTCAGGCTTGTGCAGCTAGCACTTTTGATCCTAAAGCCTTCTCCCTGACCCAGGAAAGTAGTTCTTAAGATACTGAGGGTATCTTAAGAAGGAAATGAGGAAGAGCGGAAACAGGAATTTTTGGAGGCCTGAGTCAGCAACAAGAGGTGCTGTGCTGATAAGTAGGTAACTGCAGAGGATACTGGAGCACGATTTTAGCTAAGACATGCCCATTCACATTCCTGTCATCCTCCAGACCCTGTAAAGTACCAAGGCCTAGGTCGTCTCACCTTCAGCGGACTGCTCAATGCTTTGGATGGTGTCGCCTCCACTGAGGCTCGCATTGTGTTCATGACCACCAACCACATTGACAGGTAAGGAGGAAGAAGGCAGAACTCCACTGCTATGTCTTGGGGGGCGGTGAGGAGGCTGTCTCTTTTGGGTGCTAGCAGGAGTATTGGCTGTGACTCTGCTTTTCCTCTTAGGCTGGATCCTGCCCTGATACGCCCTGGGCGAGTAGATCTGAAGGAGTATGTAGGCTACTGCTCACACTGGCAGCTGACCCAGATGTTCCAGAGGTTCTACCCAGGGCAAGCACCTTCCTTGGCTGAGAACTTTGCAGAACATGTCCTTAAAGCCACATCCCAGATTAGTCCTGCCCAGGTGCAAGGCTACTTCATGCTGTATAAAAATGACCCTGTGGGGGCTTTTGAGAACGTTGAATCTCTGAGGTGATTCACCAGGCCACTATCTGCTCTCAAAAAAATCCATAAACACCAATCACACTAATCTGGTCTGTGACTTTTCCTCCCTCCCTTGCTGCGTTTGTACTTGAGAATAAAACAGGGGTTGCAATAGCAGTGCTGCAAGATACACGTATACAAATGATGGGGCCATGGTCGCAAGAGAGGGAAAGGAGAGACTGACATGAATGGAGAAAATATATACGTTCACAAAAGGCCACCCAAGTAAGAGGCATTGTGGCCCGATGTTGTGGCACACTTTTTTGTTTGAGGCAGGGTTCTGTGTAGCCGTAGCTGTCCTAGAACTCACTTTGTAGACCAGGCTGGCCTTGAAGTCAGAAATCTACCTGCCTCTGCCTCCCAAATGTTGGTATTAAAGGTGTGCCATTTGGCACATACTTTTAATTCCAGAGCTAAAGTAGTTAAGATTGCAAAAAGCTCACGACTAGCCGGGCGATGGTGGCGCACGCCTTTAATCCCAGCACTCCGGAGGCAGAGGCAGGCGGATCTCTGTGAGTTCGAGACCAGCCTGGTCTACAGAGCTAGTTCCAGGACAGGCTCCAAAGCCACAGAGAAACCCTGTCTCGAAAAACCAAAAAAAAAAAAAAAAAAAAAAAGCTCACGACTAACCTGAACTACACAGTAAGACCTTTTTCCCCTTCAAAACAACCAAGGGGATTAGGATGTAGCTCAGGTGACAGAATGCTTGCTTAGCATTCATAGACTGGCCGCAATGGCAATGGCTGTGACCCGAGCACTCATGAGGTAGAGGCAGGAAGATCAGGGATTCTTCAGCTGCATAAATCTTGAAGCTAGTCTGGGCCACATGGAAGCTTATCTCCAAACAGCCAACAGGTCAACAGTGCACCCCTGTAAATGTGGGCATGGACAGGGAATTATACACTGTAGTACTGCCCAAATGTCAACTGCAACCTCCTCAAAACTGACCACACTGGCAGGGAAGTAAGACCCTTCTCACCTTGGCATTTTTGGAGAACAGACTTAGAGCAAAGGTGAGAGCCCCCTGCCATACTCAAATCTTTTATTTTTTTACTTTATTTATTATGTATATAGTGTTCTATCTGCATGTTTGCCTGCATGCCAGGAAAGGGCACCAGATCTCATAGATGGCTGTGAGCCACCATGTGGTGACTGGTAATTTAACTCAGGACCTCAGGGAGCTATCTCTCCAGCCCCCATACCCAAATCTTATAGCAATTTAGGAAGAGCCATACCCAGCTTGCAGCTGTCAGTAACTCCAGCTCTAGGTGATCCGATACCCTCAAACAGACATACATGCAGGCAAAACACCAGTGCACATAAAAGAAAAATAAGTTAAAAAAAAAAAAAAAGCCATTTCACACAAGCTAGGTGCTGTTAAGCAAAGAAGGCCAAATCTCTTTATTGCCTCCCTCCCACCCCCAATTCCCTGTCCCCCCACAGTACTGCTAGGAACCTTCCTCGGATTCCAAGCCCAGGGGCTCCCTGCGAGTCCCAGACCGGTATGCTCCCTGGCCCCGAGGTAGGTGGGAGTAGGAAGAACCTGGTGTACGGCTTTTGGAGCGTTCCCAGCGAGCACAGTCCCGAGTCCTGCGAGCTGTGGAGCCCTGCCAGCTACCAGGCCCTTTCTCCTGAGGAAGACCTGTAAGCCCTTTGTTACGGGGTTCTGGTTTTAAGTCCACAGGCTCTTTGAGAGGCTTCTCAGGAGGTGGTAGTTCTTGGATATCACTGGTACCTTTTGTGGTACAGCACTCCCCTCCTTTCGGGTGCCTCCGATCATACCGTCGCCAGGATCCACGACCAGATCGTGGAGGATCTAGCATGGATTTCTTGGTCTCACCCAGCCTTTGTTGATTTGGGCCAGCCCCTGGAATCTTCTCATACACACACTGAGTAGCCATGGGTAGAGGAGTTGGCACGGCTGACTGGGTAGCTAGGGAAGTAGATTGTTCTGCAGAAAGGGCAGTAGGTGGTTGTGGTTCTCTGGAGACATCTACAACCGACTCAGGCTCCACAGCAGCAGGAGGCTGGGGAGAAGAGAGGCAATGCATCACGGGAGACCCCTCTCCACTACCAGCCAACCATTACCAATCTGAACCTCCCCAGGCAGAATGAAGCACACCCTAGGGCCATGGTGTTCACAAGAACACTGGGGGCATTGAGGCCAAGCGGGGAGCCTTTTCCTTTCCTCACCTGCTGAAGGCTAATAAAGTACCGGTTCCGTTCAGCTTCAAGGTCAATGATGCCACCCTTCTCCTGTTGCCTCTGATAGAGCCTCTTGAGCTCTTCCTGTTGGCGCAAGCTCTCTGCACTGGGTTGGTAAAGCTCCTAAAAGGAAAGGAAGCAGAATGGCAGGAGAAAAAAACAAAATGAGAAAGCAGACGACTTGAACCGTAACTCTTCTAGGATTGTCCCAGGAGAGCTGCACAAGGTTCCTGGTTTTTTGTTTGGTTTTAGACAAGAGTTTCATATAGCCCAGATTGGCCTCAAACTCACCATGTGACCAAGCATGACCTTGAACTGCTTACCCTCCTGCCTCCACTTCCTGAATGCCAGGATTGCATGAGTGTACCACTGTACCAGGTTTTTTAATGTAGTTCTGGGGATCAAAACTAGGGCTTTGTGTATGCTAGGCAAGTGTACTACCAAACGAGCCACATTACTAACTTGGCTTTCTTCCTCAGAGTTGGGATTCTGAAGTCTTAGGCTCCTGGTGGGGGCTGCGGCTTTGCAGAGTAGTCTTAAGCAAGTCAAACCCAACTCCAGAGAATTCAGCACAGACAAGATGCCATTTCTCTCTAGAATGCCACTATGCCTGGCTTAGACCAGAAGGAAATCCCTTACCATGGGTTGTTGGGGTTCAGGGGCTGCTTTCAGCGAGGCAAGATCATACACAAGGGGCTCCCTGCACACAGGACACTGCACACCGACTGCCTTCTAAAACAAGAGGAGAAATCACATCCTGCTTCTTGTCAGCCAGTCCAGTCTCGGGTGGGCTGGGACTGAAGGGCACAAGCGTTAGCTGCTCAGCAATGAGGCGGGAAGGAGGAAAGGGCAGCCTAAGGAGAGGTCTGGAGATGCTGCAAAGCTGCATGCAATGTGTCAGTATACAAGGATGCCTTTCTGGATAGGGGTGAGATTTAGTCTCAAAGGTATCTGTTACTAAATGATGAAAAGCCACTAGAATGAAGGGATAGAGACAGATGTAAAGTATAAGGGTAGCAAGCAAGAAAGCGGGTCTGTCTACCTGTTCGGTGACAACATGCTGTCGCTCCTGTTCCTGTCCTTGTGTCTTCAGCTCTTGTTCCATGTGCTGGATATACCGAGCAAGGCAGTGGCAGTGGAAGTAGTGATAACAGGGTGTTTTGGTAAAGGCCTCCTTTTCCTGTAGGGAGACAGATGCAGAGTCCTGTGCCCACTTGCTAGCCCTTTCCTGTCTACCCAAGCTCACTGCAGCTCCAGCTGAGAAACCCACCTGGAAACCATAGAGGCAGATGACACACTGACCATGGGGGATGTTGTTGTCTGTGAGAATTTCCTTCCCTTTCTGAAAGGAGAGAAGATTGTGAACACATTCCATGTACTTCTTCCAGGAGTGACTGGTTGGCTCTGACATCCGCCAAGCAGCTTGTTACCTATCGTTTATGTACTCCTACCCTGTAACCTACTTGTTACCTACCGTTTATGTACTCCTATCCTGGTAACTTTCTACTTGCAAGAATCCCTCTCTATGCATCCCCCACCCCTGCCCATTTGACCTTCCTGGTTTCAAAATCTAAAGTAAATTATTTCTCTTCTTACTAAGTCACTTTTAATATACTTGGAGATAAAAATAATATTTCTAGCTTGGCATTGTGGCACACACAAATCCCAGCACTAGGGAGGCAGAGGCAGGTAGATCTCTGGGTTCAAGGCCAGCCTGGTCTACAGACCAAATACCAGGACAACCACGGATATACAGGGGAACTCTGCCTTGAAAATCAAAACAAACAGAGATGAGTTTTGAAATTTTTTTCTCCAAGGTGTATATGTGTGTGTACGTTTGTTTGGTTTGCTTTTGATTTTGAGACAGGGTTTGGAACTCCATCTGCAGAACTCAAGAGATCTGCCTGCCTCTGCCTCAGTAGTGCTAGGACTAAAGGCCTGCACCAATACATCCGGCTCTCAAAACTCTAGCCACACATGGTAGCTTTAATTCCAGCACTCAGGAGGCTGAGGTAGGAGGATTGCTTTGAGTCTGAGACTGGCCTGGACTACACAGTAAGAATGTCTCAAAAGCACAAAACAAAACAAACAAACCCACCCCATTTTCATTTTCTGAGATGCCTTTGGGTTTTTTTGTTTCTTTTTGTTTTTTAATCTGTTTGAACTAGGAGTCTTGCTTTGTTGCCTTGGCCCAAGTTCTTTGGCTCAAAAGATCTTTTTTCTTCAGACTCTGGTGGGCTAGAATTATTAGCACACACCACTGTGCTTAGCTGCACAGACTTTTCTTAGCAGTTTTCAAGTATAATTCTCCCATGGGGCAAGGCATTTATTCAGACAACCAAATGGACAGAAATCAAAAGGCATCAAGTTGGTCTATGAAATGTATATCTGCACAGCTAACACTATGGAATTTCAGAAGCTGCCCTAGAGTCTGACCCAAGAGTGCTACAGTGCTAAATGCCCACTCACTAATCCTATGCCACCCACCTTCACTATACTCTGAACATTTTCCCTAAAATCCCCAAGGAGGAAACAAGCAAGGCTGACCTTGTTTGTGTTCTTTTAACCTCAAACAAGAAAAGTTATCCATGTATTTTGTTTCTCTGCCTTTGTTTCTCGTGGGTTGTTTACTTAACCATAAAGAATGTACAATTGTCTCTCTTTTTTGGGGGGGTGGGGAGGACTCAAGACAGGGTTTCTCTGTGTAACAGCCCTCCCTGGCTGGCCTTGAACCACCTGCCTCTGCCTCCTGATTGCTGGTATTTAAAGGTGTGTGCACCACCACAGCCCAGCTTCTCTCCCTGGTTTTTCAAGACAGGGTTTCTCTATAGCTTTGGTGCACCACCACCACCTTGCGCTCTCCAGCCCTGCCTGCACCCCCCCACCCCCCCAAGACAGGGTTTGATGTAGCCCAAGCCATCCCTGAACTTGCTATGTAGTTAAGGATGCTTTCAATTGACGGGTTTTCTTGCCTTCCTCTCCCAGTGCTAGATCACGTGTGCACCACTATGCCTGGCTGAGTATAAACTCAGAGAAAAGGCACCATGGCTTTTCTAGTCAGTTCTAACGGCAGGCTAGCCTTCAAGTGTTTATCCCTCATACTCAGCCCCTAGGCAAAAGTCCTGTCATTTTCTACTTTCAGTTGCCAGTACCAAGAAAACAAGAACTGCCTGAAACCAGTCCTGGTGGCACAGGCCTGTAATACCAACTTCTTTGGAGACAGAGACAGGAGGACCACAAGTTCAAGGCCTGTTAGTTCATTTGATGAGACTCATTCTCAGAATTAAAATTTTAAAGATGTTATGGATGTAGCCCAGGAGTAGAGCACTTGTCTAATATGTGCAAAGCCTTAGGTTTGAACCTCAGTACAGAAAAAAGAAAAAGTTCTGAAACTGGAGCAACAGAAAATGCAGAGTATGGGAATGCACGTCTTTAATCCCAGCACTGGAGAAGTGGGACAGATGGATCTCTGGGTTTCAGGACAGCCAGACCTGCACAATGAGACCCACCATGGTTAACTAGAATCAAGTAAGAAGGAATCCCAGCTGAGAAGATACCTCCATAAATCTGGTTTAAAGGCAAGCCTGTGGGGCATTTTCCTAATTAGTGATTGGGATGGAGGAGGGTCCAGCCCATTGTGGGTGGGGCTCTCCCTTGGCTAGTGGTCCTGGGTGCTGTAAGAAAGCAGGTTCAGCAATCAGGAGGAACAAGCCAGTAAGCAGCACCTCTTCATGGCTTCTTCCTGCCTACAGGTTCCTGCTCTGACTTCCCTTAGTCATGGAATGTTCCTGAAAGTGTAAGATGAAATAAACCCTTTCCTTCCCAAGTGACTTTTGGCCATGGTGTTTTATCACAGCAACAGAAACCCTAACTAAGACCAACAATAAGTAAGTAAACAAAAGGAGAAAGAAAAGAAAGAACAGGACAGAAAAATAAATGTAAGCCAAAGAGGAAAAGTGCTAGGTGTGGGGGCATACGCCTAGAATTCCAGTATGTAGGAGGCTAAGGCAGGAGGATGGCTGCCAGATTCCAAGCCAGACTCATAGCAGGATCCCTGTCTCAAAACAAAATAAATGAATGACAAAAACCTCAAACAAAGAGGAAAAGTACTTTTTCATCAAGATGCTGGAACTGACAACTTGGGGAAGCTGGGAAGCTACTCAACTATAGTTTGGAGGGTTTTTTTCTCTTTTTTTGAAACACTCAGTTCTTTCTCTAAGTGAGGCCTTAAGCAAACAAGGACTGAATGTACTGACTACAGAAATGCTCTACGCTAAAGGAAGGACATTTTCCCAGACCATCACATTTTACCTCAATGAGTTCATAGAGCATGGCTGTGCCTAGCCCCTCCTTGGCCACATGGCCCAGTGCCTGTGAGATCCTGCGGGGGTAGAAATGAAGCCAATATTAAAACTTCTTTCCTTCAACAGGTAGAGGAGCTGAATTCTGAGTTTTCCCTGCCCCAACTATCCCGACTTACTTGTGAATCTGCTCATCTGAAAGCCCTCGGGGGTTACGGATGGAGATCTGTGGCACCTCATGGGGGTACTAGTGCAGAAAAACAACACAGTCATTACAGCGACCACTCGAGGGACCCTCCCCTTCCTCCCTTTACAGTCATGCAGCGGCCTCACCTGCACTGGGACCTGAAGCACCAGAGTAAAGCAGACAAACTGAGAATCTTGGACCTCTGCGGTGGCAGGGTGCAAAGTGATAAAGATCTCCCATGGTGAAGATCTGCAGGTGGATGAAGTGGAGACGCAGGATGTGACTGGGCAGGGGCTTGAGAGCTAGGGAGGAGGGGGTGAGATAGTAAAGCAGGCAGAGGAATGCACACAGGACTCGCTTCTTTGCAGGGGGAGGAGTAAGGGACTGGTGTCTGTATGACAAGCATCAGCCCGGAGTCAAGGCTCAAAGCACCCTAAGCCCAGATTCTGTGCAGAATCATCTCATCACTAAGACTCCTGCCCACCCATAACTGAATACGCACCTGCCATTTCCTTTCATCACCTGTAGTTCATCCAGATAGATAGACTCTAATACTTCAACTTCAGAAGGAAGGACCCTGGAGAGTAAGGGGAACACTGAGTCACCACTACAGCTCGGCCTGCTGAAGCCTGCCAAGGCTGATGAAGACTGACTTAAACAAACAAAACAATAACAACAAAAGGAATCTGTCTCAATACATTCTCTTGTCAAATTATCCTGTAAAATAGGGAGATGTTTAAGTTGTCAACCGGCCAGGTAAAAAGAATGGGAATTTGATTTTAGAGTTCACCTCTACCAACCTGAGAAAACAGATTTCCATAGAGTTGAAACAATGAACCAAGGTTTAACACAGGAGGAGGAAAGGGAGCAGTGAGAGCCAGGCCCTGACTTCCTGCTCAAGCTTGTACATCTGCTCCTCTCTGACCTACATACATGGCGTTCATCATTACTAACAAGGTTACCAGTGCTTTACTACTCCTGCCTGCCTACACAGTCCAGTCAGTTCAGCACAGTCCCCTGTGCCCCGGGTACTGCCAATAACCTTGCCAGCACTAGTCAGCCTAAGCATTTCGAAAAGCTATACCAAGATGAACAGGTTTAAGTAATCTAAAAGCGAAACTGCAATAGAAGAGCCATAGGCCTTGTAGCTAATAGAGGGCAGAAATGACTTACCAGCTATGTGGTCAGCTCACTTAGAAGTCTGAGTTACACTCCAACATACTCACTAGGACAACTGGGAGACTTAACAATGATTTGTTTATATAAAGTGCCCAAGTGTCTGAGACATAGTATGTAGTCTAAGTGATCTTTCTCCCCCTTTAAGAGGAAAGAGAAGAGCATAATCCGAGCACACATGACACTGGAGGTCTCGTTAACCCCATCATCATGTCTAGTACAGGGTTCATGGTCCTGACACAGATCAGAGGGCCAACATTTAAACACGCAACAACTGTTGTAATGGCACCGAAGATGAGCGACTGAGTCCACGGCTCTACCCAGGTGATATACAGAAACCTGTATCAAGAGGGAAGGCACCCAGGATGGCCTTTACCAATGGTGGTTATTATACTACATTTAGCATTCTTTTTAAGCCTTACGCAGAAACCTTTAAACACAAAGCTTATTGTCTCGCAAATAAAAAGGACATTCTGGCTGACATAGACTGTTGCAACCACTGCTGCTCTCTCCTAGCTCAGGTGTTCCCTCCATAATCTTAGACATTCTTCCCAATAGTAAAGAGCACTAGTCTTATAAAGAAAATTACTGGGGGGCTGGAGAGATGGCTCAGAGGTTAAGAGCACTAGCTGCTCTTCCAGAGGTCCTGAGTTCAATTCCCAGCAACCACATGGTGGCTCACAACCATATGTAATGAGATCTGGCACTGTATCCTGGAAAGTGTATATATAATAAATAAATAATTAAAAAAAAGAAAAAAAAGAAAATTACTGGGTGGCTTCCCTGAAGGAACTTAACACCAAAGTACAGGCTCAGTTAGGACAACTTTCAGTATTTTAAGCACCTTAGGTGACCTGGGTCTTGGATGTAAGATACAGACTGGGACAGTAATAAGGTCATAAGTGACAGAAGTGTGTGGGTAGTGGGCTATCCTAAAACTTAGATTATAAGGCCTTAGGTCAGACAGACGTCCTTTGGGTTATCTAGTCTCTTGAGGGCTTATACTTCAACAATTAATGAAAAGCAGGCTTTTTTGAACGTTACAAATTCACAGTGACCCTCCCAACTACTCTGCAGTAATGCCACGCCCACTTTTTTTTTCCCCAGCTGTCACCGACTCACAGGAACTAGCTGGTCTGGTCAGCGTCACAACCAGCTAATTAAATGTGAAGCGAACACATCTTTATCTTCCAAACTCAAAGTCCTTAAAGGCCTTTGGCCTCTTTTTAAGAATGCTCGAGAGAGGAGGAGGGCTTGCTTATGTGGGCAGTAAGGCTCTTCTGACAATGGTTCTTAGTGCTGTCGGGGATACGGAAGGTTGAGGAAAGCTTAGGCAGAAATGGTCTGGGCCAAAGGGCAGAATCCTAGGGGCACGAGGGACACGACGAGGAGGAGGACGTCCGTCCCGAGAGGCGGGAGGTGTGATGAGCCATCCTCCAGACCCCAGAAAGTCACATCAGGGAGAAGCGGGAGGGACAGGGCCATAGGAAAGAGCAACCGGGTCGATAAGGCGTGAGCCCTACTGGCCAACCCGGAGCAGACCCAGTCCCTTCTCGGGTCAGCGTCCCTCCACCTTCCGCTCCCGGTCCAGTAGGTCGCCTAGGAAAGGATGTCAGGGTTTCGGCCATCTCTCGCCCCTTGATTCACCCCTCATGCTCGCGGTTCGGACGATTTGAAGCTGTTGCTAGTTCCCAGCACCAGATCCAGGCAGCCAGCCAAAACCCATGACCCAAAGTTACCAGTCCTCTTCCCCAGCAGCTGCCGACGCAGACGCCGCCATGTCTTCTCCGGCTCTTAGCCGGAACCGGAAATACCTTTTGGGAAGTTAGAGGCTGAAAACTAGGGCGGGGCGGGGCAAAGAAAGCTGGCGCCGTTTCTAGGCAACTGAAGACTCTAGGTCCTTTGTGGGGCCTGATAGTCAAGCGACCGATGTGCCCTAGAAAGTGCGAATGGGCGGTTCGTGTCTGTCACACATCTCTGAGAGTTTTAAAGTCCTTTAAACTTCTGACCAGCTGGTAAGAGTGGGAAACTAACGAGAGCAGCAATGAGGAATGGAGAAAAGTAAGGCAGGCAGCTGGGAGGGACTCGGTTAGAGGCCCGGGGGCCCCCAGCCCACGGCCTGGGAATCTTGGAGTATCTAGGTTGGGGGAGTGTTGGGGAACCTCGGCTCACGACGGGAGTCAAGAGCAGCGGTGCTGGGGGAGCTGAGGATGTTAGAAACTCAGGAGCTAGAGAAGGAGCAAGTGAGCGACGCTGGTGGAGAGGGGAAAGGGGACACGGTGGGCTGTGGGCACCTAGCTTGAGTGGGAGGCTCGAGACGTTCCGTTTTCAAGATCTGATCATCTTTCCATCCTGATCATGTTTTTGAGGACTGTGTTATTGTGAAAAGTTGGAAAAGGCATGACTGATAACGTCTATCTTTCTCCCATGTTCCAAGTCAGGCCTCACAGATGTGTGGAACTGCCCCTGGAGCTACAGTTCGTCGCCACCGGCTACTTTCTGCCTTCTGAGAGACCCTGAAATCCTTGCCATGGAAAAGTACCACGTTTTGGAGATGATTGGAGAAGGCTCTTTTGGCAGAGTATATAAGGGCCGAAAAAAATATAGTGCTCAGGTAGTGAACAAAGTTACCTTCTGAGTGGGATCCGGTGCTCCTACTCCAGCAGAAACCTGGGACAGAAGGGTTTCTCAGTGTACATTTCTCCGCCCCGACTCCAGCATATTTCCTAGGATATTTAGACTCTGAAATTTGATTTCTTGGAGTCAGATCTCAGCCTTAGAACTAGGGACAAACTACCTAACCATTCCATGCTTCTGTTTTCCCCAAACTGTACCATGGGGGATGATAGATGGGGTCTGAGCATTAAATGTGTTTCACACTTAATTACTTAGCCCAATGCCTGACACCTGCTAAACGACACAAACTGTCAGTGTTCTTTTTATTCCCTAAGAAAAGATAAACCACTTGCACTTGCTCCCTCCACTCACATTTCCTTCTCTTTTCCCTAAATCTCACCTTGAGTCCTTTGCTTAGGTCAGAACACCTGTCCCAGAATCCATCAGAGGGATCTACTTGGTAGTAACTGTTTCCCCCTGGTGATGGGTAGACAAAGCCAGAGTAAATCCATAGTACCCTGGGGGAAAGTCAAGGTGGGAGGTTAGCATGTGTTAGTATTATTACTAAGAGTTGGTCAAGCAGTATAAAAATCTTGCATTGTGGAGCTCTGAGATAAAGCTTGGAATATTTGCATTGTGTGTTTCTGTTTGAGAGAGAGAGAGAGAGGAGAATCAGTTTTTCAGTTTTATTGGGGTTACTTAAAGGAGTGTAAGTGGGAAGTTACAGGAGCAGAAGTATCAGAGACGATAGTATCACAGAGCCCACTCCAGCATGTGCGATAGCTCATGAAAACTGAAAACCTGGAGCACACCGCACTCCTCACAGGCAGCTTGACAGGATGGAGAATGTCTCTTCGGGCAGCTCACTGGGTCTGTTTCTTTGAGCTTCTCCATGGTGTGGTTATGCCTTGGTTCTTTGCTTTACTGCTGACAGGTGGTAGCCTTGAAGTTCATCCCCAAACTGGGGCGCTCAGAGAAAGAGCTGAGGAATCTGCAGCGAGAGATTGAAATCATGCGAGGTCTGTGGCACCCCAACATTGTGCATATGCTCGACAGCTTTGAGACTGACAAAGAGGTGTGTTTGGAGGGTGTCAGGTGGCCTCTCTCCAAGCCCATGGCCCCAGATGTTTGTTGACTGCAGAGTGCATGACCATCCCATCGGTATTGTACTTGCCTTCTCCTCGCAGGTGGTGGTGGTAACAGACTATGCCGAGGGAGAACTCTTTCAGATTCTGGAAGATGATGGAAAACTTCCTGAAGACCAGGTATGTTTCCTGGCTCAACATTCCTATGCTTTGAATCTCTCTCTGGGTGAAGAGCTAGGAGTACAAGCTGAGGGTGTCAAAGTTCGTGTGTGTGTGTCTGTATGTCTGTGTAATATATATGAGGGCAAGCCGGGCGGTGGTGGCACACGCCTTTAATCCCAGCACTCGGGAGGCAGAGGCAGGCGGATCTCTGTGAGTTCGAGACCAGCCTGGTCTACAGAGTTAGTTCCAGGACAGGCTCCAAAGCCACAGAGAAACCTTGTCTCGAAAAAAACAAAAAAAATAAATAAATAAATAAAAATAAAAAAAATATATATGAGGGCATAGTTATGTATGTGAAAATATGTGTAGGCTCTTGTGCCCATACATGTGCATACATGCAGAGTCCAGAGGTTAGGGTCAATGTCGTCTTCAACTGTTTTCCACCTTTATTTTTGATGTTAGAGCTCTCATTGACCTTCAGACTATGGATTGGATCTCTGGCCAATAGGCTCTAGGGATATGCCTATCTTAGCCCCTCCCCCAATACCAGGGCTACAGATGTGTGACGCCATACCCAGCTTTTTTCTCTAGAATTTTTATTTTTATTGCACTATACATTTTTCTCTACCCCGCTCCCTTCCCCCCACTTCTACCCTGTCCTGTGGCCCTCACACTTCCAATTTGCGCAGGAGATCATCTGTTCTCCTTCCTAAGTAGATCCATGCATGTCTCTCTTAGGGTCCTCTTTGTTGTCTAGGTTCTCTGGGGTTGTGAACTGTAGGCTGGTTTTTCTTTGCTTTATGTCTAAAAGCCACTTATGAGTGAGTACATATGATATTTGTCTTTCTGGGTCTGGGTTACCTCACTCAATATGAGGTTTTCTAGATCCATCCATTTGGTGCAAATTTCAAGATATTTTTTCTTGTTGAGCAGTACTCCATTGTGTAAATGTGCCACATTTTCTTTATTCATCCGTCAGTAAAGGAGCATCTAGGTTGTTTCCAGGTTCTGGTTATTACAAATAATGCTTCTATGAACATAGTTGAGCACATACATGTCCTTGTGGTACGATTGAGTCTCCTTTGGATATATACGCAAAAATGGTCTTGAGATAGATTGTTTCCTAATTTTCTGAGAAATTGCCATACTGATTTCTAAAGTGGGTGTACCAGTTTGCACTCCCACCAGCAGTGGAGGAGTGTTCCCCTTACTCCACATCCTCTCCAGCATAAGCTGTCATCAGTGTTTTTTTATCTTGGCCATTCTGGCAGGTGTAAAGTGGAATCTCAGAGTTGTTTTTGTTTGTACTTCTCTGATGTCTAAGAATCTTACCCAGCTTTTAACACAGATGCTGAGAATCCAAATTCCCAAAGTCCTAATGTGTATGCAATGGGCACTTCACCAGTTGAACCGTCTCCTCAGCCCTGACAGTTCTTAAAATTTTTATTATATATTTTGTGTGTGTGTGGTATGTGCATATACATGCAGACCAGAGCACATGTGGAGTGAGAGGAAAACTTGCAGGAGTCAGAGTCAATTCTCTTCTTTCACCATGGGTGTCCCAGGCATTGAACTCAGGTCATTAGAGTTGGCATCAGGGCCCTTTACCCACTGAGTCATCTCACCAGCCATTTTTGAAGACCCTTGAAAAGAGTACAGGATTCCAGATGTCTGTAGAGGCAGTAAAGTGTGAGAGTTAAATGTTGGAACTGGAACCACAGTATCTGAGTACAAAGCTTGCCCCTCACTAGC
Source organism: Microtus ochrogaster (assembly GCF_000317375.1). NCBI lineage: Eukaryota > Metazoa > Chordata > Mammalia > Rodentia > Cricetidae > Microtus > Microtus ochrogaster. The sequence continues at coordinate 56,409,773 of NC_022030.1, read as the reverse complement.
TGGGTTTCCATGGTCAAATAACTCTTACGACTTTGTATTTAGTTTCTTCTTCAGTAAAATGAAGTTAGTAATAATATCTACCTTGTAAAAGATATTTGAGGATTAATGATTTCATTCATCAAAATGATAAATAACTGTTATTAATGTTGTGGGTATTAGTCATTGTTATTATTCCTTTAAGAAAGAAAGGCCAGTATTAGGGAGGGCAGTAAGAGAAGCATTGTGGTTATACAGGATCCACCATTAGGGCAAAGAGGCTGGCAATGGGATTTGCTTGAGGAGGATCCAACTATACTCACTCTAGGAGTTTCTTTTTAGTCTCAACAAGTGGGTCCTCTCCAACCCCAGAAGTGCCATCGCTGTTCTAAGTAGTCAACTGGGACTGTATAGCTCAGTAGAATACTTGCCTTCCATGAAACCCTGGGCTGGATTCCCAGTGCCAATGAAAACTGGATTTGGTGGCCCATACTTGTAATCTCAGCCCTGGTGAGGTAGTGACAGGAGAATCAGAAATTCAAGGTCATCCTCAGCTGTAGGCTAATTCAAGGCCAGCCTGGGATATGTGAGACTCTTGTCTCAAACAAACAAAAAAGTAATCATCTTACTGTTTTGTCTGCCTTGTTTAAGTGACTGTGTATCTTAAGAAAAGGGGTTTTACCCTATTTCAAACACCTAATGTGCACACGCACTTTCCTTCATGCCAGGTATCATCCTGAGCATTTCTTCACATGCTTTAATTCCATTAATCTATACAATAGTCGTGGGACGTAGATGCTATATTATTGTCACGTTATAGATGATGACTCTGGGAAACACAGAATAATTTGTTCATGGTGATGAGGCCAATAAGAGAGATAGAATAGATTTTCCTTGAGCAAATGAAAGGATGAGTTAAGAGGAACAAGAACCAAGGAGGGTATAGTGTAATGGAGACTCTAGAAGGGAAGGGAAGAACAGAAAGTCAAATTGGCCTCAGTACTGGAAGCCCTTGGTGTGGCAGCTTCTCCTCTGACCTTGCTTTCACGTCTCGGACCCTAGGTTCAGGCCATCGCTGCCCAGTTGGTGTCTGCTCTCTACTATCTGCATTCCCACCGCATCCTACACCGGGACATGAAACCTCAGAACATTCTTCTCGCCAAGGGTGGTGGCATCAAGCTTTGTGACTTTGGGTAGGGTTTTCTGAGCTTCCATCTGTGCTTCTCCTTCAGGGAGCCCTAGACTACCCAAAGCCTCATGTTAGAACCAGAGCTGGAGATTGGCCAAAGGTACTGTGTCTGCTTTGGTTCAGGTTATCCCATATGCTAATAGGTAGTAAATGGTCAGGTTTCATTAAAAAATGTTCTTATGATGTTTATTTATTGTGCATGTGGAGGTGTGGGCACACATATGCCATGGCATGGTTGTAGATATCAGAGGACAACTTGCAGGAATCAGTTCCTTCCACCATATGAATCCTGGGGATGGAACTCAGGTCATCAGGCATAATGACAGGTCCCTTTACCACTGAGCCATCAATCACATCAGCCCCTGTCCCTAGATGTAATTTTCTAGTTATGACTAGGTCAAGAAGATCTTTCTCATTTCAATCCTGTCACCTCCACAGGTTTGCCCGAGCCATGAGCACTAACACCATGGTGCTGACGTCCATCAAAGGCACACCACTCTATATGTCTCCAGAGCTGGTGGAGGAGCGACCCTACGACCACACGGCAGACCTCTGGTCTGTAGGCTGCATCCTGTATGAGCTGGCTGTAGGCACGCCTCCCTTCTACACCACAAGCATCTTTCAGCTGGTTAACCTCATTCTCAAGGACCCTGTGCACTGGCCCTCTGCTATCAGTTCCTGCTTCAAGGTAATAGGAGATAAGGGGGGTGACTTTTATATCAGAAATCTCTGCCCATTTCCCAAAATCTATGCAGGCAGGCTATGCTCTATCATAGTAGGAAGTAATGTTGAGGCACTGGGAAGGAAGAGCTGCTGGGCTTTATGTGCCCCAGTCCCGCTGGTCCACTGTCAGAGGCAGTGTTGGGTGCAATCTAGGTGCTCCCCACGCTGTTGTCCGTGCTCTTCAGCTATTAGAGGGGCTGGTGTTTAGGGGTGGGCTACAGGAAGTGGCACCTCCTCATTGTACCTATGTCCCAGCAGGTTGGTGGGGAAAGAAGAGGAGTTTGTTGTACTCATTTCTTATCTAGGGCAAGGTTATGGGCCTCAGTGGAATTCAAATACTGTCTTCTCCCAGAATAAAATCTCGTTGCACATTCCCTTTGGCTTATTGAAAGTGGAAGGGAGACACAATTTCCCCTAACTTACATAGTTGGGGATGCTCAAATAATTCTCAAAAAAGTTAAAGGAGCTTTAAAGGAGGGTTGTATCCCTAGAATCTTCCTTCTTCCTTAGGTAGATTTCAGGAATCTTTAGCAACGGCTGTAGTTGTACAATCACCACATTTTAGAACAGTGCTCATAGCTTATTAGTAGCTTCTTAAGATCATTCTTTCTTAAAATATTTATTTTTATTTAAGTGTGTATGTGTTAGTGTATGTTACCTCAGAAGCTAGACACGTCAGATCTCTTGGAGCTACAGAGTTACAGGCAGTTGTGAGCTCTTGATATGGCTGCTCGGAACCAAACTCATAACACTTGGAAGTGCTTTTACCCACTGAGCTGTCTCTCCAGTGCCTACCTTCTGTTCTTGTTGCAAGCCTAATTGAGGGTTTTTTCTTAACAGACATACCCTTTCTGTCCTTCCCCCATCTGAAAATTCACTGAGTGTTCTCAAACACATCCTTGAACATTGCTTGTTTGTGTATGTGTTTAATCATGGCTGCCTCAATTCATCTCCATCCACAAACAACCTGTGACCACGAATGTTTGCTTTCTGAAGATGATTATGGAAGTGACATTTCTCTTCCAGAATTTCCTCCCTACTCCTCAAAGTTGGTGGCATGGAGATTTGTTTGTAGTCAGAGGCCACTTGTTTGTTTCCTGGCCACCCAGACCCAAAATAACCACACAGAAACTGTATTATTACAATAGTACTTGTCCTATTAGCCTATGAATATTTCTAGCTAGTCCTTATATCTCAAATCAACTTATCTCTATTAACCAGTGTATTGCCATGTGATTGTAGCCTGCTGTAGCCATCCAGCGTCTGGCGTCTGGCATCCGTGTCCTGCGGTGGCTACATGGCTTCTTCTTGACTTTGCCTTCTTTTTCCCAGCATTCAATTTAGTTGTGTCCCGTCCAGTGTTCCCCCACCCCCAGATGAAGGCAGTGGTCTGGCTTGAATTCTAAGGGATGAGTTGTTAAGAGTGTGTTTCAGCTGCTGTAAGAACAGACGCAGGAGTTGGCTTGCCAGCACCACTGAGTGTTTAGGGAGAGCCTGGAGGGAGGGCAGGGAGGGCTGATGAAGTTTTATTTCTCTTCATAGAACTTCCTGCAAGGGCTGCTCACCAAAGACCCCCGGCAGCGTCTGTCGTGGCCAGACCTCTTGCATCACCCCTTTATTGCTGGCCGTGTCACCAGTGAGTCACCAGGGTTCCCAGGGCTCTGGCCTTTCATAGCATTTTCTCCAGTCTTCCTCCGTCCTCACTGTCTGGATGCCACACACCTTCCTCCCCAATCTTGGACTTCTTCCTCCTGTAGCCTAGCTTTTACCACTCCTGCTGTTTGTCAAAATGGCCTCTTTCCACAGCGGCCTAGAGACACTGACGTTGTCCCTGGTCAAGAGGACATGGTGGCCACAGCCCTAGAATAATCATGTCCTCTCCTCTTCCCCCTCTGCAGTAATAACTGAACCAGCAGGTGCAGATTTGGGCACTCCATTTACTAGTCGTCTGCCTCCAGAACTTCAGGTCCTAAAGGACGAACAGGCCCATCGACTGGCACCCAAGGGTGGCCAGTCTCGCATCCTGCACCAGGCCTGTAAGCGTGCAGCCGAAGAAACCAAGCAGAAGGTGTGTTAGTCAGAGGAAAAGATGACACAGACAGGCTAGTGACTTGGGGGAGCCGGAGGAAGAGGTGACTTTCAGAGAATTGGCAAAAGACCATGAATAGGATCCACACTGCACAAATTGTTCTCTTGTCTCCTACCCACCTCTCATAGAAAGAACAGGATGCAGGACCTGCCCTTGAACAAGAGGATAGGCCCAGCAAGGTGACAGCGAGCACAGCCCCTGTGCCCAGACTAAAGGCTCCTCCTCAGGAACCAAGCCTCTTGGCTAGTATATTGGACTCAGAAATGAAGAACAACTGGGAAGACCGGGGGGCTGGAGAAGCCCCCCCTGCGCCTCGGCGAGAAGGGTAAAGCGGTTTGTGTGTGTCCGGGAGGGAGACAGTTATCAAAGCAAACATAAAATGGCTCTGTCACCAGCCATTGCCCAAACATAGATAGGGCTCCAGGAGTGGGAGTCCTAGGTTCTTGGGTTCTAATTCTTTGTAGTTTACTTTTTTATTTTCTTTTTATTTTATATGTGTGGGTATTTTGCCTGTATGTATGTCTGTGTATCATATGTGTACAGTGGCTTCAAAGGCCAAAAGAGGGCATTGGATCTCCTGGGAATGGAGTTATAGACAACTGTGAGCTATTGTGTGGGTGCTGAGACTCAAACCTGGACCCTCTGGAAGAGTAGCCAGTGCTCTTAACCACTGAACCATCTCGCCAGCCCTCTAATCCTTTCTTAGTTCATCAGGAAACTTGAGGATTTTGTCTTCCTGTCTCAGTTGTGCTTTGAAATGACAAGGGCCATTTCTATCTGAGAGGGAAAATAATTGGGGTGGAAGGTCATGGGTGAAAAATCAAAGTCTACTTGAGAGTAAGGGCTAGCTGGGAGGGCGGTCGAGAACCTGTGTGTGGATGTTAACACTTACTGAACTGACCACATCCCATAATCTACTTGTCTGACTGGTTCTCCTAGGCCTTTTCCTGAGCCCAGAAGGCTATACAGGGCAATGGAAATGAACCTCAAGCCTCACAGGTCTGGAAGTCATCTTACTCCCAGCTTTGCTTTGGCAGGGAAAGCCACATCACCTTGGAGTGTGAGCAAGCATTCCCAGAGCTGAGGCCAGAGATGATGGGCGGGCAGAACACTGATGTAATGGATCTAGAAAATGAGGTGAGACGTTAGATGAGTGCTTTTCTACAACGGTATAGGCTATAAACACAAGCTCCCTTTGTGTTAAAAATGGTTTTGTTACAGATTTATAGATTTTAGTTATGTATTATGTGAACATATAATTCTCAAAAATCAGAATACAGAGATAAAATTGAAGGTTCTAAGGTCTATCTATGTTTGGGCAATAAATTGAAGGTTAGCACATTCCCTATTTCCAGTATTTTGGGAGGTTGAGGGGAGAGAATCTCTTGAGCCCAGGAGTATCTAGCTAGCCTGGGCTACATAATGGAACTTCATCTAAACAAACAAACAAACAAACAAAACCAAAACAACAACAAAAATCATAAATAAAAATGAAGGTCTCTGTTGAACCTTACCTCACTTCCAGAGATGGCTATCATTACTAATCTGCCTCCTTTCAGACTTTCTGAACTTCACATGTAATTATATGTGTAGTTTGGCTGTTTCTGCATTATTGGATTTATCTTGTTTATGGCCTTGCATTGTGCTTCTTTTACCATATGATCTAGTGTAGGACTTGTTTCTACATCAGAGCATGTATTTCTTCCTTAACCTTTATGTCAGTTTTAGGGTTCTAATTTTTAAATTTTGAAATAATTTCAACTTGAATAATCACGGGGCTGGAAAGGTGAGCTCAGCAGTTATGAACGCTTGTTCTGGGAGGCAGAGGCAGGGCAGACCTCTGTGAGCTCAAGGCCAACCTAGGATACAGAGCGACCTACACACACACACACACACACACACACACACAGCACTAGTTCTGGCAGAAGCCCTTGGTTCGGTTTATACTACCCATGTGGTGACTTACAAGCACCCACAATTCCTGTTCCGAGAGATCCAGTATTCTCTTCCGACATCCTCAGACGTCAGGCATGCACATCGTGCAAATCGCCAGAATATGAACAATTCCTTTATTCCCTTACCCTTATCTCTGTCTGTTTTGTGCTGCCTAAACAGATACCAGAGACTGGGTCATTTGTAATGAACAGAAATTTATTTCTCGAAGTTCTGAGGCTGGGAAGTCTTACGTGAACATGTTGGCAGGCTCAGTCTCTATGCTTCTAAGATGGTCCCTTGGGTACCATATCCTTTGTAGGCAGAAGAATGTTATGCTTCCATGTTGCAGAAACTCGAGAGTCAGGGTCTCACTGTGTAGTCCAGGCCGGCCTTGAACTCACAGTCCTCGTTCTTCAGCCTCCAGAATGCTGGGTTATGGGTGTGAGCCTCAAGGCCTAGCTCTAGAAACCATTAAAAAGTTTAGTGTATCTTATGCCCATGCTTTGCCTGTCTGTCTGTGCACCAGGTACATGCTTGGCGCCCTATGGAGGCCACAAGAGGGCATTATTGGATCCCTGGAATGGGAGTTACAGAGTTCTGAAGCACCATACTGGAATCAAATCCAGGTCCTCTGGAAAGTATCCAGTACTCTTAACCACTGAGCTATCAACCCAGTCCCTGAAATCATTTTTATGGCAGCCTTAATCAGTTTGTGGTATTGGAGCTCATGGCCTAAAACAAACAAAGCTCTACCCCATTAGGCTCTACCCCCAGCACTGTTTCTGTGAAAATTAAGTCACCAGTACAAAACAGTTCAGAGAAGACGAAAACACTCAAACTGTGGTCTTCCCTGCACCCAGATTCACCTGTCACAATTTTGCTACATTTGCTGTATGAGTCTCCATGAATAGATGGACATACTGTCTTTTTTAATCAGTTTGAGGCAATTTGCAGACATGTCCTTCTACCTCAAAATACTTGGTGAATATTTCCTACGAATAAAGTCATTCCCTTGCGCTACCATAGTCAGAAATTTCAGGTTGAATCAGGTATGGCACACACCTTTAATCTCAGAATTTGGGCAACGGAGGCAGGCAGGTCTCTGTGAGTTCCAGGCTAGTTTAATCTACATAGAGAATTCCAGGCCAGCCTGGACTATATAGAAAAACCCTATATCAAAAACAAAAATATTAAAACCAAAAAAAAAGAAAGAAAAGAACTTTCAAACCAATACTGTATTGTGATTATAACACAAAGGTAAATACATTCACATTCTGCCAATTGCTCCAGTGATGTACTTTATTTAAGTCCCCCTTGGCTGGGGGAGGGGCCAGGGTTGACCAGCAATTAAGAGCAGCAACTGCTCTTTCAAGAGAACTGGCATTTGGTTCCCAGAACCCACATGTTGACTTAGAACCATTTGTAATTTCAGTTTCAGGGAATCCTCTCCCTTCTTCTTGCTTCTGCTGGCATGAGGAGTGTACAGTGGTGTACATACATACACCTATAGAATACTAAATACTAAAAATATTTTCCCTAGACTAATAAGCTCACAGTTTTAGGGATTCAAGAACAAGATTCAGTTCTGGTGAGGACATCATTGCTGATAGCATCCCACGGCAGGGAACTATGGGAAGAAGGATTATGGGAGAGGCCAGCTCCAAGGTTTTATAATCTTTTTGAAGCCTGGCATAGTGGTCTTTAATCCCAGCACTTGGGATGCAGAGGCAGGCAGATCTCTGTGAGTTCCAGGACAGCCTGGTCTACACAGGGAGTTTCAGGGTAATCAGAGCTACATAATGAGACCCTGTCTAAAAAAAAAAATAGGCTTTTGAAACCTAACCAGGTCCCAGGAAGAATACTTTGTTCCTGTCTGGGATGTGGCTCAGTGGGGCAGTGCATGCTGCTTGTCTCTTGCCTTGGATATACAAAGCCTTTCATTCAGTCCCTACAACAGAGCAGAGGGTGCAGTCCAAGGGAGATCTTAATGCCTCCTGCAGGGTGGTATCCAGCTGTCCTAAGAGCCTCCCACTAGGCGTCCTTTCTTAAAGGTCTCAGCATCTCTGAATGCTACCATGCTGGGACAAGGACTTTAAAAAGAAAAACAAACGAAACTTTAGGCAAATATGCTTGAAATATACAAGCGAGTTATTATGCAGTGTTCCTCAAATTATTTTTTTATAATTAGATTTGGCCTACGCATTTTGGGTAGAAATCCTATACAGGGTACATCCTCTGTACTACATTCTACTTAATGACCTCCTGGTAGTTCCTAATAGAGACATGCCATGGTTTACCATTCCCTTCTCGACTGACTTTATGACAATTCCATGTGTTGTCATTGTCAGCCATGCTGCACTGGATGCTTTTCCTAGGTACCTCTTAATGCATATACCGCAGTGCCCCTCAAGGGACTTTTCAAGACCCCGACAGTGTCTGACTATTCACTCCTATGCTGAAGGAGCCACTGGCTGCTCTCTGTTACCCCATACGTCACTCAGTTTCTAATCTGGGGTTACTCCTCTTGACCTCTTTCACTCCAAACGCCCAGGAGCCAGACAGCGACGATGAGTGGCAGTGCTTACTAGAGACCACTGAGCCTGTGCCGGTCCAGCTGAAGTCCCCCCTCACTCTGCTGTGTAATCCTGACTTCTGCCAGCGCATCCAGAGTCAGCTGCGTGGGACTGGTGAGCAGGTAACAAGCTGAAGGTTCTGTGAAAGATGTTGGGACAGTCTTCAGAAATGACATCACCACCTTAAGGAGACAGAGAGCCTGTCTAACAGAGGTTTCTCTCATGCCTGCCAGTTCCCAAATAACCATTTTCAGGCTTAATATTACTTATAAATGTTTGGCTGATGGCCCAGGCTTATTACTAGCTAGCTCTTACCTTTAAATTAACCCATTTCTGTTAATCTATCTATTGCCATGTAGTCTGGTGTTACCTCATTTTCTACATGTCTTGCTTCCTATGTGCCTGGCTGGTGTCTTCCAGATTCCACCCTTATTTATTTATTTATTTATTTATTTATTTATTTATTTATTTATTTGATTTTGTGTATAAGTGCTCGCATGTACACCTGCATGCCAGAAGAGGGCATCAGATCCTATTGCAGATGGTCTTGAGCCACCATGTGGGTGCTGGGAATTGAACTCAGAACCTCTGGAAGAGTGGCCAGTGCTCTTAACTAGTGAGCCATCTCTCCAACTCCCACCCTTCTCCTGTATCTCTGCTTTGATTTCCTGCATGGCTCTATCTTGCTTTGCCATAGGCCAAAACAGCTTTATTTATCAATCAATGAGAATAACACATATTCACAGCATACAGAAAGACATCCCATAGCAGTCCTGGAACTCAGAGATCAGCCTGCCTGTACATGGGACACCATGGCCCCGGCCTTGAAGATTTTTCTAGACATTATATAATTTTAACTTCTCTTTTTCTTTTTCTTTTTTTGTTGTTGTTTTTGTTTGTTTGTTTGTTTTTTTTAAGACAAGGGTTTTTCTGTAGCTTTGGAGCCTGTCCTGGAACTAGGTCTTGTAGACCAGGCTGGCCTCGAACTCACAGAGATCCGCCTGCCTCTGCCTCCCGAATGCTGGGATTAAAGGCGTGCGCCACCACCACCTGGTTCATAGTTTTAGCTTTTACATTAAGATCTCTATCTCTGACCCATTTTCAGTTAATGTTTGTACATGAAATAAGTTCAACTCTTTGTGTGTTTTTGAAAAAAAAATCTTTTCCCATTGAATTATATTGGTACCTTGCTCTTATTTCCTGGATCTAACAATTGTCATCCTACTATTGGACCCTGCCTTCCTTTCCTTTCCTTTCCTTCCTTCCTTCCTTCCTTCCTTCCTTCCTTCCTTCCTTCCTTCCTTCTTTCTTTTTTTCTTTCTTTCTTTCTTTCTTTCTATCTTTTTCTTTCTTTCTTTTTGCTTTTCTTTTTTTTTTTT
>NC_022030.1:56390159-56399809 GCF_000317375.1 Microtus ochrogaster | reverse complement strand
CTTTCTTTCTTTCTTTCTTTCTTTCTTTCTTTCTTTTTCTTTTTTTTTTTTTTTGAGTCAGGGCTTCCCTGTGTAAAACCCCTGACTTCCCTGGAACTATCTCTGTAGTCCAGGCTGTCCTCAGATTCACAGAGCATTCCCCCCCTCTGCCTCCCGAGTGCTGGGATTAAATGCATTTCCTCCATGCCCAGCTATTGGAGCGTTTCTACTGTGAGAAAGCCAGCTAAAACCTGCTTCTAACCTGGGAGGCTAGGCAGATGGTTTCTTTTCTTTCTTTTCCAATCCCCCTTTTTTTGAGACAGGGTATTTCTACCAAGCTAGCCTTGAATTCATAAGAGATCTCTCTGCCTCTGCCCCTGTCCCCATCTACCCCCCCCCCCCCGCCTCTACCTTGCCTTGATTAAAGGTGTGTATCATCACACCTGGTGCAGGTTTCTTGAACCCAAAGGATTGAAACCATGAAACCAGCCTAGGCAACATAATGGAACCTCTGTTTAAAAAAAAAAATCAACCAGTTATTATGAATGAATTTGGGGGCACATGCTATGGTGCATGAGTTCAGCTCAGAGGCAGCTTTGTGGACCTGGTTCTGTATTCTGCCTTTAAGTGGGTTCTGATCAAGCTCAGATCATCAGGCATATGCAGCAAGCACTCTACCTGCTGAGCATCTCACCAGCCTAGACGCTGTCTCTCAGAAAACAAAGGTTTTGGCTTCTGAGATAAGATTTCTGATTTGTGGATCAGAATTCACAAAGACCGAGCTATTGATCTTTGATAGGGCCCTGATCTATATAGATGGATCAGTTCTCTGTCTTTAAGATGAGCAGTTCTATTTACTACACACTGTGAGATGGGAGAGTGGATGCTGAATTGAGAATAGCAAACTCTGAGGCATTTGGTATCAGTGTTATTCTTTTGAAGAATAACCATGTAAACATATGGTACTTTCCTTAGCGTGCAGGCTGCATACAGATACATGTTGGGCTAAAGTTGGCACGAGAAATGTTGGCAGTCCTTGATCTAGAGCTGAATGATGTCTTGCTTCTCTGGAGTTAAATAACATCATTTCATATCTGTTGTTTTTATTTTTCAGAAAACTGTGTGTTTGTTTGTGTGTGTGTGTGTGTGTGTGTGTGTGTGTGTGTGTGTGTGTGTGTGTGTGCGCGCGTGCGCGCGCCCGCACGTGCAGTGGTGTCCTTGCTGCTACTGTTGTCTTTAAGGTGAAGGGCTATCAAAGGGAGGAAATGAACAATAATGGTACTGGTCCTGGTAGACAGATCTTGAGGTCCCCTGCCCCTTGGTCACTGATGTTCTAGTCAGGTAACCTTCCATAGTTATTTCTCTGGTGCAGTTCCCTGTGTTTCTGTGCTTGCTCCCTGGCTTTTCAACTCCTCCATGTAGGAATGCAGACATTGGTCTACTCTGCTAACTCCTTGGAGCCGTTCGGTATTTGTGATTCTTCTTCCTTTACCTATAATTGTGCCAATTGCTGTCTCTTTTTCTCATGTTCCTCAGATCCTGAAAGGTATCCTAAAGGGTGCTTCCCAGGTGCTTCCTGCACTCCGTGTCCTGAGCAGTCTCCTGTCCAGCTGCAGCGACTCTGTGCTTTTGTATTCCTTCTGCCAGGAGGCGGGACTGCCTGGGCTGCCCCTTAGCCTCCTCCGGCACAGCCAGCAGAGCAGCATCATCCAGCAGGTACACAGCCCAGAAGCTCTGAAGACAAGCACTGGGCCTTTTCTTTACTTCTTCTGGAGCTGCCGTCTGTCTGACCTGACTGCCTCTTCTTTTCTAGCCTTCTTTTTCTAATTACCAGACCATCACTTGCAAATTCTGAGGTCTTCTGGGTCTAAACCAGTAGTATCAATCAGTGAAGAAGATGAGGTTGGCATACAGCTGTCCAAGGAGTAGGGAGCATATTAGCCATCCTGACCCTAAATGGGGCATCTTCTCAACTCCAGCCCATTGTTGTCATGTGAAAGTTTAAGCCAGTGTACCTAATCTGTTTTCTAACAGAAGATAAAAATCAGAGTCTTTTTATTATTTATTTATTTTTAGTGTCTTTTTTTTTAGATTTATTTATTTAACTATACAGTGGTCTGCCTGCATGCATGCCTACAGGCCAGAAGATGGCACCAGATCCCATTACAGGTGGTTGTGAGCCACCATGTGGTTGCTGGGAATTGAACTCAGAACCTGTGGAAGAGCAAGCAGTGCTCTTAACCACTGAACCATCTCTCCAGCACCCCCAGAGTTTTTTTTTAATGGGTAATTTCTTGATATTGAGAAGAGTTGCTATAAAGGGTTGGACTTCTGCTTTGTTACCTTGTTTTCTTTTTTTTTTTTTTTTTTTTTTTTAGACAGTGTTTCTCTGTAGTTTTGGTGCCTGTCGTGGAACTAGCTCTTGTAGACCAGGCTGGCCTCGAACTTACAAGATCCACCTGCTTCTGCCTCCTGAGTGCTGGGATTAAAGGCATGCGTCACCACCGCCCAGCTGTTATCTTGTTTTCAGAGCAGGTCGTTGATGTTCAGAGATTGGTCCCTGCAGTCACTGCTGATGGCTACCTGATAGGTAGGAGAGCTGTGATCAAGACTCAGTGTGTCTGGGGCCAAACCTCTACTTGCTACATTGGGTCCTGACACAGTTGAGCTTGGAGAACAGCTCCCCCACTCCCCCTCCCCCAGATGATGCAGGTATGATAGGCAGCCCTTAGGATGCTGCCCTCTGCTGCTAAGTATCGAACTCAGATAAATATAAGGAACTTAAAAGGATAGTTTTGTGGGAAGTAGCCCCTCCTCCACTCCAACATGCAGCTCCAGTCAAGTGGCATCTTCAGATGGTCTGTGACTCTTTGGCACTGCTTGACTTTCTCCTTTCCTGGCCCTCTCCCCCTGGCCAGCTTGACTGGCGCTCTGCATGCCTCTGCTGCTGCTTTTTCTGCCTTTGGTCTTCATTCCTCACGCTGCCCTTTTGCTCCTTTCTTCACAGCAACCTTGGTATGGGGCCTTCTTACGGGACCTGGTGGCTGTGGTTCAGGCCTACTTTTCATGCGCCTTCAATCTGGAGCGGAGCCAGACAGGTGACAGGTGGGGGAAAAGACACTTCTGCCCCGCTGGACAGGGTGGCAGTGTGGCTTCAGTTTCTGCTCCATTTCCTCCGCTCCTCATTAGGAGGACACTAAGTGAGAAGTGGTGCTGTGTGACAGGGTTAGAGATGAGCTGACCAGCCTTCAGAATTTAGTGGATCCTCAGAAGGACCACTTCCAGCTTTCCCCAAGACAGACAGATTCTTTTTGTTTTTTTGAGACAGGGTTTCTCTGTGTAGCTTTGGAACTGTCCTGAAACTCTCTGTGTATACCAGGGTGGCCTCAAACTCACAGAGATCCATCGGTCTCTGCTTCCCACGTGCTGGGATTAAAGGCGTGCGCCACCACCGCCCAGCGACAGATTCTAAGAGTCAGCAACCACCCAGCACAGTTGGGCCTTAATGGAAGGACAAATGTGAAAACAGCTGAGAAGGGTCTTGAACAGTGTTTGTGAGATCTCCCCTTCCCTCCTATCCCCTCCTCTTCCTTCCTCTTTCTTCCTCTTCCCTCCCCTTCCCCCTGATTCTCTGTGTGTCTGTTAGCAGAGTTGGAAGGAGGAACATTCTGATGTGTTCCTTGGCAAAGATCTCCTAGGTTTCCAGAACTGACCCATTTGCCATGCCATATCCAGGCTTTTAGTGGGAGGATAGAAAGATAGCATGGGTTCATTCTTCCCCAGCCTGCAGGTGTTTCAGGAGGCTGCCAATCTCTTTTTGGACATGTTGGGGAAGCTGCTGGCCCAATCAGATGACTCCGAGCAGGCATTTCGAAGGGACAGCCTTATGGTAATCTCCTCCCACTTCCAAATTTCTGTCCTCACTATCTTTTCTCCCAGCGCCTTTCTAATGATTGTGTCAACTCAACAAATGTTGAGTTCTCATTGTGAGCCTCATGGATAACAGAATCTCCACCTTGAAGAGACTAAAGACAGTCAAGTAGGACCTGTTGTAGTGGCGCATGCCTTTGGTTAGTTCTAGCACTCAGGAGGCAGAAGCAGGTGGATTATTGAGTTTGAGGCTAGCTACATAGTAAGTTCCAGGACAGCCAGAGCTACATAGAGAAACCCTGAGTCAAAAAAAAAAAGAGCCAAGTAGGGAGAGTGAAGTCCATTAGAACTCTGTACATGGTGCAGAGGAACCACTAAAGAAGATGCCATTAGCTCTGCATGCAGAGTCCTCAAAGAAATTGTGAAGACTGAAATCATGTGTGCTTTTCAAGAACATATAGCAACAGCCAGGTATAAGTAGTGTTTGCATTTAATCCCTGCACTTGGAGGCAGAGGCAGGAGGATCTCTGTGAGTTTGAGGTCAGCCTGGTCTACAGAGTGAGATCCAGGGTAGACAGGGCTACACAACACAGTGAAACCCTGTCCAAAAAAAAGCCACAAAAATATAAATAAATACATAAATAAATAAATAAATAAATAAGAAATGCATAGCGGCTTGCCGGCTTGGGTGGAGCAGGGAAGGTGATAGGCCACTTTAGATAGAAAGAACACTATATCTAAAATGCGGAGGCATTGAGTAGTTTGACATATATCAGAGGCCATAAATATAAGAATCTTAAATAGATAGATAGATAATAAATAAATAATTAAAAATTCAGGCATAGTGGCACATACCTTTAATCTCAGCACAAGGGGAGGCAGGGACAGTTGTCTGAGTTCAGAGCCAGCCTGGTCTACATATAGACATCCAGGGCTACATAGTGAGACCCTGTTTTGAAAACAGAACAAACAAAAAGCAACAAAAAAAGATGAAGCATCTTGCAGACCAGCTAGTATTCTCCAGCCTTGTTTATGAAAAAGACTCATGAGCTCTTCTAATCGTCTTCCTTAGACCCTGATGGAGGATGGAGTGAGAGACAGCTGTGTTGTCACTGGGTTGTCAGGGAGGACACAGACACTTATGTCCAAAGAAAACGATTGTATGATTGTTGTTGAAACTCGCCGTTGGGAACATAGCTGTGGGCTAATTTCCCGCCTCCAGTTAGCAGCCCATTCACATGTCTGTTGCCTGAAAGTCTAGTTTCATCTTCTTCCTTTCAGGTCAGAAAGCTTTGGATGGCTAGACTAAATTCTGGCCAGCAGTTAGTCGCCAGAATTACCGGCCAGCACCTGTCATGTTATTGAGTACTAAACAATTATTGGAATAATTGTTCCTCCTCCTGAATTTCTGAATTATTATACCTTTGTTCACATTTTCAAAAACGTCATCTAGGGAGATACTGACAAGAAAATAGAAGGGTTGATTGGACAGATGTAAGAGTATGTGCAAGGGAGCAGGGTGGTGGTGGCACCTGCCTTTAATTCCACTTGGGAGGCAGAGGCAGGCGGATCTCTGTGAGTTTGAGACTAGCCTGGTCTACAAGAGCTAGTTTCAGGACAGGCTTCAAAGCTACAGAGAAACCCTGTCTCAAAAAAAAAAAGTGTGTGCAAAGGGGTTGAATTTCAGTACACAGAGAAAACACAGAGAAAAAGAGAGAGAAAGGGAGAGAGTGATGGTGGGAGGGGCAAGAGAAAGGGAAGAATTCACCCCCAAATCCTCCTGTATCAACCAGGAAGACTGTGGGTGCATTTTCTTTTCCCTGGGAAGAATTCTTACTATCTCCTGGGCTCTTAACCCCTTTCCCGGGTTCCAGGGGTATTTCCTGGTTCTCACTAAAGCCCATTTAGGTTTCTGATACCCAGATACCTCCACTCTTCTCCCCTTCAGTGCTTTGCTGTCCTGTGTGAAACTGTGGACGGGAACAGCCGGGCCATCTCCAATGCCTTTTACTCCAGTCTGTTGACCACACAGCGCACTGTATTGGATGGGCTCCTTCATGGCCTAACAGTTCCACAGCTTCCTTTCCACATACCGCCAGGTGATCTGACCTTCTTGTTCCATGCATAGGTCAGCCTATGTCCTTCCTACTTCCACCACTAGAATGGTGCCTGCCTGGAACTTGGCAGGTGCTCAAAAGTGTAAATGGGCTTGGAGATGTAGCTCATTTGGTAGAGCGCTTGCCTAGCATGAAGCCCTGGCCTTGACAGCACATGCGTGTAATTCCAGCACTCTGGAGGCAAAGGCAGGAGGATCAAGTTCAAAGTATCTTCAGCTTCATAGCTTAAGGCTTGACTGCTGTTGCATGAGGAGGGTGGTCCTTTGTTCCCTCCTGGCCGCCCAGCTAGCTTACACCAAAATAATCACACAGAAATTGTTATTCATTTAAACACTGCCTGGCCCATTAGCTCTAACTTCTTATTGGCTAACTCTTACATATTAGTTTAACCCATCGACTGTGGCTTACCGGCAAGATTCTAACCAGCATCCGTCCCAGGTAGGAGATCCATGGCTTCTGCCACGCTGCCCTTCTTTCCAGCATTCAGTTTTGTCTTCTCCACCTACCTAAGTTCTGCCCTATCAGGCCAAGCAGTTCTGTATTGATTCCAATGAAAGCAACACATAAACAGAAGGACCTCCTACACCAGACTGGGACATAATGAGACCCTGTCTCAAAAACGCAAAAAACCAAAGCAAGACAAAACAAAAAAATCCTAAAAGGTTGACTTGGGGAGCCTGTAAGAAACAACCAGACCTTACCAGTATGCCTTTCCATTCTCCATAGGAGCCCCACAAGAGAGCCAGCCACTGCGGGAGCAGTGTGAAGATATACCCGGAGCCATCTCTTCTGCCCTGGCAGCCATGTGTACCGCTCCTGTGGGGCTGCCGAGCTGTTGGGATGCCAAGGAGCAGGTCTGAGATCCAAATTCTTGCTTTCTTCTCTGCTACTTGGGAACCAGGGAGTCTGGCCATACTTGCTGCTGAGAAACAGAAAAAATAAGCCTTGGGCTTCTCCTTGCTCAGGATTTCCAAAGACAGACTCTCTCCTCCTAGTCTGGGCCACTTATTTGCCATGGATGACTAGAATTCGAGAGAGGTGACCCAGACCCAGAAAGACAATTATCATATGTACTCACTCATAAGTGGCTTCAAGACACAAAGCAGAGAAAAACCAGCCTACAATTCACAATCCCAGAGAACCTAGACAACAAAAAAGACCCTAAGAGAGACATACATGGATCTAATCTACATGAGAAGTAGAAAAAGACAAGATCTCCTGAGTAAATTGGGAGCATGGGGGCCATGGGAGGGAGAGAGGAAGGGAGGGGAGCAGAGAAAAAGATACAGCTCAATAAAAACAATAAAATAATAATAATAATAATAAAATGACTAGAATTCCATACATTGGCTACCTAGCTCAGCAGTAACTGCCCAGGTGATAGGGCAGCCGATTGGAAGTCATTACATTTCTCCAGGGTCAGAGGTCACGCAGATTGAGCTTCCCTACCTTGTTACTTATTAGTACTTCCCTGTAGACCTGCCTACATTACGGCCGAACTCAGGTAGGATTCAGTTCTCCACTGGCCATGGAGACTGGGCATAGAATGGGGCCTGAGGGCTCTAGTGAACCTAAGAGGGGCCAGCAAGAGTCTGAGATTTCAGGCCAATTGAAGATGTGCAAGGAATGGAGGTAGAGTAAGGGAGATGGGATAGAGCCAAGTTTGTCTCCATAGGTCTCGTGGCATTTGGCCAATCAGCTGACTGAGGACAGCAGCCAACTGAGGCCAGCCCTTGTCTCTGGTCTGCGGCATCATATCCTATGCCTCCACCTTCTCAAGGTACTTCCTTCCCACTGCCCTCAATGCCTGGGATTTCTTTTAACTCCCAGGAAAGGAAGGGAGGGGAGGAGAGAGAGAGAAAAGAGATTATCTGTGGCTTGGCATGGTGATGCTGGCCTTTAATCCCAGCACTCAGGAGGCAGGGCTCCGGAGGCTGATCTCTCTGAGTCAGCCAGAACTCTAGAGGAGAAACTTTCCATGGGGTGGGGGGTTGAAAAGAGCATCATCACATGATGGCACCCAGGAATCAGAGAGAAAGGATAGGTACGGTGCAGCGGCGTCTGGTTTTTCTTTCCCTTTGATTCTGTCCAGGCCCCAGCCTGTGGGATGCTGCCATATGCACACTTAGGATGGGTTTTCCACGCGTTGGAAAGACCCTCACAGAAACACCCAGGTGTGCTTCACTTAGGCCCTTCTTACTCCAGTCATACTACTGTCAAAATTGTCACAACCCCCATGTGTGGACACCAGCTCTACTGAGAGGCTTGCCTGCTTTTCAGCCGAGCCTTCCACTGTAGGACCCAGGGCTGTTCTGTCCACTGACAGACTCCTTCCAACTTCCCTAGGTTCTCTACTCCTGCTGCTACATCAGTGAGCGTCTGTGCCATATTCTGGGGCAAGAGCCCCTGGCCTTGGAGTCGCTGTTGATGCTGGTCCAGGGCAAGGTAAGCCAGCGATACCCACACGGCTGGGTAGGTATCTCATGGTGCTCCATCTCCCCCAGAAGTTGTTCTGATAGCTCAGGTTTCCTTTGTAGGTACAAGTAGCAGATTGGGAAGAGTCCACTGAGGTGGCACTCTATCTCCTGTCCCTTCTTGTCTTTCGGCTCCAAGATCTGCCTTCTGGGTGAGTCATAAAGTCAGGTCTCCCCACTAAAGTCTCCTTCCCTCGGAGCTGTCCCTGACACTAGGGAAGGACACCCTCTAGCTTTTTCCTTGAAGGGGCTGACACAGAACAAAGAACAGGCCTGGTTCTCATCACCTCTGGGCCTGGGGAGGGGTAGATGCAGCGTGGATGGAGAGTACAGTACACGGGCGAGGGGGGATGCTGTCCAGCCCTCTGTAACCCTCCATGGTCTCTCTCTATTCCAGGATGGAGAAGCTAGGCAGTGAGGTCGCCGCTCTCTTTACCCGCTCACATGTCGTCTCTCTCGTGGTGAGCTTTTGCCCTTCTCCCCTCGCCTCTCACCCCTTCCTCTGACCCCCTTGGGAGTAAATGGCCTTTATCCTATTTGCAGCTGTTTCTGCAAACATCTGTCATGTCCTGAACACCATTCGGATTCAGATGGCCCTTCTTTCCCTCTACCCTTCCCACAGAATGCAGCAGCCTGTCTCTTAGGACAGCTTGGTCAGCAGGGCGTGACCTTTAACCTCCAGCCCCAGGAATGGATGGCGGCAGCTGCACATGCCTTGTCTGCCCCTGCAGAGGTGAGGTACTGGGGAGGGCCAGATATGGCTCCTCTGAGCCCAACACCAGAACAGCCTTCCTGGGGGAAAGACCAGATCCAGTAAGCCCCTCTTTAGCCGGGCGGTGGTGGTGCCTGCCTTTAATCTCAGCACTCGGGAGGAAGAGGCAGTCAGATCTCTGTGAGTTGAGGCCAGTCTGGTCTACAGAGCGAGTTTCAGGATAAGCTCCAAAGCTACAAGGAGACCTTGTCTTGAAAAAAGGAGAAGGAGAAGGAGAAGAAGAAAGAAGAAAGAGGAAGAAAAGAAGCCTCTCTTCCTCTCCTTTGCCACCAAACAGTGAGCTGTTCTCAACCAGGGCTGATCAGGGCCTCTTCAAAGATGGAGGCAAGGAGAGAAAGAAAGGAAGCTGCCAAGTTACCTGAGGCAAGAACTTCCCCTTGTCCAGTTACCTGAGGTGAGAGCTTCCCCTGTCCAGTTACCTGAGGTGAGAGCTTCCCC
>NC_022030.1:56389187-56389939 GCF_000317375.1 Microtus ochrogaster | reverse complement strand
TCCAGTTACCTGAGGTGAGAGCTTCCCCTGTCCAGTTACCTGAGGTGAGAGCTTCCCCTGTCCAGTTATCTGAGATGAGAGGGTCCCCTGCCTGCTTCAGTCTCCTCCAGGAGTCTGAAGTCCTTCCTGATGCTTTAATCTTATCCCTCCTCACTCTGCTTTTTCTGCTTTTTCTCCTGAATAAGCATGGAGAAGTAGATGATACCCTGTGTGTTCTTTAGGAACCCAGGCCATTATGTGGCCTCTTGATTTGTTTTTTTTTTCTTTTCCTTTTCAGGCCCTTTGGAACTCATTTTGCTTGTTTTGTTTTCCCCGTGCAACATTCCTAGCTGTCCTGGAACTAGCTCTGGTAGACCAGGCTGGCCTTGAACTCACAGGGAATTCACCTGCCTCTGCCTCCCAAGTGCTGAGATTAAAGGCCACCACCACCCGGCATTTTTTTTTTTTTTTGTAGTCATAGCTGTCCTGGAACTTGATTTGTAGACCAGACTGGCTATGAACTCACTGAGATCTACCTGCCTCTGCTTCCTGAGTACTGAGACTAAAGGTGTGCACCACCACTGCCTGGCAAAAGTAATCCCTCCCCGCCACACACATAAATTTGGAACTCTTAATTCCCTCATTTTGGAAAGAGGATAGACTTCATAGTCACATAATTGTCATTTTTAAAAATATTTATTTATTTATTAGGTATACAATATTCTGTCTGTGTGTATGCCTGCAGGCCAGAAGAGGGCACCAGACCTCATTAC
>NC_022030.1:56381402-56388447 GCF_000317375.1 Microtus ochrogaster | reverse complement strand
TCTCGAAAAACCAAAAAAAAAAAAAAAAAAAAAAATTGAATGCGGTATTTTACAACTAGTGCTGATGTGGAGCGTAGGTCATTCTGCGTAAATCTTGATTGGCTTCCCACTGCTGATAGGAAAGAGTTCAAGCTGTAGACCAGTGCTTCTCAACCTGTGGATTGCAACCCCTTTGAGGGTCGCATGTCAGATATTTACAGTATGATTCACAACAAGTATCAAAATTGCAGTTATGAAGTAGCAATGAAATAATTTTGTGGTTGGGGGTCAGCACAACATGAGGAACTGTGTTAAAGGGTCGCAGTGGTAGGGGGAGGGGTTGAGAATCCCTGCTCTAGACTGTCACAGCCTGTCTGAGGACAGTGGACTGTAAAGGGTTGCCATTCATTTCCAGAATTGAGTATGAACTCTTATGCCTACCAGCTTCCCTGTTTGCTGTGATCTGCACTTCTTAGGATATCCTGCCTTTCTAAAGACACCTTCCCTTTTCTGTCTTTACATTTTGGTTTCCTTATTTTGCAGTGCTAGAGAGTGAACCCAGGGCCTGACACCGCCTGTCTTTAAAATGTCTCCTGCCTCTAGGAGGCACTGATGGCACATTCAACTGTGTAGCCAACTTCTTGTTTAGCAAACATCTTCCTAAACTGGAATTGGTTTTGGACCCAAAAGCTTCTCCTACTAGACTGTCTGTCTTTAGGAACATGATGGAAGAATAGTAAAGAGCCAAATCTCCTAAATCCAAAACTTGCCCCAGTCTGCCAGGCCAAGGTGCTGGGAGCCTGGTCTGGGGAGCTACCTCCTCCCTCTTGACTATGTTCCTCTTGCCTCTCTTCAACAGGTCCGGCTGACTCCACCGTGCAGCTGTGGCTTCTACGACGGCCTCCTCATTCTCCTGCTTCAGCTCCTTACCCAGGTACAGGTGTGCTGTGAGCTGGGGAGAAGCAGAGAGAGGGGCTGGGCATATTTCCGAGCCACTGGCAGATGAAATAAGGAAGTGGCCCATGCTTGCCTGTCCTCACGCTGCTGTTAGCCTTACCAGCCTGTCCTCACGCTGCTGTTAGCCTTACCAGCCTGTCCTCACGCTGCTGTGAGCCTTACCAGCCTGTCCTCACGCCCACCCTCAGCAGGAACCCTGAAGAGAGCTGTTCAGCTGCACTCCCCCAGGGACCCAAGGAGAAAAGAGCTTCTCTGGGGTCTGGATTTAGGGTTTGGGTTTATGGATTTTTATTATTGTTGTTTAAATGAAATTCTTCTTCACTGAAAGGTAGGAAGATGAAGGAGTTCCAGGCCAGCCTTAGCCACGTAGTGAGTTTGAAAGTAGCCTGAGGTACATAAGCTCCTGTCTCAACATTCCAAAAAAATTTAATAAGCTTTGTACACAACTTGGCCTTGACATGAGCTGATCTGAATAGGATAATTTCCTGTTTTTCCATAGGCGCATACTGAGGTTGAGAGATTGGGTTATATTATAATAGGAAAGGGACATAAATTGGGTGTGGTGGTGGATTTACAATTCTAGGGTTTGAGAGCCTGAGGCAGGAGGATCACAAGTTTGAGGGTAGCCTGAATACATAATAAGATGCTATTTTCTAAAATGAAGGAAGAGAAGAAGGGAGGGAGAAAAGGAGGAAAGATAAGGGGAAATGGGAAAGGAAAGGAAGGAAAATACAGAAATATTAGCTAGGAAGACAGAAGGAGTGATTTCAGGGACTTTATTTCCCTGTATGGTTAGGGACAGAAATGACAAAAGGAGTTCCTGACTTGTGCATATCCTCCTCTCTAACAGGGGAAGCCTGGCCTGATCAGGGATGTGGCTGCTTCCGAGCTGTGGACCATTCTGTGGCACCGCTTTTCCATGGCCCTGCGGCTACCTGAGGAGGTGACTGTACAGGAAGATGATCTGTCACTGTCAAGTCCACCCAGCCTGGAGCCCGACTGGACACTGATTTCACCCCAAGGTGTCTTTCTCTGTTTGTAGAGGTCCCATTTCAGAAGGAGGCAGCTTAGAACTGGGTTAGCCCACAGATAATTGCCCCTACTGTGTGCAGAGAGGGTGGTAGAGTCTATAATGGACTTGCTTACCAATAGGGAACAGAAAGGACCAGATAAGTTCTGGGATCCTTGGCATCTGGTCAGTCATCTTGCTGGCTTCACTAGGTGTGCGTTCTCTGTTGTTTTCAGGCACGGCAGCCTTGCTGAGCCTTGCCATGGCCATCTTCACCCAGGAGCCCCAGTTATGCCTGAGCCATCTGTCCCAGCATGGAAGTATCCTCATGTTGACCCTGAAGCACCTGCTTTCTCCCAGCTTCTTGCATCACCTGAGTCAAGCGTGAGTCTGAATTAGAAACAGGAGACTCAAAGTCAGAGCCAACAGGGAGGTGGGGGGGCAGGAGAGAAGTAGCTGACAGCTTGATTTATATTAGTAGAAGTGGGGTAAGGATTAGGCTGGAAACCTACGGAGTTGCTGAGATTGGGAGAGAAAACATGAAGTGAGGGAGGAAAGCGTCAAAGAGTAAGCCTGTTTTGCTCCCTCCCTAGGCCTCAGGGCCCCAAGTTTCTCCCTGTTGTGGTACTCTCCGTGTGCCAGCTGCTCTGCTTCCCTTTTGCCCTGGATGTGGATGCTGACCTCCTTGTAAGCATCTTGGCTGACTTCAGGGACTCAGAAGTTGCAGTCTACCTGCTTCAGGTACTTGGAGAGGTGATCCAGGTGTGGTGGTAGGAAAGGAAGATGGCCAGTGTTGTATCCTCTGACTCACATCCCAATAGCTCCAGGGCTCTCCGAGGCCCTCACAGAGGAGGGCATCAGCTTGACCAAAGTGCTGGAGTGGAGGCAGCACTCAGACCCAAACAGACATGCACCTGAAGCTGAGCTAGGGTCTCCTCTGTCCACCGGTCTCTTGTCTGGTTCTATGGGAACTCACTAGGGAGGCCAGGCACTGTAGCCCAGCTCCTGGGTCAGGAATTCCTGCCGTGGACTCTTGACGATATGCCCTGGCTATGTGGAGGCAGCACCTGTGGCCTTGCAGAAGCAGGTGTAAGTGTAGAAAGGATCTGCTCTTGCGTTTCACATGAGTCTCCTGCACTGCTATGGGGCTCTGCTCTGCCACCAGGAATGTCTCTCTCCTTGACTTGGCATTTCTCTTGCCCAGCTTCGGAGCTTTCCCTTCCCCATTGCAATGTCCCTTCTCCTCTCCTGAACCCCTTTACCTGAACTCGCCTTTCTCCCAGGTCTGCTGCCACCACCTTCCATTGTTACAAGCCGAGCTGCCCATTGGTCTCCTTACACGCCTGGCCCTCATGGATCCCACGTCTCTCAAACAGTTTGTGGACACAGTGACTACCTCCCCCAGAACCATCATCTCATTCCTCTCTGTTGTTCTACTGAGTGACCAGCCTCCTATGATCTCTGACCTTCTGTCCCTGCTGACCCACACAGCCCGGGTACTGTCCCCCAGCCATTTGTCCTTTATCCAAGAGCTCCTGTCTGGCTCTGATGAATCCTATTGGCCATTGCGGAGCCTCCTGGGCCACTCAGAGAACACTGTGCGGGTCCGTGCTTACGGGCTTCTGGGACACTTAATACAACACAGCATGGCCCTACGTGGGGCACTACAGAGCCAGGCTGGCCTTCTCAGCCTTCTGCTGCTGGGGCTGGGAGACAAGGACCCTGCTGTGCGGCGCAGTGCCAGCTTTGCTGTGGGCAATGCAGCCTACCAGGCTGGTTCCTTGGGACCTGCCCTGGCAGCTGCAGTGCCCAGTATGACCCAGCTGCTTGGAGATCCTCAGGATGGTATCCGGCGCAATGCCGCATCAGCTCTGGGCAATCTGGGACCTGAAGGATTGGGAGCGGAGCTATTACAGTGCCAAGTACCCCAGCGGCTCCTGGAAATGGCATGTGGAGATCCTCAGCCAGCTGTCAAGGAGGCCGCCCTCATTGCCCTTCGGAGCCTCCGACAAGAGCCCTGTATTCATCAGGTAAAGCCAGGGGACTTATGAGCCCTGAGGCTCCTGCAGTTCACAGCACTTCTCTAGTGTAATTTGTGAGGACTTAGGACACCTAGAAATACAAACTATGTCCCTGTCTGTTGGAGATGGGTTTCCCATTTGCCCTCTCCCGCCCTGGAGGAGGGAAGGTATCTGAAAGGCTCCACTGAGCTAGGACATACCTGAGATCTCAAGAATCGTAGCTTATCTCTTCCAGACACAAGGGAGGGAGATGGGGAAAGCCATGAAGATGCCAACTGTTTTTGTGCTGTGCTAAGCATTTTACCTTTATCACCTGGTTTAAGCTATTATCACCATGATTTTGTAAGCGAGGAAACCGAAGCACAAATAATTTAGTGACTTGTTAAGATTACAATGCTACCCAGTGAGACTGGGCTCTTGAGCTCATAAGTCTGGGTCTAGAGCCTATACTCATCAAAGACCGTCTTATTTTGCTTCCTCTGCTTGATATTGAGTCTCTAAAACACCCAGGGGGAGTCACATCTGAGAGATCACAGAGTGGAGTATGTCAGTGTGGTCGCATTTAACAGGGTGGTGCTGGCACTAAATGAGTTTCCCACAGTCCATGTAGGGAAACAATGAAAGGGATGCTTAGTTGGAAATGAGAGACCCGCTGGGAAGCAGACATTCAGGCTGCCTGTCAGTTACTGCTGCCTTCCTTAACCCTCTTACTGGTGACAAGTGACCGGATCACTTGGTGTGTTGATTTTATGCCCAATACCAAAGAGAGTGGAAATAAATACCTGGGTCTTATTGATTCATAGCTTGCGAGATTTCTTGTCTTGATCAGTCTATCCTGAATCCCCCAAAGGCCCCTTTCTCTTTTCTTGGCTGTGCCAAGAATGTGCCAGCACCACCATCATAGTCTGCCATTTATTTCCTATTCTATAGGTGCTGGTGTCCCTGGGTGCCAGTGAGAAGTTAGCCTTGCTCTCTTTGGGGAATCAGTTACTGCCGAATAACAGCGCCAGGCCTGCCTCTGCCAGACATTGCCGGAAGCTCATCCACCTCCTGAGGCCAAGCCACAGCACATGACCCCAGACCCCTGGGGCCACTATCCTTGTTCTGCCAAATCTTCCTTCTCCTCCCAGAGGTTCTAACTCAGCTGAGAGCCGAAGAGAATGATAAGCTGCCAACTCCCCCGCGAGCAGGAAACTAGAAGAGATTTTCATATTACAGCTCCTTCCTTTCCCTAGGTTCATGATGATTTGATTCAGTAAACTTCATCATGGTTGGTGCCAGAGAAAATTCCGTCCTTTCTCCCACAATGTGCCTTTAACCCCAGGACCCACCCAGGCCTTAGGAAACCATATCTGCCGTGCTGGATCTCTTCCTCTCTGAACCTCCTGTGATCTGCCTAGCTATTTTTGCCTCCTTTCTAGCCTGTAGAGATAAATGTCATCACCCCCATTGTAAGGGGTTCCTTAGCCCTTAGCCCACACTCCTCCCATGGGTAGGGAGTATGTGTGTGTATAAATTATGTATATATGTATGCGTATATATATTCTACTTGTAAACACTTATTGGGAAATGTGCCTCACCCTACTTGAAGCTTCCAAGGTAAGGGGAGGGAGGCTCAGTCCCTCTTCTGGCTTCCCTATGACATTGGAAGCCTTGAGACCCTGTTCATACAAAATCCTGGTTTGGAGAATTGTTTTATACCTTTCCAAGCAAGGCCAGTGGAGCTGATACAGAGAAGACTGGGACTAAAGAGGTAAATCAGGGTGCTTTGAGATGATAATACCGTCATTTTAATATTTAGTGCAGTGTCAGTGTATATGGAATCCTAGCTGCTTTGGAAGAGCGACTCTTTATGGAGACTGTGGGATTTGCCAGAAGAGTGTTTGACAGTCCCATCAATTAAAATCAAATTTAACAGGACATTCCAATTTATCAGAAAGGGTATTTGGCAGACACATTACTTAGAATCTAACAGTATGTATATTAGGAAGCTTAACTGAGACAAGCTTCCAGAGCCCTGATTTCTCCATCCAGTAAGTGGAGAGACTCCTCTTGATATGGCTCAGTGGTGAGTATTTTGCTGCTTATGTATGAGGTTCTGGGTTCAGTCCCCAGCAGAAAGGGGAGGGGGAGAAAGGTGCCTTGATGTCCTTCCTTGATTAAGGTTTGTAAGAAATGAAAGATAAGTGTGCTTATCTATATTTTACAAGGAGTTTTCTTACTATCTACTGTATTTAGTTACGTTTGAGCAAAAGTAAGATTTCTCTAAGGCCCTCCTAAATTTCCTGCTCTCCATGTTATTTTAATTCAGCACACACACACACACACACACACACACACACACACACACACACACACCACACACACCACACACACCACACACTCACCTTCCTGTGCACCAGATACTGTGCCTGTCACAGTTTCCATTCTGACCAGAAGAACAGGGAGCTTATTAAAATAAGTGAACTGAAGCTGGGTAGATGGCAGCTATTAAAGAGGCTGAAGCAGGAAGATCACAGTCTCGGGAGTCTAAGACCAGCCTGAACAACATAACAGGAGCCAGTCTCACAAAGTACACTAATTAGATAAACTACATAGAAAGGTGATTTTTAAAATGCTCTGGAATTTAAAAAGTCAAGAAAAGGGCTTAAGAAGCACCAAGCTGGACCGGCTGGGACTGGAGCAGCAGCAGAGGACACAGGCCGCAGGCAGCGGGAACCGTGGTGGCAGCAGAAGCAGGCTGCAGGGACTGGGCGCAACACCAAGAGCAGATCGCCCCACTACAATTAAATCAAAGAGGTAGGCCTTTGGTTGGAGAGGTCCCTGATAAAGGAGGAGCCGGGTCCTATTCCTGAAGACCCTTCTGAGGGGTGAGAGGGATCTTGGCCCCCGGCAGGAGACAGGAAACAGAGCGAGGACATTTTGTAAGAGGAGCCCCTGGCCAGCAGGGAAACCTGAACCAGTTTTAACAGACCCCTTAGATAGCATCTATAGGAGGAGATGGGCAGGCGCCAAGGCAAGAATTCACCCAATAATCTGAAAAACAGCATGAAAACACCAGAACCCAATGATCTTACAA
>NC_022030.1:56366505-56370271 GCF_000317375.1 Microtus ochrogaster | reverse complement strand
AAAAAAAAAAAAAAGAAGCACCAAGCTGGTCATGTTCCCATCCCCACCTGCCCTCAGTCCACTCACAAAATCTCTAATTTCTCCTTCCAACAGAGATCTGGGTGTCTCCCCATGAACCCTCCTTTCTACCTAGCCTCTCTGGGGCTGTGGATTGTAGCATGGTTATCCTTATTTTACAGCTAATATCGACTCATGAGTGAGTACATGCACCATGTTTGTCTTTCTTGATCTGAGTTACCTCACTCAGGATGATGGTTTTTTTTTTTCTAGTTCCATCCATTTGCCTCTAAATTTTCTTGTTTTTAAAAGTTGCATAATACTCCATTGTGTAAACGTACCACATTTTCGTTATCCATTTCTCTGCTGAAGGATATCTAGGTTGTTCCAAGGTTCTGGCTATTACAAATAAAGCTGCTATGAATCAGCTGAGCAAGTGTCCTCGTGGTATGACTGAGCATCCTTTGGGTATATACCCAAGAGCAGTATAGCTGGGCCTGTGGTAAGTTAATAACCAGTTTCCTTAGAAACTGCCACACTGACTTCCAAAGTGACTGTACAAGTTGAACAAGAGCAATCAGGTTGGTGTGGGGAGTACTGAAAGGAACTCCTGGAAAAGGGGGGCATTTCAGGGTTTCATAAAAACCTGGTACAAGGGAATCTCCCAGGAATCTACAAGGAAGACCCCAGCTTAGACAGCTAGCAAAGGCAGATGCATAGCCTGAACTGGCCATCTCCTGTGACCAGGTTGGTGCCTAGCCCAGTTGTCATCAGAGAGAGTCACCCAGCAACTGATGCAGATGCAGACACATAGCCAAACATTAGGTGGGTTTCAGGGAATCCTGCAGAAGAGCAGAAGAGGAGAAAGAATTAGAGCCAGAAGTGTCAAGGACACAAGAAAACTCACAGAATCAACTAACCTGGGCTCAAAGAGACTGAACCAACAATCAGGGAGCCTGCGTGGGACTGACCTAGGCACTCTTCATATTTGTTACAGTGTGTAGTTTGGTCTTGTGGAACTCCAAATGGTGGGAACAGAGGCTGTCTCTGACTCTTTTACAGTCTGTTGGGACCCTACTCCTCATGCTGGGTCACCTTGCCCAGCCTTAATACATGAGGGGGTGCTTAGTCTTACTGCAACTTGATATGCCATGCTCTGTTGATACGCATGGGAGACCTGCCCTTTCCTAAACAGAAACTAAGCAAGAGTGGATTGGGGGTTGGGAACAGAGGGAGGGTGGGAGGGGGGCAGGGACTGGGAGGAGAGGAGGGAGGGAGGGGAAAAGTGCTGCCACGATGTAAAACAAGAAAACAAATTTATTGGAAAAAAAAAAGTACTAAGCTGAATGGGTCAGGTGGACCCTTACCTAAAAGGGGCAACTGAGCTCACACTTGAAGGAAGCAGAGTGCGCAGTGCAGAGTCATCTGAGTGAAAGACCTAGGCGCTGAGGACGGTGGAGCGGTCAGGAAGCCAGGTTACAAAAAAGCAAAGGAGAAGAGGCATGGTGACTCATGGTAATTCCATCACTAGGTAGGCAGAAGCGGGACTGTAATTTTTTTTTTTTTTTTGGTTTTTCGAGACAGTGTTTCTCTGTAGTTTTTGGAGCCTGTCCTGGAACTCCCTTGGTAGACCAGGCTGGCCTTGAACTCACAGAGATCCGCCTGTCTCTGCCTCCCAAGTGCTGGGATTACGGGCGTGTGCCACCACCGCCCGGTGGGACTGTAAATTTAAAGACAAAATTCCAATACAGCAGCAAAACACTCAAAACCTAGAAAACAAAATATAAAATCACCCAAAAAGAAAAAAACAAAACAAACACCAAATTGTAACCAAATAAAAATGCACACAAAAAAACTGTAGAGCCCTTTTGTTGTTGTTGTTATTGACCAATCAACTGCCACTGAAGGTTAGATCTGCCCTGGAGTGTTATTCTATTGAAGAAACTGATTTGCCTTCTCCCAGCAGATATAAATGACCACTCCATTGTTAACTGCAGGACCCAGCCATGATAAGGGCCACCCAAAGGAAGTTCATAACTTCCAACCATTATCACCTGCCAGTGTAGCCCTGATAAGCTTAATGGAGGCCTGAGTCTCAGCACTTTACCCAGAGGCAATACCTGGTTGCAGGAAGGACCACAAACTGAGATTACCCAGGCACCACCCAAGAACAGACCATCCAAAGGAAATTCCTTAGGTTCCAACCCTTGTAGATAGGATCACTTGCCAGCACACTTTCACCAGGACACCCCTAGACAAATGTCAGCCAACCAGGAATCCTGAACATTAGAAATCCCTCTCCCCCACTTTTACTACTATAAAAACCCAACTCTAACTGTGCTCGGGGCTCTCTGATTATTCCAACATGTTGGACCCACGGAAAGACCGAGTTTGCAAACTTGTACAAAATAAAGGCTCTTTGCTTTTACATATAGGGCTTGGTCTCCTTGTTGGTTTTTGGGGGACTTTGCGGATCTGGGCATAACATTAACCATTAACCTAGTGGCTAGGTTTACATTTTAAAAAATAAAATGAAATAAGATAAAATAAAAACTATCACATCACAGCCAAACAAGAAAATCCAACAGAAAGAAAGGAACCCAAGAGAAGAAGGCACTAGAATCGGAGACCCACTCCTTCACACATTCAGGAACCCCATAGAGTCACAAAATGGAAGCCGTAATATAATGGCAGAGGACCTGGTGCAGACCCATGCACACCCTGTGCACGCTGCCTCAGTTTCTGTGAGCTCATATGAGCTTTGCTCATGTTGACTTAGAAGGTCTTGTTTTACTGGTGCTCTATCCCCTCTGGCTCTTATTCTCTTTCTGCCTCCTCTTCTGCAGGGTTCCCTGAGCTCTTAAGGCAGGGATTTGATGGTGACATCCTATTTAGGACTGAGTGTTCCAAGGACTCTCACTTTCTGCATAATGTCTGGCTATGGGTCTCTGTATTTGTTCCCACCTCCTGCAGGAGGAATGATGGTTGAGCCAGGCACTGTATTTTTTCTTTTTTAGGCCATTATTATTATTATTTATTTTATTATTATTGCCATAGGTCCCTGGGCTATCTAGTCTCAGGTTCTTGGTCACCCAAGCAGTGTCCGGTATGGGTTCCTTCTCATGGAGTGGGTCTTAAGTCAGATCAGATACTGGTTGGTTGCTCCCACAGGCTGTGTGCCTCCATTGCCCTAGCATATCTTGTAGGTAGTACACCTTTGTAGGTAGAGGGTTTGGGGCTGGCTTGGTGCTTATGTTTCTCTTTTGATAGTGTGTGGAGTACTTTCCTGTAACAAAGATGTTGGAACATAGGGATGAAGACTCCATGAAGGTACTAGCTTCATACCTCAGTGTTGTCTTCAGCAATGGGGCCTTGTCAATTTGTGGAGAGAAACCTAGTCTTGGCAACAGCTTGGTTGTTTGGGGGAATCCTATGGGGCCCCTTTGGCTAACTTTTCAATTTGATGACTGTATTTGAAGCCTATTTTCCCTCAAAGATAAACTAGAGGAATTTAAGAAATATTCCCCTAGTTAGATAGTTAACTAAAGCTGGGCGGTGGTGGCGCACGCCTTTAATCCCAGCACTCGGGATGCAGAGACAGGCGGATCTCTGTGAGTTCAAAGCCAACCTGGTCTACCAGAGCTAGTTCCAGGACAGGCTCCAAAGTTATAGAGAAACCTTGTCTCAAAAAACAAAACAAAAAAACCAAAAAGAGCCGGGCGATGGTGGCGCACGCCTTTAATCCCAGCACTTGGGAGGCAGAGGCAGG
>NC_022030.1:56364536-56366400 GCF_000317375.1 Microtus ochrogaster | reverse complement strand
AAAAAAAAAAAAAAAAACAAAAACAAAAACAAAAAGAAAAATAGTTAACTAAATGCTAGCTTGAAATATCTTACCTGTTATATAAAAATTTGATGGACACTGTCATAAAGAACAATAATTGAGGGCTGGAGAGATGGCTCAGAGGTTAAGAGCACTGACTGTTCTTCCAGAAGTCTTGAGTTCAATTCCCAGCAACCACATGGTGGCTCACAACCATCTATGATGAGATTAGGCACTCTCTTCTGGCCTGCAGGCATACATGCAGACAGAATATTGTATATATAATAAATAAATAAAATCTTTAAAAAGAAAAGAAAAGAAAAAAGAGAACAATAATTGAATAAAAGGAAACAGTAAGAAAATGGGCCCCTCGTCTTTGGGAGCACACGCACTGTGAAAGGGCAGCCATGTATCAATGTTGCAGGATGTATCCTGTTGCAGGATGTCCTGAGAGTGCTGAGCTGGAGATGGTCTGAGCAACATCTCCTGAGTAAATAGAGACAGTCATAGGTGAAGGTAGAAGGGGAGGGAGGAGGAAGAGAGGGGAGAAGAGAAAAACATATAGCTCAATTAAAAACAAATGAAAAAAACAAAACAAAATGGTTTTTGTTAGGTCAAACAATGGGCTGGGCAATAAGTGACTTTCCAAAGGACTAAAGGGAACTGGTGCTGCACCTCAGTTGCTAGAGTGCTTGGCTCAGCACATACAGAACTCTGCATTTGATTCCCTAGCCTGCATAAACTGGGTATCACGGTGCATACTGAACCCTAAAACTAATGAAGGCACACTAGCCCACTCGAACATGTGGCTCTGGCAGGCCTTGCCCTTCTCCCCACTCCCTCTGCCTTGGTAAACACTCTTGGATTACATTCCTAAAGCTAGCCACCAAGGTCTATTTCCTTATTTCACTGCTTCCTCCTGAGGCTGACCACCAAAGTCCAGCAATCAAAAGACCCCTTTGGCTCCCCTAATTATGTTAATTAAAATTAAACACCTCATCCTAACAGGGTTTTCCCTTTTACCTTTTTAAACTGCCTTTTGTCTGTGTGCATGTCTGTCTCCCGTCTATCTAGAGGCAGAACTTTGTCCCTTCAGCACAAACCCCTGCCCCCTTGCCCTTCTCCCTCAGTCTCTTCTCCTCTATTACTGCATCCTAGCCCATTTTGACACAGACCTCCCTTTTATTCCTATAAAAATTAACACCTGCAAGGTCATTTGCTGCTGTTTTCTGCCTGAGTCAGGAAGCAGCCACATTGATTTTTCCTCCATGCATAATAAAGTGTCTCTCAGGGCTGGAGAGATGGCTCAGCAGTTAAGAGCACTGACTGCTCTTCCAAAGGTCCTGAGTTCAATTCCCAGTAACCATGTGATGGCTCACAACCATCTGTAATGAGATCTGGTGCCCTCTTCTGGCCCGCAGGCAAACATGCGGGCAGAACATTGTATACATAATAAATAAATCTTTAAAAATCTTTAAAAAAAAAAAAAAGGATCTCTTTCTGAAAACAAAACAAAAAAAAGCCAAAAAATGGTGTGAGGATGTGGAATTTGGAGAATGTCTGAAAGACTGAAGGATTTGGGCCAGTGTTGGTTTTATGTGTATGAGTGTTTTAATTTTGTTTAGGGGTTGAAGGAAGCTTAAGGTTTTCAACAAAACTAGAGAGAATGGCATAATAAACTCTAACTCATGAGCTTCCAGAGTGAGCTGGCATGAACATTTTCCTGCATTGGGTTCCTCTATGCATTTCCTTTTAAAAATTATCACTATCAAGCCGGGCGGTGGTGGCGCATGCCTTTAATCCCAGCACTCGGGAGGCAGAGGCAGGCGGATCTCTGTGAGTTCGAGGCCAGCCTGGTCTACAA
>NC_022030.1:56360886-56363156 GCF_000317375.1 Microtus ochrogaster | reverse complement strand
AAAAAAAAACAAAAAAACAAAAACAAAAACAAAAAAAAAACCAAAAACAAACAAACAAAAAAAACCCAAAAACTCTAGAAATGACAGAGACATTTTTTTTTTTAGTTTCAAGACAGGGTTTCTCCGTAGCTTTTGGTTCTTGTCCTGGAACTAGCTCTTGTAGACCAGGCTGGCCTCGAACTCACAGACATCCGCCTGCCTCTGCCTCCCGAGTGCTGGGATTAAAGGCATGCGCCACCACCGCCCACCTGACAGAGAGATATCTGATTGCCTGGACAGTCACCCAAAGTTCCTTTGCAATGTTGGGGCACCTATCTTCAGCCTATAGGCCCATAGTGTCTGGCAGACTTTTCAATGAAGCAGGAAATTTGAAAGACTGTCCCACCTATATTGGCAATTTGTTGGTCGCTTTCCTTTGTGTCCTGCAGAATGTTTGACAGTTTCTTCAGTGAAGCAGGAGCCCTGAATGATCATCCTGCCTTGTTTTGACGAAGTTTGCAGCAGTCACTTTCCTGTGGGTCCTGCATGTCCAGTGAGCACAGCACACAGGCAGTCAAAGGCAAGAGTGTTTTTTTTTTCCTCAGTGGGTAACCTTGCTACAATGAAAACAAACTCTATAAGGAGTTTTTTCAATGCCCATATCTTCCCTGAAGTAAATTGGTACTGCTATGAGCAGATTTGTCTCATTGTTATGAAAAGTTTTAAATTTCACAAAACATTTGAAATGCCATATTCTATAGGTTTTTGAAGGATTTGAAGGCCACTTATCTATCTAAAATAAATCTCTATATGATCTGGAAAACATACCTACCATATCTACAAATTTGATTGTTATAGATGACTTACTATTGACCTGTGTTTCTTGATTTTCCTAAATAGTTCATAATAATAGCTTTCAAAAACTAGACTTTTGCCTTCCATTTTTAAATGAACTACATAGGTACAATACCTTATTTATTTATTTATTTATTTATTTTGGTTTTTTGAGACAGGGTTTCCCTGTGGCTTTGGAGCCTGTCCTGGAACCAGCTCTGTAGACCAGGCTGGTCTCCAACTCACAGAGATCCGCCTGCCTCTGCCTCCTGAGTGCTGGGATTAAAGGCGTGCGTCACCATTGCCCGGCAGGTACAATACCTTAAATAAGAACAAAAGCATATATACAATATATTGTAACAAAAATAACCTTACATTGGTATTAATATACAAGATTCTTTAAACGAGAGTAGAAACATATATAGTGTGTTGTAACAAAAATTACCTTAAATTTGTATCAATGCACATAAGTCCTTTAAATAAGAGTAAAAGCATACATATAGTATAACTAAATTAACTTTGAATTTGCACCCATATACCAAAATCCATGCCAATGCAAAATATCTGAGATTAGTAGTTGTTTTTTATCCTCTATTTCTAAATTCCTCTAAATTATAACAAACATCCATAACCCACAAATAACCAAAGACCACCCACACCCCCTTTTGTCTTGTGAATGTGGATATTGTATCTTCTAGACTGCTTTCTGCTGAATGTTGAAGTATTTTTAAGGTCTCAGAGAGAAATTTTGAGATAATGGCCGTGTCCTGGGAAGACCAGTTATAACCTTTATTGATAGATAAAACCTGTCACATTTCAGGAGGTCTCCCCTGATCAAACCAGATCCAAATCAGCCTGGAACAAATCCACAGCCTCTTGTTTACTATGGAAACAAAAGCAAAACCCCTTCTCCAAAAGCATTTTTGATTTCCATTTGACAAATACAATTTTTGACTTTTTTTTATTATTGAAAAAATTTCAGCCTCCCATTTCCCTCCCCCTCCCTCCACTCATCTCCCCCTCCCCTCACTCCTTTCCCCCTCCCTCTCCAGTCCTAAGAGCAGTCAGGGTTCCCTGCCCTGTGGGAAGTCCAAGGTCCCCCCCCCCTTCATCCAGACCTAGGAAGGTGAGCATCCAAACAGGCTAGGCTCCCACAAAGCCAGCACATTAAGTAGAATCAAAACCCAGTGCTATTGTCTGTTGTAATAAGAGTGGCGGGGCTGCCTTCCCAGCACCCCGCTGCCCGCACGGCTAGCTTTATACCCCAAAATAATTACACAGACACTGTATTCTTTTAATCACTGCTTGACTCTTTAGCACTAGCCCTTTTCTTGGCTAACTCTCGCACCTGGACTAACCCATTTCCAATCATATGTGTCGCACCCCAAGGTGCGCTTACCGGGAAGATTCTAGCCTATGTCCATCCTGGGTCGGAGCTTCATCGCGTATGCCTCAGA
>NC_022030.1:56351323-56360446 GCF_000317375.1 Microtus ochrogaster | reverse complement strand
TGGTGATATGCAAGATATTCGTCAGTATTGCTATAGGATAGGGTCATTTCAGGTTCCCTCTCCTCAGCTGCCCAAGGAACTAACTGGGGACATCTCCCTGGACACCTGGGAGCCCCTCTAGAGTCAAGTCTCTTGCCAACCCTAAAATGGCTCCCTTAATTAGTATATTTACTTCCCTGCTCCCATATCCACCCTTCCTTTATCCCAACAGTCCCATTCCCCCAAGATCCCCCCATCCTCCCCTTCTCACTTTTCTCTCCCCTTCTCTTCTTACCCCCATCCCACCCCACCCCCAAGTTCCCAATTTTTGCCCAACAATCTTGTCTACTTCCAATATCCAGGAGGATAACTATATGTTTTTCTTTGGGTTCACCTTCTTATTTAGCTTCTCTTGGATCACACAATTTTTGACTTTTTAAAAGTTAAACCATTCCTAAAATATCTAGACTTTTATTTCCCCAGGCCTCCTTCAATTCCAGGTCTCTTAGCAACTTTCATTTGCTTTCAGCAATTAAAAAAATTCAAAACCAACACAATACTATACAGGATCCAGACTCTGTGTGTTTCCCATCCTTATGTGTCTTTTTTCTTTTACGTTAGTTTTAGTTTCTTTAAAGACTTTATTATTTTTAATCTATTTCTTTCTATGACTGCCTATACCCATTTGCTTTCTTTCTTAACCCTACACACATTGTAAAACACACTGGAACCTGCTCAGAGGTTTTTTCCATCTGCACCTCTTTTACTGAATATCTTTTAGCCTTTTTTGATCACACAAGCAAACTTTTGACTGTTAAGGCACACCTAGGTCCTCCTCTACAGGCTGGCTCTGTCTACTCGCCTGTTGGTTTGAAGCCAAGCCCAAAGCTTGAGAACTGGTCAGAGGCACATGACTGAGACCTGCACGAAACTTCCTAGCTGTGGAAGCAGGCACTTGAGTTGCCACAGGTGGCTCTTACTTAGCTTGCCATTTCTAGTTTCTAGTTAGCACTGCAGGTTGAACAGCAACACTGTGTCCTTTTTTTTTTTTTTTTTTTTTTTTTTTTTTTTTTTTTTTTTTTTGAGACAGGGTTTCTCTGTAGCTTTGGAGCCTATTCCTGGAACTAGCTCTTGTAGACCAGTCTGGCCTAGAACTCACAGAGATCTGTCTGCCTCTGCCCCCGAGTGCTGGGTTTAAAGGCATGCACCACCACCACCCGGCATTCCCCCCAGCTTTCTTAAGTCCTACATGGAAATTCAGCCCCATGTTGGGTACCAAAATGTTTGTGCTGATTTGCTCTTTTGGCTTTTTGGAGGGCCCACCACCCAGCTCCCAAATAAATCACACATGGAGGCTTATTTTTACTTATGAATTCCTGACCTTGGCTTGTTTCTAGCTAGTTTTTCTAACTTAAATCAACCTGTCTACCTTTCGTCTCTGGGCTTTTTCCTTTTCTTACTTCTGTAATCTTACTTTCACTCTTATTCTGTGGCTGGCTGAGAGGTTGACCCCTGACATTACCCTCTCCTTGTTCTCTTGCTCCTCCTCTTCCTCATTTCTCCTATTTATTCTCTCTGCCTGCCAGCCCTACCTACCCTTGCTCCTGCCTTGCTAATCGCTGTTCAGTTCTTTATTAGACCATCAGATGCTTTAGACAGGCAAAGAATCACAGCTTCACAGAGTTAAACAAATGCAGCATAAACAAAAGTAACATACCTTAAAATAATATTCCCCAACACAATATTTTATCACAGGGGCAGGTAGCAGATACAGGTACTTCACATAGGCCTGATCACCTGGGTTCAACCCAGGAATCCCACAAGGTGGCAGGAGAGAACTGACTCCTGAGAGTTGTCCTCTAACCTTCTCTAGGGGTGCTGTGATGGGTGTGCACTTGTACACCCCCACACTAATAATTAATAATAATAATAATTTTTCACATTTGGTTTTATAGTTTTCTGAACTATATGGGAGGTGTAAATATCAAGAGCCTTTATCTTTAGATAGTTTACTGTGCAAGCTACGTGTTTTAATCAGGGTTCTCTAGAGTCACGGAACTTATAAAATGAATCTCTTTCTCTACACACACACACACACACACACACACACACACACACACACACACTTTATTGGAATGACTTACAGGCTGAGTCCAGCAATGGTTAGCTGTGAATGGAAAGTCCAAGAATCCAGTCGTTGCTCAATATAGGCTGGGATTCCAAGGAAGGAGACTTCAATGCTAGTGAAGGAACGGGTGTGCTGAGAAGTGAGAGTGATGTGGGAGCGTCATATATCAATTTGTTGATTTCATTGGTTAAGCAATAATGAAACTGCTTGGCCCTGATAGGTTAAAACATAGGTGGGAGGAGTAAACAGAACGGAATGCTGGGAGGAAGAGGAAGTGACGTAAGACGCCTCAGAGAGACACCATGTTCCCCTCTCCCGGGCAGACGCGATAACTCTGCTCTCTGAGGCAGATGCTATCGATGAAGCTCCGACCCAGGATGGACATAGGTTAAGATCTTCCCTGGTAAGCCACCTCGTGGGCTACACAGATTATTAGAGATGGGTTGATCGGGATATGAGAATTAGCCTCTAAGGGCTAGAGTTAATGGACCAAGCAGTGTTTAAAAGAATACAGTTTGTGTGTTGTTATTTCGGGGCATAAGCTAGCCAGGCGGCCGGGGTGCTGGGGACGCAGCCCTGCCACTCCAATTACAACATGAGAGCAAGCAGGTGAAGAAGGAATGAATGAACCTTCCTTCTTCTCTTGTTCTTTTTTTTTTTTTTTGGTTTTTCGAGACAGGGTTTCTCTGTGGTTTTTGGAGCCTGTCCTGGAACTAGCTCTGTAGACCAGGCTGGTCTCGAACTCACAGAGATCTGCCTGCCTCTGCCTCCCGAGTGCTGGGATTAAAGGCGTGCACCACCACCGCCCGGCTCTTCTCTTGTTCTTATACAGACTTCCAGCAGCTGCGGCCCATATTGGAGGTTTGCCTTCCTGCCTCAAGATCCAAATCACAAGCATGCCCTTCATTTCTGGATCATGACTGTAACATTCCAGATCTAGTCAAACTGACAACCAAGAATAACCATCACACTAGGCATAGCAGCCACTGTAATCTCAGAATATGAGACTGAACCAGGGGAAACAGCCTAGGTTACACAAAAACCCATCTCAACATCCACACACACACACAAGATAATGTACAAATTTTTTAAGAGCAAGGATATTCTGTAACTATGGTATACTTAATTCAGGAAGTTAACATCTCTAAATATTGTAATCTATGTGTCATAATTAAATATTGCCTTAGTCCACAGCCATCATATGTTACCTTTGCAGTCATATCTATTCAGCCCCTAAAGCCATCCCATAACCTTGGCTATTATGGCTATTATGACATTGATTGATGCTTTCAATCAGAGAACAGGTCAAGTTTGGGCTACCTGGTATTTCTCAGGTTTGTTTTCTGTTAGTCAGTTTTGGCAGGGACACTATGTAGGTAATGTGTTTTCCTAGTACACTGTGTCAGGTCACTTTTGCCACTTTAAAAATAGTATTTATGTTCGCTTGGAGCCTCCAGCTTGACCCTGCATGATCTCCTCTCTCTGTCTCTCTCTGTCTCTCTGTCTCTCTCTGTCTCTCTGTCTCTCTCTGTCTCTCTCTCTCTGTCTGTCTCTCTCTCTCTCCAAACCATGCCCACTCAGAGAATCTCCAAGCAAAGGGAAAAAAACAAACAAAAAAAAACCCCAAAAACCAGAAAACCAAAAAACAGTTCTGGGGCACGTCCTGGGCTTTGAAAGTTGGGGTTTTTGAGGGAAAGCAGGTTTCATGGTCACAGACCCAGCAAGAATCTGTGAACTTGCTTCTCTGCTGTGGCTCCTGAGGTGAGCCTCTGAGACTTGAGACCAACATGCCCCTGGCACCTACGTAAATGCTGCCTCAGACAGTGGCTCTGAGCTCTTCCTGCCAAAGATGCCCATCCCTGTGGGCATGATCTTGCTGGTCACTGTTAGCCCATGCACAGAAGGGGCCTCTGTCCATCTGCACCGTGGGAATCAAGACCAGGAACCAAGTTCTAGCTGTGCTGTGTGACTTTGGGCACATAACTGCCTTCTCTGGGCTTCAATGTCCTTTTTATCCTGGAAGTTCCATGAGGCCCCTCGGGGTCTCACACGTTTCTGGACTTCAGAAGTTTCAGAATCAAGTAGAGAGAAGTTGATTGTGGTCTGTAAGCCCTCCTTTTCCTTTCCTCAGAAACTGCCTGCCTGGGCCCTAGTGGGAGCACTGGGTGAGTGGGAGCCTGGGGCAGGACTCCAAGTGGACAGTTTGGTAGCAGCAACCCAGGTAATATCTGCCAGGTATGGACTGAGCCAGGGCTGTTGGGTTGGGCTTTCCGCTCCTGCC
Organism: Microtus ochrogaster; assembly: GCF_000317375.1. Lineage (NCBI taxonomy): Eukaryota > Metazoa > Chordata > Mammalia > Rodentia > Cricetidae > Microtus > Microtus ochrogaster. Next base: position 56,356,058 of record NC_022030.1, on the reverse strand, counting down.
TCCAATGAGCTCAAACCTCTTCCTCCCGTTCTTGGCCAGCTTAATGTTGCAGGGCCCTGCAGAGTGTGTGTGTGTGTGTGTGTGTGTGTGTGTGTGTGTGTGTGCGTGTGTGTGTGTGTGTGCGCTTTTCAACTTGGGCACCCCTTCCAGAATGCACACCTGATCCCACAAGGGGACTTGGCCTCTATGCCCAGGCTTGTTCCACTGGGGGTGGGCATGCCAGTTTTCTGTCCCCGAGTCACAGGGTCAGGCAGTGTATTTCCTGATTCTGAGCCCTGGCCAGACACCTCCTGAGGGATGGGGCCCCTCCTCATCTCTGGATCTTCCGGGGCACTCTGATCCCCCACGTGAAGCTGCCAGGCATCTGAGTCAGCCCCTCCCACTCACCCTCAGAGGACAGGTGGCTGGAAACTTGGATTCAAGGGTGTGAATTCCATTATGCTGGGGGGTGGCTCCAGCCCCACCCATTCATTCTGTAAACAACCTGTGAAGAGCCTTTAGCATTCCTCTTGTAATGAGATTTTTATTAAATAAATTATTTTCCTGGGGGGGGGGGAACAAAACTCAAAAAACCCAGTTCGGCAATCTTGGGGCCTCAGGAACTCCTCCCCTGAAATTGCCGGCATTCCAAGTCCCTGCCTAAAGCGGTCAGCTTTTGACCACGCTTGGGCATAAACCCAGCTTGCAGCAGACACATAATCACCTCTAACCTACAACCTATATACACTCCCTGCTTTAGTTCCAGCATGCGACTTCTCCAGCCTCAACCTCTGGACCACCGGCAACATCAGAGACCACACCCCCAAAGAAAGTGACTCTCCCTCAGCAGCCAGCAGCTGCCTAGAGCTCCTCGGGTGGGGGTGGGGCCTCAGCAGCCCATCAGCAGTCATGCTGGAATTCTGACTGGCTTGATGATGTGCAGGTAAGGGCATCTGATGTGAGTTCACATGTCATTCCCAGCTCTTCTGCCGATTCTCAGGCTCTCCTTTCTCCCGTTTTCTCTCTCTCTCCTTTTCCTTGTTTCCCACCCCAACTCACTCTGAGGCAGTCTCACTAGGTACCCCTGACAGGCCTGGAACTCCATATTGTAGACCAGGCTGGCTTCGGACCCATAGAGATCTATCTGTTCTTGCATCTGCCTCCCGGGGCCTGGTATTAAAGTCACACACCACTTGGCACAGTTCTCTGCAGCTGGGACAGGGATGGAATTGATACAGATACCTCATCCACGGCTTTGTGCTCAGAAGTCACTTATTCTCAGCATGTTGACAAGCTATGGGTATCTGCATGAACCAATACCCACAGCAAAAAGAAACTTAACTGAGTGAGACTGAAAGCACTAAAAATCCTGGGTCAGCGCCAACCGCTCGATTTTTGCCATTATTGATGAAGTTACTCCTGATCACTCGGTTAATATATAGTCAGACTTTGTTGATGGATTTTTAAAAAAATGTATACTTTATTTTTAGAATAGATTTCAATTTGTAGAAAGATTGGGTGGATTTATGATGTCCCCATTTCCTCTATTATTTAGGATATTGCATTTTACATATTATATCTTGTTAATACTTAATGAAGTATTATACAACATTGGCATACTATTAGACTTTTTGTTGCTTGTTTTTTGGGACAGGGTTTCTCTTTGTAACAGCCTTGGAACTCACTTTGTAGACCAGGCTGGCCTGGAACTCATAGAGATCTTCCTGCCTCTGCCTTCCAAGTGCTGTGATTAAAGGCATGCTCCACCACACCTGGCTTTTTTTTTTTTTAAATAAAGGTATTTTGGGGGCTAGAGAGATGGCTCAGAGGTTAAAAGCAGTGACTGCTCTTCCAGAGGTCCTGAGTTTAATTTCCAGCAACCACATGGTGACTCACAGTCATCTGTAATGAGATCTGGTGCCCTTGCGGCATGCAAGCATACATGAAAGGAATGTTGTATACATAATAAATAAATAAATCTTAAAAAAAATCTTTCTACTTAATTACATTTAAAAAAAATAAAGGTATTTTTAAAAGATTTTAGCCAGGCGGTGGTGGCACACGCCCTTAATCCCAGCACTCAGGAGGCAGAGGCAGGCAGATCTCTATGAGTTCGAGGCCAGCCTGGTCTACAGAAGGAGTTCCAGGAGAGGCTCCAAAGCTACAGATAAACCCTGTCTCGGAAAAAAGAAAAACAAGGCCCCGGGGGGATTTATTACATTGGCTTACACAATATGGCCTGGGTAGCTTAATAATGGCTGCCTCACACTAGAGAACCTGAAATCCTATAGTTGCTCAAGTCATGAGGCTGAATGTCTCAGCAACCCCATCTGGCGTAGAAGGTCTAGAATATTCCTGGAGAGCTGTTGGTTTTCAGTCTACACGGGAAGCCCAAAGAAGCAGGCTTTAATATCAGTGAAAGAGTGCAGGACACACAAACTCTCCAGCAAGAATGAAGATGAGCAGGGAAAAGGCAAAAGCTTCCTTCTTCCATGGCTTTGATCTGGCTTGCCCCCATCCAGGGGGTCTTCATGATTGAAGACTTGTGGTCATGGAAGTCCCTCACAGGACTGCACAAGGACTTCAGTTGATTCCAGTTAAGTTGATAACCAAGATCCATCAATCTCCTTTCTAATTTCATCACAGATGCTTCCTTTCACTTCGTATAAACACACACATATACAAAGCAGAAGCCAGTGTCACATATGACAGCAAGCACAAAATGCCCACATATCCAAAGTAACTCTATGAACATGATTCATGTCTTGATGCTGACCTTGGCCAACCAGCTAAAGTGTTTGGCATGATTTAATTTTAAGACATGGTCTTGATATGGGATTCCCCCTCTCTGTATGCTGTGAATACTTCTGGTTAATAAAGAAACTGTTTTAGGCCTGTGATAGGGCAAAAGAATAGAGCTAGGTGAAGAAAACTAAACTGAATGCTGGAAGAAAGGAGGTGGAGTCAGGGAGAAGCCATCGATCCACTGCTGGAGACAGATACACCAGAATCTTGCTAGTAGGCCATAAGCCTCATGATAAAATATAAAATAAAGGAAATGTGTTAAATTAAAATGTAAAAACTAGCCAATAAGAAATTAGAGCTAATAGGCCAAGCAGTGATTTAATTAATACAGTTTCTGTGTGGTTATTTCGGGAGTTTGGGCAGCTGGGAACGAACAAGCAGAGGGTGGCTGGGAACACAGAAGTGGCCCTCTTACAACATGGTCTCATATGTGACTCTGGCTAGCATAGAACTCACCATGAAGTCCAGGCAGGCCTTAAATAATCCTTCCACCTCATTATGCCATGTGCTGAGGTAATAGGCATACAGCTCCACATCGTATTCTGTTTGTAGGATTTCTCCATTGTAAAGTATCTCTTTGCCCCACACAGGCATAACCCATAATTAAGGAGAGGAGTACTCCTCCCTCCTTCAAGATAGAGTGTCTACATCCTTAAGATTTCTTCTCTTCAGCTTTGTCCTCTCTGTCAAGGTGCCAAATGATTCCAAGGACACATGTCTATTTGGGTTAGAAAGTAGAATTTCTTTACTTTGTTTTTAATTTGTTTTAGCCTTGTCTGTTGGGAGCTCTTTCAATTAATTCAGTGACACACTTCTTTCCTACCATTGTGGGAGGTTATGTGTGCATGTGACTATGTGCTGTGCAAGGCTTCCTTCGCCGATGACAAGACATTCCAGGCTCATATATTTTCTGCTGGAGCCTAGAATCAATCTCTTTTCCAAAGACGCTTGGTTCCCTTTCATGGAAAAAAGTATTAGAAACTAAAACCTGACTGGGTTGGATGATGGTGGCACTTGGGAGGCAGAGGCAGACGATCTCTAAGTTTAAGGCAAGCTGGGTCAACAGAGTGAGTTCCAGGAAAGCCAAGTCTACACAAAAAAACCCAGTTTCAAAAACCAAACCAAATCAAACCAAACCAAATAGAAGAATGAGAGAAACAGAGAGAGAGAGAGAGAGAGAGAGAGAGACAGAGAGAGAGAGAGAGAGAGAGAGACAGAGAGGATAAGAAAATACCTAGATGATGTAATGGTAAAAGAAAATGCTGCAGGTTCCCGGAGGGGCAGCAGGCAGCAGGTCCTGAGAGGACAGCAGGCCACGAAGGTAGCCATGTCCCAGGCAGGGAGCCCCTGAATGGCTTGTGGGCCAGGAGGGGCAGTGAGTCCCAGGAAGGGAGCTGCATGGTGGATGAAAGACTGAGACAGATAGACAGGTCCCACACAGGGAGCCACGCGCAGGTGAGAGACAGAGACATGGATAGGCACACCGTGCAGAGTGAAGTTGGATATTTATTTAGTGAGTTATGGAAGGGAAGGAGAGAAGGGGGAAGAGCAGAGAGAAGGAGAGAGAGAAATGGGGGGAAAGAGGAGAAGTGAGGAGGAAGGAGAGACAGACGTTGCCTCTTCCAGAGATGGAAAAGGAAGGGACTCAGGCTGGAAGCTGAAGATCAGCTTGCCTTGGCAGACAAAGAAGGGAGTGGGCATGGCTTGTCTCTTAAAGGGACAGAGCAAACCACTACAGATGATAATTGTATTCCTTACTACTAAGGTGTGTTTCTGTAGGTCTTGGGGTTTCTTTTTTTTTCCTTTTTCTTTCTAAAAATTTAATTATTTGGTCGCTGGAGAGACAGCTGTGGGTGCTGGGGACTGAACTCATATTTTTGGTTGTGAACCTAGCCTTTAATGGCTGAGCCATCTCTCCAGCATGGTATTGGGGTTTTTTACTGTTGTTGCT
>NC_022030.1:56350578-56351172 GCF_000317375.1 Microtus ochrogaster | reverse complement strand
GTGAGCCACCATGTGGTTGCTGGGAATTGAACTCAGGACCTTTGGAAGAGCAGGCAATGCTCTTAACCTCTGAGCCATCTCTCCAGCCCCTGGTTATTTATCTATTAACTTACTTATTGAGGCAGAGTCTCCCTATGTAGTTCTGGCTGGCTAGCCTGGTGTGGAGGCCCAAAATTATGACCAAAGGTCAGAGAGTAGGAATTTACAAGGTTATTGTGCTTCTACCTCAAACAAAGGCCCCACCTAGATGTTGATCCAAGAGTTCTGCTCTCTGAAGGTTATTGTCTAACAGGTGTGACTAATTGCCAGACCCTGTGTGTCCCAGGAATAGAGAAGCAGATCTGTTCCTACCTCAAACAAAAGTCTAAGGATCCAACTAAGTTCCAATTCCCTTTATGGGGATAACTTGGGATTCTACCCAGGGAGTGGTTTGCCTACAGAGTGTTTTGGTTGCTGGCATGAGTGTGACTTGGTGACTTGTTAAGTTCTAGCAACAGGCCGGGCGGTGGTGGCACACGCCTGTAATCCCAGCACTTGGGAGGCAGAGGCAGGCGGATCTCTGTGAGTTCGAGGCCAGCCTGGTCTACAAGAGCT
>NC_022030.1:56336218-56349453 GCF_000317375.1 Microtus ochrogaster | reverse complement strand
ACCAGGCTGGCCTCGAACTCACAGAGATCCGCCTGCCTCTGCCTCCCGAGTGCTGGGATTACAGGCGTGCGCCACCACCGCCCGGGGAGCTGTGGATTCTTAAGACTTCTTCCTTATTTGTGGGTGTCGTCTTTGGGGGCAACCTGAGAAGGCTGGATGCTGATAACATTCTGGCATAGCTGGTCTCTTTGCTCCCATCCGGTGTTTGTGGCATGGAAATGTCTGGGGTCTCTTACACCAGGCATTAAGGTATTGGCAGAATAAAGAACAAAGTTAAATTAAGAAAAAAAATTTAGGACCATGGAAACGAGGAGGGGTGTATCTGACCTGTTTAAGGTGGATCCTTCAGTTTGGCTCCCTGGAACTCAAAAGAATTCTTTGATTTTGTGAAAACAGAAGTTTTAGACACATACATTGTATAATGACTGTGACATATTTTTGTACAATGAAAAGTATTTTAAAGACTATGGAAGGCAGTATGTGAGAGAAATTTGATAACTTGTATTTGTCCTCACACCTTTATAACTTACAGGTCTTGTATTTGTATTTTACTGAAATTTGTTTGGTGAGTTTGTCCCTTTAAACTGACAAAAATCTCTCAGCTGTCAAACTGCATCAGAGATCTTTGAGAAGGACAAATTTTACTTGAGTTACTGATTAAAAAATGACAGAGAACTTACTTGGTTGGCACCCAGAGCTACTCTTCAGGGTCCTCCATGGTCGCTGAAGGTTGCATTTGCCTTTTGCTGTTTAGCGCAGGGCCTGCCAGGCTCCAGAAGATCCTGTGGGCTAAGAAATCTGTAGGAAGACAAGCCTATCTTGACCTGAGCATCTAGGCTGTTCATACCAGCAATTCTGTCCATGTCTGGAGATCTTTAGTTTAGATGAAAGGCAGTTTTGCCCAGTGCTCAGCCCTTGGCAATTGAAGGAAACTGAAGATGGATGTTGTTCTGTGCCCATTTGTCTTATGTCTTCTTTGGAGGAAATAGAGTGCAGCTGCTAGGAGCCAACCAGTCTCTCTTTATTTAAAAAAATTATTTATTTATTTAATATATATATACAGTATTCTGCCTGCATGTATCCCTGCAGGCCAGAAGAAGTTACCAGATCTGATTATAGATGGTTGTGAGTCACCTTGTGGTTGCTGGGAATTGAACTCAGGACCTTTGGAAGAGCAGCGAGCCCGGTGGTGGTGGCACACACCTTTAATCCCAGCACTCGGGAGGCAGAGGCAGGTGGATCTCTGTGAGTTCAAGACCAGCCTGGTCTACAAGAGCTAGTTCCAGGCTCCAAAACCACAGAGAAACCCTGTCTCAAAAAACCAAAAAAAAAAAAAAAAAAAAATAAGAGCAGCGAGTTCTCTTAACCTCTGAGCCATCTCTCCAGTCCCAGCAAGTCTCTTTTTGTTATGAAAAGTTATTTAATAATTAAATATTTAAGTGCCATATTCCCCAGATATCTGAGTCGTTGAGGGCTGTTTATTAGCTATAACTACCATATAGAATCTGCCTGGAGAGCTGGATCTGTGCTTGACTGTACTGGCTCTTAACTTAACAGGTAAGATTTACACTCGAAAAAAGACAGAAAGAAGAAAAAACTGCTTGCAATATAAGGTTAATGGCAGAACTGACAATAGTAGAGAACAGCTTAATATACTTTAAATGAGGGTTGGATTAAATATAAAGTATTTTTGTAAGAGACTTAAAAGTACAAACCAGTTTAAAACATGAGATTTATTGCTTTTGTAGTCTGAAATGAGATGTAATGAACAATTATAACATTAAGCATAGGTGCATTTAAGTTACATGTATGATCACACACAGAGAGAGTGAACAGGAATTGGGCAAAGTGGATGTTCTTGATGGGCCCTACCAAAGGCATGCCACTGCTCAAAATGCATACAACAGAGTCAACAAGAGGAATTTAGGGAAAAAAAGAAAACCCATAAGTAAACCGGGGGACATCGCAGGGTATACTTCAGTAAAGATGGGAGAACTTGGTCATCTGACCCGACTCTCAGTTACGATGGCAGTAAGGTCACCCATGCTACAGAGTTAACACTGGGGAACCAGGCAGGGAATACCTCAGTAAAGATGGCGGACCTTGGTCACCTGACCTTGCTCTCAGCCAAGATGGCGGCAAAGTCACCTGACCCCAATCATAATGGCAGCAGTAACATGTTGTATAGAAAAGCAACTCAGTTGGGCTGGAGAGATTGCTCAGTGGTTAAGAGCATTGCCTGCTCTTCCAAAGGTCCTGAGTTCAATTCCTGGCAACCACATGGTGGCTCACAACCATCTGTAATGACGTCTGGTGCCCTCTTGTGGCCTGCAGGCATACACACAGAGAGAATATTGTATACATAATAAATAAATATTTAAAAAAAGAAAGAAAAGCAACTCAGTTAAGATGGCAGTGAGGCTACTTGCCCTCAGTTATGATGGTGGTGAGGTCACATGACCTCAGTCAAAATGGCAGCAGTCACAAATTTTGAGCTGCAGGGGTTTTAAGCTCAATAAGAGATGGAAAAGCCACAATTTTGGGCTGCAGGGATTTTAAGCTTAGTAATAAGAGAGACCAAGAGGCATGATCCGCCCTGTCGCTGAGCCTCCATGCCACATGCCACCATGCCATAAGCCGCAGCGGGGAGGAAAAGACTGGGATTGAAAAAGGCTGCACCAAGCCGGGCAGTGGTGGCGCACGCCTTTAATCCCAGCACTCGGGAGGCAGAGGCAGGCGGATCTCTGTGAGTTCGAGACCAGCCTGGTCTACAAGAGCTAGTTCCAGGACAGGCTCCAAAACCACAGAGAAACCCTGTCTCGAAAAACCAAAAAAAAAAAAAAAAAGAAAAAGAAAAAGGCTGCACCAGGGGCTGGAGAGATGGCTCAGTGGTTAAGAGCACTGTCTGCTCTTCTAGAGGTCCCGAATTCAATTCCCAGCAACCACATGGTGGCTCCAAACCATCTGTAATGAGATCTGGCGCCCTTCTCTGGTGTGTGGGTATACATGGAGGCAGAAAGTTGTATACATAATAAATAAATAAATAAATCCTTTTTTTTTTTAAAAAAAAAAAAAAGAAAGAAAAAGGCTGCACCATACCACAGCTGGAATTGAAAAAAGCTGGGGGACAGACATGGATGGCTCACTATCCACAGCTGAAATTTTGAAAATCCACAAAACATCCATATAGGCAGGGTGCAAATCGGCTCGAACACCACAAGGACTCATGGCCGGGCGTTTCCTGACCCCAGGTGGGGTGCTACAGCCTGGCTGGATCTGGTCGGGGTGACTCAGAAGCCAGAGAGGCCAGAGGCCGCTCTGAGTGGCCTTTTACGGCAAGGGGAAAAAGGAAAGAAAAGAAATGGAAAAAAAGAGAAAGAAGGATCTGAGGGACCCTGCGTCCCCAGTCGAATGCACTGCAGACTGTGCAGTGCTAGCGTGGTTGGACTGACCCCAGGTCAGTCAAACACAATCTTAGCTAAGGGAGGTGACCATAGTAGAATGGGGGAAACTCACCTATCGAAGGCATACGGAACATGTGGTTGTTGTGGAGAAAATATCTGGTTTTGGATCCTGACCCTTCAAACAGTGGCAAGAGACCCCCTTGAGTCTCGGCACCAATGTAATGGAAAAATTGTTCCAGTCATTCTGACATATGTCTAAAACTTCTGTTTTCACAAACCCAAAGAATTCTTGTGCATTCCAGGGAGCTGAATTGAAGGATCCACCTTAAACAGATCAGATACACCCCCCCTTGTTTCCCTGGTCCAAAAAAATTTTTTTTCTTAAACTTAACTTTGTCCTCTGTTCTGCCAATACCTTAACCAGGTGTAAGAGACACCAGACATTTCCATGCCACAAACACCAGACATGAGCAAAGAGACCAGCTATGCCAGGATGTTATCAGCACCAAGCCTTCTCAGGGTTTCCCCAAAAACTACGCCCACAAATAAGCAGAAAGCAGTCTTGAAAATCCACAGCCCCAATTCCTTTGACCTGTGGTGCCTAACCCCGGCTTTTTTATTATAAAAAAGAGAAGGGAATGCAATGATCTGTCTCTTTAAGAGACAAGCCACGCCTACTCCCTCCCCCATCCACTGAGGCAGGCTGATCTTCAGCTTCTGGCCTGAGCTCTCTCTCTTTTCCATCTTCCTCTTGGAGAGGCAGCTTCTATCTCTCTCCCCACTTCTCCCCTTCCTCCTTTTCTCTCCTCTCTCTCTCTCTTTCTCTCTCCCCCCTCTTCTTCCTTTCTCCTTTCCCCCTTTATTACCTCCTGAATAAATATCCAACCTCACTCTGCATGGCATGTCTATCCATGTCTCTGTCTCTTGTTCACCAGCCATGTGTCTCCCTGCCTGGGACCAGCCACCACTCGGTGACCACCAGCCCTCTCTGCCTGGGACTGGCTGGTCTCAGGGCCTGCTGCCTGCCACCCCATGGCCTGCTACCCCCTCTTGGGGACCTACAGCATTTCTTCTGCTGCTGCCTCAGGTGATCCTGCAGCATTTAAAATTTTTCCATTACAATGTTAATGCAGTCTTTTGTCTTACTCCTACCTTTGGGAGTAAGGGATATTTAAAGCAGTTGGAAATTAAACACAGTGTATTTTCAGTACTCATGGAAATTCCCTCCCAACACTATCCTATATGTTTCTCAGTTTTATTGTTTTCATTCGCGTCTTCATATTCATTACTATATTTCTAAATTCCCATGGTCTTACCCTGGCGAGAAGTATTTTTGTCGAGGCTGGTCCCTGACAGCCTAGAATTCTCTATTTCTACCAGGCTGGCCTTGAACTGGCAGAGACTACCTACCTTTGATTCTGGAGTGCTGGGATTAAAAGTGTATTCTACCATGCCTAGTTGCTTGTTTTTTGTCGGGGGAACTGAATCCATAACCTTGTACATACTCTCTAGGTAAGCATTCTACCCGTAACAAGGGATACAAGCTGTATCCCTTGACATTCCTAAACCGTTTTATTTGGTTACTTACATTTAATGCATGTGCATGTTCATGTACAGAGGGAGTTAATGTGAAGTGGCTTCCAATCACTCCCAATCTTAATTTTTTTTTTTGGTTTCTCGAGACAGGGTTTCTCTGTAGCTTTGGAGCCTGTCCTGGAACTAGCTCTTGTAGACCAGGCTGGCCTCGAACTCACAAAGATCCACCTGCCTCTGCCTCCCGAGTGCTGGGATTAAAGGCGTGCGCCACCACCGCCCGGCCCAATCTTAATTTTTAAGATATAGTTTGTCATTGAACTTGGAGCCCACCAAAAAGCTAGATAAACTGTCCAGCAAGTTGATGTAATCCTCCTGTCTCTACCTTCCAAGCAGTGGAATTACAGGCTTGTACAGCTGTGCCCAGCTTTTTATGTGGGTGCTAGGGATATGAACCCGTTTTTTATTTTTTTTGAGGGGTGCAGTTCCAAGACAGGGTCTCTCTGTATAGCCTTGACTGTCCTGGAACTCACTCTGTAGACTCACTGAGATTCACCTGCTTCTGCTTCCCAAGTGCTGGGATTAAGCCGGGCAGTGGTGGCGCACGCCTTTAATCCCAGCACTTGGGAGGCAGAGGCAGGCAGATCTCTGTGAGTTCGAGGCCAGCCTGGTCTAGAAGAGCTAGTTCCAGGACAGGAACCAAAAGCTACAGAGAAACCCTGTCTCGAAAATCAAAAAAAATAAAGTCCATTCATATTGCATATTGGTTCAAATTTTGCATTTGTATGACTCTATAGCAGTATTTAGTAGTTTTTCTTTATATCTTATATACTAAAATTTAAAGTCAATGCTTGATTAGCTTTAGATTCAATTCTAAAAATTATCTTAAAAAATTTAACATTTTATAAAATACGCTGTATTTCAGAAATACTGCTGTGTAATCCAAATCACATCAGGACACGAACTGGACAATTGCCGTCGCCTTGCTGATCTAAGATTGGTAACTAATCCTTTGATAGTTTAACATACACCAATGACTGTTGCCTAAATATTTTGTTGAGCATCCTTGCTGTGATCTAAGTTGTTTTCATTAGGTTAGTCTTATTGACTAGTCACTAAATTTCTGTAGTTTGCTGTCTGAGAAAGATCCTTTTGCCCTCCAAGTGTCTCTGTAGTTCTCAAAATTCAATAGTCCCAACGACGTCTGAAACAGACAGCAGGTCTGTTCTGTGCTGGGAGATAATGACGGGACTCACACGTTCTTAAAGTTGTCACTCGAAGCCCATAAAGCAGGTCGTTGTAGCTTTATCCGGCTTAGTCTTGTCCCTCTAGGTGGTTGAATTTAGAGAAATGTGAGCTGGAAGGAGTCAAAGTGGCTTGAGCTAACTCTTCTTCTTTTTTTTTTTTTTTTTTTTTTTGAGACAGGGTTTCTCTGTGGTTTTGGAGCCTGTCCTGGAACTAGCTCTTGTAGACCAGGCTGGTCTCGAACTCACAGAGATCCGCCTGCCTCTGCCTCCCGAGTGCTGGGATTACAGGCGTGCGCCACCACCGCCCGGCCGAGCTAACTCTTCTTATCTGTCTCAAACTCGTGGAATTTTAGTAGAAATTCTTTAATAGAGTCTGGGCGCGCCAAGATCAAAGAGAGTTCAGAGTGGTTGGTAGAATGAATTGAATTGTGGATTCCCAGAACGGAGCCATTAATTGTACGACTACAGTTCCCAGAATTCTGTTCGCAGAGTTCCAGCGTGCCACCGAGGCTGCGCGTTTAAAAAAAAAAAAAAAGAAAAGACCTCCCCCCCTCCCCCAATTCTCTGAGCAGCTTAAGCGCTGGGATTCGGCGCGCCAGCCTCGGGCCCGCCCCCCGCCCACCCCTTCCTGGCCTTCTGTCTGTCTGTCCGCTAGGGGCGGGCGCTGTTCGCGGCGGACGGCCAGCGGCGTCGGCGGCGGGGCGCGTGGTGGAGCGTGGTTGCTAGGGACACCTGAGGTCGCCCGCTCGCCCAGCAGGCGCAGCGAGGAAGCAGCGCGGAGCTGGTGCCAAGCCGCGGTGAAGCAGGGTACCCTAGGTGAGTGTGGCCGCCGAGCTGGGGCCAGACCCTGGTCAGCCGTTCCCGCTTGCCCCGGCCTTTGGCACGGGCCTCTAGCCCCGTTTCCGGTTCGCCTCTTCGCCATTCTCCGGTGAGGCTGGCACAGCGGCCTCCTTCCCGGCCCGCTCTCGAGTCCTCCCCGGCAGCCGCCACGCGGGGAGAACTTAGTTGGCTTCTCGGGCGGCCCGAGCCCCTCAGCCTACTCGGTCCTGGCTCCAGCGTGTCCTCTTTCCCACTGCGCTGTGGTTTAAAATGTGGTTTGGGTTGGAGCCCAGGTTCTTCTCAAGGCCTGCTTTTCCTCGACCCCACTCTGAGTTTTCCATAGACACTTCCCTAGAGTCCAAGCAGGAGCTGTGAGCCTATGTAATTGAACACATTTATCCAGCCATATTTCTCATTTAATCATTTACAAACAGTTTTTATAAACATCAACAAACAGGTAACGAGCGAAGAGTTTACAGAACGGGGAATTAATCAAGTATTTGCCATACTTGGTATGTGCTGTGGTAGAAATGGAACACTTATCAGAGACTTGTTTGGAAAAATACGTCACCCCTCCTCCAGTCTTTACATTCCGGTTCTGAATCTTGGAAATATTTGAAACTCATCCTTATTTGAAACTCATCCTTTATGGAGTCATGTTGATTATTCCAAATCTCTTCCTAAATTTCAGCGCCTTGTTGATTTGACCAATCTGCAGTGATCTGGAGGACCCTTTGAGAAGATGCCATCCGATCCTATGCTTTCATTTGGTGCAATAAATACTGAGTTTGTTTGTTTGTTTTCTGCATAAAACTATCCCCTTTGTTGCCGGGAATATTACTGGCTACTTACTGACTGGACGCTAAGCCTGTCTTTAAGTGTTATCAAATGTTCTGTGGGAATGAAGAGGTGGGAAGACAATGAAGTTACAAAGTAGCTTTAGAAAAGATAAAGCAAGGCCGGAAAAAAGAAGCAGTGCTGAGTTGTGTTTGTTGGGGGCGGTCTGCTAGCGAGAGGAACGTTAATGGGGCTTTTTTCTAGATTAGCGCTGTTCCCTCCAGCTGGTGGTTTTGCAGCGGGGGTTATTAGGGCCCAAGATCTCACATATAAGTTTAAATGAATCCATTTTCTGACTTGCAGTTTCTAGGTAACTCTTTTCAAAGACGGTCCTAAAAGGAAGGGGAGGGATGTATCTTTCACATATTGAAGATTTATATGAGAAAGTTAAAAAAACTTCCTTAAATGCCAAACTAGGAATTCTTTGGAGCTGTTGATTATAGGGAAACCTGTAGTGATTAAGCTACCTTCTAAACCCTGATAAGTTCCTTCCTGTCTTTCCCTAATACACAGTTTCCTGTGCAGATTGTGTGCAGATTGTTGTTGTTTTGTGGCTATTCTGAACAGCAGTTAAAAGTGACTAGACCTTTTTCTTTTTTATTGTTTTATCATTCATTCATTCATTTTCAGGATGGGGTTTCTCTGTGTAGCTCTGGCTGTCTTAGAACTTTCTCTGTAGACCAGGCTGGCACTGAACTCAGAGATCCATCTGCCTCTGTCTTCAGAGTGTTAGGGTTTAAAGGGGTGTGCCACCACTGCCTAGCTGTGATTTTTTTTTCCTTTTTTTGGGGGGGGTGTTTTGGTTTTGAGACAGGGTCTCTTTTATGTAGCCCTGGCTATTTTTTGTTTGTTTGTTTTTTGGAAACAATGTTTTTCAGTAGCTTTGGAGCCTGTCCTAGAACTAGCTCTTGTAGACCAGGCTGGCCTAGATAGAACTCAAAGAGATCCACCTGCCTCTGCTTTCCGAGTGCTGGGATTAAAGGTGTGCAAAAGGTGTGTGCCATGAATGCCTGGCCCCCTGGTTATTTCTTAAAGACGGGGTTGTCTAAGTAGCCCAGGCTGGCCTTGAACTCACTGTAAGTAGTTCAGGGTTGTAGTTGTGGGTGTGAGTTAATGGGTTTGGCTTGGAAAACACAATTAAAAAAAATCTTATGGGAAGAAATGAGTAAAATCATAAGTATATTTTTCCATGTAAAGATAAAATAGCAGGAAAATGACATCAGGTGTGTGTCTGGGTACAGAAGGGCTACTGGGTAGATTGACAAAGGATTTCAGACTAGATCCAAGTGATAGAGTCGAGAGATGAAAAAGCTTAGGGATCTTGATTGGCTCATTTCTCTGCCAGTTAAAGAAATAAAAGGCAGGAAAAATCTGAAGCACAACAGGTAGCAGCAGAGATATTTAAGCACCACAAAAAGACTATCAGTTAAAGGAAGGCGTTTATGGTGTGCGGAACCATGCACAAGCAGACACTCAGAGAAACCAGCGGCTACCCGGAAATCCCGAGAACCCAGTCTCTGGTCAGTTTGAAGACAGGATGGTTGGTTGGTCCTCAACTGTATGCGACATGTCCTAATCAGGCCCTGAACGTGTTGAGCCAGTCCGTCAGCAGCAGACATGCGGTTGTTTTTATTTTTTCCTCAAGGCTGGAAGTTAAGGAAGAAGCTGGCCATCTTGGAAATTTGCCATCTTTCTGCCTACCAAGCAGTCTTGTCTAACTCTTGGTCTCTCATAAGGAGCCAGTGAATAAATAGCACTCCAGAGATAGTGGAGAGTTTATGGTTGGTACCGTGGGAATGCAGAGCTTAGAAAGATGTTAAATCTGAGCCGGGCGGTGGTGGCGCGCGCCTTTAATCCCAGCACTCGGGAGGCAGAGGCAGGCGGATCTCTGTGAGTTCGAGACCAGCCTGGTCTACAGAGCTAGTTCCAGGACAGGCTCCAAAGCCACAGAGAAACCCTGTCTCGAAAAAAAACCAAAAAAAAAAAAAAAGATGTTAAATCTGGCAGACTTGAAATCTGCTGGCAGAATAATGCAGAAAGTTAGACAAGGATTTAAGTGGAATCATGTGGGTTTCCAACTTTAGTGACCACATGGGTCAGAAAATTGGTAAGAGCTACTAAGAACCACACACAGCTGTGAAGGATAAGATTTGAGTTACATTTTGGAGCAGAATTGTTCCAAACACATTTAGGAAGAAGGGCTCAGGAAGCCATTTTTGTAGGTCTTATAGCTCGTGAGTGTAGGAAGTGGCTGTAGTTAGGGGAGAGTGGCAGTGAAGATTGCAGTGTCCCTACTGAGTTCACTGTGCCAAGCAAACTGAGACTGAGCTCAGAAGAGCAGCATTGGAAGGGTGAACATGGGAAAGGAAGGCAGGAGCGCAAAGAGTGGCCATGCGGATGGAAGGCCATCCCTAGTGAGAAAGTGCATTTGCTGCAAGGTGTGCTCCATACCTAAGATATGGAGGGGGGTTCCTTTTCCCACCAGACTCTATGACCTACAGAGAAACCCTGTCTTGGGGAAATACATATAAAGAGAATTTGCCCTCAAATGGTTAGAAGGGCCTGAAACACAAGGAGTTTGTGGGTATTATACTTTGCTTTTGTATAAAAGAATGATCAACTTTTGGTTGGTAGGGCTTTGTTGTTTGGTTGTTCAGAGTTGGGGTTTCACTGGGTAGCTCAGACTTTTCTAGAATTGTAAGATTTTATTGCATCAGTCTCACAAGTGTGGAATAACCACCACACCAGTTTGTATTCTTTTTTTTTTTTTTCTTTTTTTCGAGACAGGGTTTCTCTGTAGCTTTGGAGCCTATCCTGGTACTAGCTCTTGTAGACCAGGCTGGCCTCGAACTCACAGAGATCTGTCTGCCTCTGCCTCCCGAGGGCTGGGATTAAAGCCGTGCGCCACCACCGCCCGGCTCCAGTTTGTATTCTTGACTCCATGACTTCACGTGGTAGGTGCTGATTGAGTTATATGACTCTTCCAAATGCTGTCATGTTTTCTTACACAGAATTAAAACTATAATTTGAAAGGAGGCATGATGGCACCACTAGGCCTATTAAATCCAGCATTTGGGAGGCTAGGGCAAGAGGACTATAAATTTTTGATCAAACGCGCTACATAGCAAGACCTTGTCTGAAGACACCAAAAATGGGCCATTGAGAGTCTCATCAGCCAAAGGCACTTGCTACCAATCCTGATGACCTGGGTTCAATCCTTGGAACCCTCCTAATGGAAAGAGAGAGTTATGAAAGTTGTCCTCCACATTATACTGTGATACTCAGATCTACACATACTTACAAATGCATAAATCCTAAAAGTTTATATAAAGTAAAATAAAAGTCATTTGTATCAGCATCACAATTTCCAGAAAAGCAGTCATGCTTCAAGTGGTGGATACAGTTTTGCCAAAATTTTGATTTTTCTCTTGGAAGCTCAATTTTCTCATTGATACCAACTACTGTCAGCTCTTGTACTTGAAGTGACAGGCTTCACTTTGTTTCAGGTCCAGAAGTGTCTGCCAGATACCAAAGTCTGAAGGACTTTGTCACTTATGTCATTCATTCTTTCAAGTGAACATGGTGTTCCACAGAAAAATCTGGCAGTCACACAAGTGCTTTGGTTAGAGACAGTCATCTGTATGCAGCTTAAGTTGTTTTGTTTGAGAAAGGATCTCATGTAGACCAGGCTGGCCTGGGAGTCACCATGTGGTTAAGAGTGGCCTTAAACCTCTGCCTCCACCTTGGGAGTGCTAGGATTACAGACTTGTGCCACCACACCCCACTCAGTATATCTTAAGTGCTCTTGTTCACCATCTCACCAGGTGCTGGGGTTGGAAAGTAGACCTCCATCTTTCTGGGCAAGTGCTGTCCAAGAGCTGTACCCTCAGATCCTGCCTATTTTGTCACATAGATTATCTAAAACCTTTAACAAATGTATCGCAGTACTATGAAGTAAAATTGGCAATCTTCCAGTGTGTTGCTGGTTAATACATCCTGTGGGAGAAGCTAAACTGCTGCTGTCTTGAGTTGGGCCAGGGTGGCAGTGACTTTACCCATTGCTGCTTTCCTTGCCCCATTGCACTGGAAAAGGCAGATACCCTCTTCTTTCTGATCTAAATAGTTCTGACCTAGCAGAACCTCCAAGAGAGTCTCAGGGCTCCCTCAGGTTCTGTGAACCATGCTCTGAAGACTGCTGTTTACCTGAGGAAGGAGGTGTGTGTGGCAACTGATAAAATCAGAACTTCATCTGGTCATATGAAACTTTGGCTGGTTTCACTTGTCAGTAATCTGTAGCTTTACCCTCTTGGGTCTAGCTGTTGGGACCTGTATTTTTTTTCTTGGTTTACTCTTTCAGTTTGTAGTCCTGCACTGTGCTCTGGCAAACTACCCGAGACTTCACTTACCTTCACTTATAGTGATCCTGACCTTACCTTTTTGTTTTGTTTTGTTTGTTTTTCAGAGGGTTTCTCTGTAGCTTTGGAGCCTGTCCTGGAACTAGCTCTTATAGACCAGGCTGGCCTCGAACTCACAGAGATCCACCTGCCTCTGCCTCCCGAGTGCTGGGATTAAAGGCATGCGCCACCACTGCCCGGCTCCTGACCTTCCCTTTTATAAAAGCTGGAGTTTGACTTCTGTGTGACTTCTAGAAATCCATTTTGCCTGGGCCTAGAGAGACGACTCAGTGTCTGAGAGCTTATTACTGCAAGTGCAGAGGTCCTACCTTTAGTTCTTGGCGCCCATATTGGGTCACTGACAACTGCCTGTAATTCTAGCTCCAGGAGCCTCCGAGGGTACCTGCACTGATGTGCACATATCTGCTAATACCTACACAATACTCCTAATGGGAAATAAAAATAAATTGCTTCTTTAACTTACTTTGGGTAGCTAGAGCTTGGGATTATCATGTCAGAGGAAGTGGGTTTGATTCCGTCACTCAACCCTGTCCATTGCCAGGTGAGTTACTTATAGCAAGGGATCCTGTCAGGGACCTTGTAGATTATATGTAGATGATGAACCATTTCCAGTGTCCCAAATTCCCCCAAGTGACCTACAGAAACACCTAGATGGAGGAAACTACAGATCTCAGTAGTTATCCAAGATAATGATTTAATCAGTGCATAATGAATAATTGCTTTCTGTAGAAATAGGTGCTTGTTCAAGTTTAGCTGGGTCTGGCCCCTAGAGACTTGGTTGTTTTGAGACAGCATAGATAGGTTCTTTGGCGTCATAGGCTACTAATTGTTCTCACTTGCTTAAGGAAACAAGGCAAAAGTATCCCTGCAGATTGGACAGAACAGAGGAGACTCTGAAACACACACACTGTTTCTCTCTCTCTCTCTCTCTCTCTCTCTCTCTCTCTCTCTCTCTCTCTCTGTGTGTGTGTGTGTGTGTG
>NC_022030.1:56335207-56336118 GCF_000317375.1 Microtus ochrogaster | reverse complement strand
ATGAGAATGAGAATGAGAATGAGAATGAGAATATGATTTGGGATTGAACCTAGGACCTCGTGCATGCCCAAACAACTAACCGCTCTGTTCTAGGCTATATCCCAACACTTTTTAAGTTTTTTGAGACAAAAGTTTCTCTTTAGCTTTGGAGCCTGTCCTGAACTAGCTCTTGTAGACCAGGCTGGCCTCGAACTCACAGAGATCCGCCTGCCTCTGCTGGTATTAAAGGTGTGTGCCACCACCTACTGGCTATATCTTACCTTTTATTTTGAGCAGTCTTTCACTAAGTCGCCCAAGCTGGTCTTGAATTCATTCTGTAGCTCCTAAAAGACTTGAACCCGTGATCATCATGATGATCCTTCAGTAATTAGAATTACAGGTCTACACTGGCAGGCCTGGCAAGCTCAGGACCATCTGATGGCTTTAGGCTAACACCTAAAAAAAGAAAGGAGGAGATTCTAAGGAGGGATAAATGGAGAATTAGAGAATTGAGCTGGTGACAGATGATGGTGGCTTGATTAAGGTGGTGATTGCAGATAGGGAACAGTTAAGTAGCAAACTTACTTTGAGCTTGGTGCATGCCTTTAATTCCAGCACCTGGGAGGCAGAGGCATGTGGATCTCTGGTAGTTGGAGGCCAGCCAAGACTGTTACATAGAGAAAGCCTGTAGGGTTGGGGGCAAACAAAACCCAACAAAAACCATCAAACTTTTTTTGAAGCTGGCAATACTTGTTGATTGAGTGGAAGAGAAGGTCAGCAGAGGTAAGGCTCAAGTTCTCATTACTGCTGATAGGTTGTAATTTTCTGTGTCAAACAGATTTCTGTTCTGGGGCTGGATACCCTCTCTTTCCCTTAGACTCCTTCCTTCCTTCCTTCCTTCCTTCCTTCCTTCCTTCCTTCCTTCCTTCCTT
>NC_022030.1:56331882-56335107 GCF_000317375.1 Microtus ochrogaster | reverse complement strand
CCTTCCTTCCTTCCTTCCTTCCTTCCTTCCTTCCTTCCTTCCTTCCTTCCTTCCTTTCTTTCTTTCTTTCTTTCTTTCTTTCTTTCTTTCTTTCTGAGAGTGGGTCATTCATGTAGCCCAGGCCTCAAACTTATGCTCCTCTGCCTTAGACTTAAGAGTGCTGAAATTATGTGTCATTGCCTCCATACCTGGTTTTGATTTTTGGTATATTAATGTCCTAATTTGGAATATCAGCCTCTTTCCTGCCCCTGATACTAATTAAAGTTTAATTGGGCAGGGAGAAAGATTGATTCATTAGTGTCATTAGTACTCCTCTCTTGTCCTCTAGTGTGACTTTCCAAAAATTTGGCATTCCCATCTACTTTCAAAAAGATTAAAAGATAATTTGTTTCCTCTTGAATGACAATGGCTATAGAAACTCTTGAGTTTCTTCCCACAGTGCTTCTCTTGTTTCATTAGCACCAGAGATCTTATCTCAGCCTCCTAGGTTCCTTCTCAGCTGTGTGTAGACAGCATCTGGCATCTCCGTTGAGGACAAGACTTGGGTTTTGTGGGCAGTGAAATTTCTGTGGAGAATCGGGTTTTAATGGCATTCTTCAGGCAACGGCACCCCCATAGCATGTTGATTGGTACCATAAAGTGCTTCTTTAAGCTTCATCTGCCAGGCCTTGGTGTTTGCCTCCTCCTCTAAGTTGCCTTGAACCAGAGTTTGCAAGTTTACTGGCAGGCGGATTTAAAACAACTACATTTAAAAGACTTCTCATTTGGACATGTGACTTTGCTCTGTACTTTAGAGCATGGCAGGTGGATTCCTGTTATTATTGTAGGTAGTGGAGTGTGCAGGAGCATCCTGTTGCATCAGCGTCATTTGTTAAAAAGATGAACCCTTTATGTAATTGCTGAGGTGACTTTTAATTGGTCAGAATGTGGTTTATTTCTGGACTCTGTTTTGTCCCATTGGCCTACATCTCTATTCTTAACACTAGACTCATAGCCTTGTTCTAAATTGTGAAATTAAGCAGAGTAAGTCTCCTAGCTGTTATGTCTCCTGTTCTAGATCTGCTATTTGTATATAGATTTTCATATCTACTTGTCAGTTTCTTCAGAAAAGCTTTCTTTGGTAAGAATTACATTTAGTCTTTGTGTCAATCATAAAGATTTGCCAATGTCATAGTGAGCCTTTTTGTTTGTTTGTTTTGAGACAGGGTATCTCAGTAGCTATGGAGCCTGTCCTGGAACTCACTCTGTAGACCAGACTGGCCTCGAACTCACAAAGATCTGCCTGCTTCTGCCTTCCGAATGCTGGGATTAAAGGCGTGTGCCACCACTGCCCGGCTCATAGTGAGACATGCTCTGATTTTAAACAAGGTTGAAGCCGACCTACACATGCATACACAAAAGATGAATTAAAAACTTTTAATTGTTTTTGTGTATCGGTCTTGTACCCTATAGCCTTACTAAACTTGTTTTTTCATTCTAGTAGGTTTTCTTTGGTAGACTTCTTGGGACCGACCTTCCTTCCTTCCTTCCTTCCTTCCTTCCTTCCTTCCTTCCTTCCTTCTTTCCTTTTTTTTTTAAATTTATTTATTATGTATACAACTTTCTGCCTCCACACGCCAGAGGAGGGCGCCAGATCTCTTTACAGATGGTTTGGAGCCACCATGTGGTTGCTGGGAATTGAACTCAGAACCTCCGGAAGAGCAGACAGTGCTCTTAACCTCTGAGCCATCTCTCCAGCCCTCCTTTCCTCTTTCCCCCTCCTTTTTGGTTTCTTGCCAGGGTTTTTCTGGGTAGCCTTGTCTGTCTTGGAACTTACTCTGTTGCAGAGTATTTGTTTAACTATGCAAAGATGTGTTGCTTTTGTTTATGTTGTGTAATATTTGTTTAATTCTATGAAGATGTGTTGCTGTTTTACCTTGCCTGCATAAGGCACCTGATTTGCCTAATATTAAAGGCCAATAGTGAAGGAAGAAGAAAGAGAAGTATAGGGTGAACTTCTGGGCAGGGAGAGTAAGTAAGAGGAGGAATTTAGGCTGGGGGAAGGGAAAAAAGATGCCAGGGGCCAGACAGACAGACATGGAGGAAGTAGGAAAGTAGGACACACAGAGTGAAAGAAAGGTAAAAAGCACCTGCGCAAAATGTAGTGAATAGAAACACTATTAAATTAAATTAGGTTAAATTAAGAGAGCTAGTGGACAATCCTAAGGTAAGACCAAGCATTCATAATAATAATTCTCTCTGTCTTTATTTGGGAGCTGGTTGGCAGCCCAAAGAAAATTCCAACTACAGCCCTGTAGACCAGACTGGCCTCAAACTCATAGAGATACACCTGCCACTTCCTCCCAAGCACTGGCATTAGGAGTGTGCCACTACCACCTGGTTCCTTTGATTTCCTTTTGCCTTCCAGTACAGAGTTGACTAACACTGATAAATGGCCATCCTTGCCTCCTTCCTAGTGCTGTTGGGAAGGCACCCATTGTCTCACTGTTATTTTGGAGATCTTTTGATGTCCCTTTTAGCTATAGAACAGTACTATTTTTGGGGTTACCATTTTCTTTCCTTTTTTTTTTTTTTGGTGACACCAAATGTTAAAGGCCTATCTCCTATCCCCAGCCCTGGAATCAGCCACTTTAAGATGGCTCTGACTCCTTTTATTAACTTATTAACAGATGGTATTTCGAAACCAGAGTCTAGGAAGTGGTTGAGTAAAAACTTTCTTTTTTAAAGATTTATTTATTATGTATACAGTAATCTCAGTATTCTGTCTGCATGTATGCCTGCAGGCCAGAAGAGGGCACCAGGTCTCATTACAGATGGTTGTGACCCATCATGTGGTTGCTAGGAATTGAACTCAGGACCTTTGGAAGAGCAGGCAATGTTCTTAACTGCTGAGCCATCTCTCCAGCCCAACTTTTAAACTCTTCATGCAGTGTCAGAATCATAAGTATCTAATTGTAAAAGCCAGTAAGACCCAGAATCAAGAGAAGAGAAAGGGGTTTAGTTTACCACATATTGCCTGGCATGATTGTCTTTAATTTTAAGTTTATATCTATCTGTCTGTCTGCCTGCCCATCCATCCATCCATCCATCCATCCATCCATCCATCCATCCATCCATCCATCCATCCATGTCAATGTGTATATGAGAAGGTCAGAGGACAACTTGAAATTGTTTCTTTTTTTAAAAAATATTTATTTATTATGTATACAATATTCTGTCTGTGTG
>NC_022030.1:56328968-56331782 GCF_000317375.1 Microtus ochrogaster | reverse complement strand
TGGAAGAGCAGGCAATGCTCTTAACCACTGACCCATCTCTCCAGCCCTGAAATTGTTTCTTCATGTGGGTACTGGGGTTGGAACTTAGGTCGTTAGGCTTGGCAGCAAACACCTTTATTTACTGAGCTATATGGCCTTTCTGGTATGTTTTAATGGGAAATCATATTATAGCTGAAGAATTTAAGTACTAGTAGTATAATAAATGTCACAGAAGCTCCCAAATAGCTGTGAACGTCTTTTTGTTTGTTTTGAAACAGTGTCTCACTTTGTAGCCTAGACTCACCTGGAACTCACTTCATAGCCCAGATTGTCCTAGAACTTGAGGCAGTCCTCCCAAGTGCTAGGATTATGGGCCTGAGCTACCCTGCCTTGCTCCAATGATGTCTATGTAAAAGAATATTGCTTGTCCTAGTTAAAATTGAAATTCCTGGTAGAACAATCATTATCTGTTCCTTCTATTTTTCTTCTTTCATAGCAGATTCTAAAAAGAACAAGGGGAAAGATAGGGTCTTTGAGTGCTGCTCCAGTTAGCTTTTGGTTAATGTGATAAAACACCATGATCAAAAGCAACTTAGGGACCATAGAGTTTATTTCGTCTTATAGTTCTAGTCCATCCTGAAGGGAAGTCAAGACAAGAACTCAGGTCAGAAACCTGGACACAGGAGATGAAGCAGAGACCGTAGAGAAGTGTTACTTTACTGGCTTGTGCTCCATGACTTGCTCAGCCACCCTCCTTACACAACCCCCAGGACCGCCTGCCCACCATGGGCCGGATCCTCTCACCAATCATTAATCAAGAAAATGCCCCACAGACTTGCCAATAGGCCAGTCTTATGGGCATTTTCTCAATTTAGGGTCCCTCTTGATAGATGACTTTAACTTGTGTCAAGCTGACAAAAGACAAAATCAAACAAATAAAAAACAGGACAGGTATCAATAACAATAGTGACTGCCATGTGGTCAGTGTATTGTGGATCAGGTACTGTGGTGGTCTAACATTCACAACCTGCCTATTCTATGGTTATGGGTGTGCTTGTGTGCCCATTGGTATACCATGCTTCTGTGCCTTATGTGAATTTTAAAATTTGGTTTCTTGAAACTCTTAGTAGGGTTATGGTTATTTCCTCTCTTCTGCCTTTTCCAGAATACTGCAGCTGTGAGGCCCAGCACTGACAGAGACTAATTGCTGAGTACTGAATGTGATGAGCTGCCGACCAGAGCTCTGCTGGACAGGAGCTCCTGGGAGGTGGTGCTGTTAATGCAGTGTGGCTGGGAAGAGGAGGAGTACCCTGGAGACTCTTGGAAAACTTCGCACAAGTAATGCGGATTTTGTTTGAAATGTCAAACAATAATGCAGGTGTCTTGAAGCAAATTATCAGATATCCCCCTCACATTCCCCTGCCTAATCCTTCACCCCATCCCTCTGCTCAGGATGACCCCACTAACAGTGGGGTGTGTATTTTTCCAGCCCTTTGTTTTTACACAAATAGATGCCCTGAAAGTTTTCCAGGGAGACTTTCTAAGAATTCCCTTCTCAACTACTACTGTGCTCTTAAATAACTTTTACTTTCCTTTCTGCTGGGCAGTTTCCTGTTTGGACCTACATGGAGGAACTTAGCCTTGTATTCTTTTAATCTTGAACTCTACAGGCAGTAGCTCAGTTTCTGTACACACTCTTCCTCTTAGATCTCCTTGTTCCTCGGGGGTTAGATATAGGGACAGGAATCATAATTTCACTGACTCTATAAGACTTTAGGTTATTCAAACTGCTGTTTTCCAGGTGTGTTCAGTTTGTTGGCTCTCTAAGTTCTTTGAAGGTTCAGGAAGTGCTGGGTCATTTTTGTTATTGGCAGAGACAATAAGTACGGATGCCTTTGCTTTCTTTAAGGGGGGGGTGTGTGTTTTAAGTATATAAATTAAATAATAGAGTTTGTGGAAAATTATCTTTTTAAAATTTTATTTTATGTGTATGGCTGTTTTGCCTACATGTTTGTCCATATGTGCCTGGCACCTGTGGAACCAGAAGAAAGCAACAGATCCCCTGGAACTGGAGTTACAGATGGTTGTGAGCTGCCGTTTGGATATTGGGAATTGAACCTTCATCCTCTGGAAGAGCAAACCAGTACTTTTTAACCATTGAACCACCTCTCCACTCTCAGAAAATTTATTTTAATTTGCTTAATTAATCAATTGCTTTGGTGAAATTTAAGTTGACTACTTTTAAATATTTTTGTTTTATATATATGAGTTTGTCTACATGTATATGTTTGTTTGCACACCGTGTGCGTGCTAAGTTGTGGTTTTTTTGTTTTGCTTTTGGTTTTGTTTCTTTATCTTGAGACAGGGGTCTCACTATGTAGTGCCAGTTGACTTGGAACTCAGTATGTAGTCCAGGCTGGCCTGGAATTTACAGAGCTCCACTTGGCTCTGCCTCCCAAAAGCTGGGATTAAAGACATGTGCCACCATGTCTGGCTAAATTGGGTATTTGTCTTTGTTTGCTCTCAGACAGGATCTTACTGTATAGCTCTAACTGGCTTAGAACTCACTGTGTAGACCAGTTTAGCCTTGAACTCATAGAGAGCCACCTGCTTCCTGAATGCAGGGATTAAAGGCGTGCGTTAACACACCTGGCCAGTTTGGGTATTCGTGAAGAAAGACTTCTACCACTGGTCTGTGTATGGCCTTCCACATATACTAGTTAGTATCTTTTCTCCCTGTTCTCCTTCCCCAGCTGACTCATCCTAACGTTTTGCTTGGGAGAAGGGCAATCAGTTCCCTGGATCCTAAAGGCATACACTTACGAATTTAAGGCG
>NC_022030.1:56305695-56328868 GCF_000317375.1 Microtus ochrogaster | reverse complement strand
GGGGGGGGCTGGGAAAAAGCTTGTGTGCGGAAATAAAGAGAATACTTAAGGGGATGGGCTTGACCCAGCAGGAAGCTGCCTTGTGAGGGTATCTGGGTGCCAGGCAGTATTTGCCTCTGTGACTTTGACTTGATAGTGGAGCTCGGCACTTTTTCTTGTTATGTTTTGTTTGGAGACATTTTTCCCTGTTTAGCCCTGGCTGTCCTGGAACTCACTCTATAGACCAGGCTGGCCTCAAGCTCAGAGTTCTGCCTGCCTCTGCCTCCTGCACACCCCTCATTGCTGGGATTAAAGGCATGAGCCACTATGCCTATGAAAACTCACCATTCTTAGTGTTAGCTTATTTCCTCAAATTCTTAGAATTTGAACTCTTTCAAACCTTTTTTAAGCTTCACACATAGCTGTAGGCACTGGGCATCACACAGGTAACTGTGACCTGTGGCACAGGCTGCTTGAATAGTCACTAAATCTCTGCTTCCCATGACACTGAGCTTTGATTTCATTAGGGATTTCCACAAAGAAAAAGAAGTTGCTTTTAGCAAACATAATTTCCTTGTTTGAACCAGAAATTACTTCTGCACTAAAACCGGATTGAGGCACCTCTATGCAGTTCGGTTGTGGAGTGGTACTCTCCACTTTGTGTTCTTGGAGCCACTGTCGACATGACACAGGTTTGTCTTCGCTTGGCACTTCATGACACCGCCATGCTAGCCAACCCTGGATGTCTGTTATGAGCTGTGGAACTCTTTGTCATAGTTAAAGAAACCATCTCACCTCCCTGGATCTTACATACAGACACTTTTGTTAAAGGCAAAGGCCTTCCTCTAGGTTGTCACCCTACACACCATGGAACTTACAGAGAACAGAGGAATGGAAATGATTGTCTCAGAGACACGAGTGTCTCATCAGTGAGAAAAGAATTCACCTACACTGGAGCTAATTCAGCTTGCCAGCTTGACATCATATGGGAACAAACTGCCCTTAGCCTTTGAAGAGGATGGGATTTTAATCTTTAGACTCTTTCCTCCTTAGTTGTGTTAAAAGGCATGCCGGTCAATTGTAGTGGCACATGCCTTTAATCCCAGATCTATGAAACAGAGGCAAGCAAAGATCTGTGAGCTGGAAGTTATCTTAGTTTATATTATTGAGTTCAGGTTCATCAACGCTGTGTAGTAAGACCCTGTCAAAAAACAAAGATCAAACTAGTTGGTGTCTGTGTGTCGTGACACAGAGGAATACCTGGTGGGCTGTGGAGAAGAAAATGTGAGTAGTATGTGCAGAAGGAAGGTTCTCTTCTTTTGGTTGTCTAGTTCTGAGGTATTATGCAGTGAGGAAAAGTGGGACTCTCTCTGGCATAGGTGAGAAATCTATGGCATGCTCTTAGACACTTCACCTATGAAGGCTTGGACCAGAACTTACAAAAGCATGGAGGTGAATAGGGAACCATTAGTGGAATTGCTTTTCAAGGGATCTCAGTCTTAGGCTTTATTTCCTTAGCTCTTTTGTTCTATTGCTTTGTGGTATCTGTTGTGTTGCATTGGTAGGGCAAGATGTGGGTTCCTGAAGAGGACTGAGTTGAGTTATGAGTCTGAGTATACCCAGCACTCATTTATACATATACATGTGCTATATTTTACAAAGTCATTGGTAGGGCATGACTCTTTTGGTTTTTCGAGACAGGGTTTCTCTGTGGCTTTGGAGCCTGTCCTGGAACTAGCTCTTGTAGACCAGGCTGGCCTCAAACTCACAGAGATCCTCCTGCCTCTGCCTCCTGAGTGCTGGGATTAAAGGCGTGCGCCACCACCGCCTGGCCATGGGCTTGACTCTTTCAGTGTTAGTCTTCTCTATTATACCTGTACAGAGTAATTGACTCTTAAACATGATTTCTCTTGTTTGGACTAGAGTGGAGTTTTGTGTCTTCTTTTTGAGTATACTGACCTCAATACTGTTTATAGCACTTAAACTGTTTTTAGCTCACTATTGTTTTGTTATGTTTTTGTATTCTTGAAAAGGATACAAAAACCCTATAGGTCAGCATTTGTAGGAAAGGAGGGCAATGTTGCCTGACTTTGTCAGGGTCTTTGTTGGCACCTTCCCTCTGATAGTTGTAGACAGGGATCTCTGATCAAAATATAAAATCTCTTCCTATTTTTTATATCATAAATGCAACTTGAACAAAATTCTCTCTGCTAATTCCTTCTCTCTAGCTCTCTTAATAGGGATATCAGGATGCCATCTTCTGAGGTGAGTAGGTAGGTGTTATTTCCCTCTGGATGTGGTCATGCAGGCAGATCCACCTTTCCCACAGCTACGAAAACTAGAGAGTGATTTGTGAGTTCTATCTAGACAGTAACCATACTGAAGAAATTGTGAGACAAGACGGGGCACCTACTGCTTTATAGAAAAATTTGGAAGAACAAGGCAAGTTCTCCACCCCAGAGAGCAGCCAAACTGCAGTCTGGGTCCTGGAATAGAAGTCTCTCCTGCCCCTCCCCCTGCCGCTTTCTCAGTTCTCTGTTCCATTATGGCTGCTGGGGATAAGGTCTCTGAGGATAGTGTTGGTGTTTAGGTCCAGCTTTCTTGTTTTTAATATGTAGGTTGGAATTTTAGCCTGAATGGTTGACAAGATTCTTGAAGAGATGAAATTGCTGTCTCTGCTCAGATTTCAGAGTGAGCTGGGAAATTTTCTGTTTCTCTCT
The DNA here is from genome assembly GCF_000317375.1 of Microtus ochrogaster. Taxonomy (NCBI): domain Eukaryota; kingdom Metazoa; phylum Chordata; class Mammalia; order Rodentia; family Cricetidae; genus Microtus; species Microtus ochrogaster. The sequence continues at coordinate 56,326,169 of NC_022030.1, read as the reverse complement.
CAATTTGCCTTGTTTTGGTTTTTGTTTGTTTGTTGTTTTGTTTTGTTTTTTTTAAGTACCAAAAAATGTTGAGGTGGAGCAAGAGCAATAGAGCAAATGCGTTCTTGGACCTTTGAGCTTTCTGAATGAGTTGAGGGGGTACAGTCTGACCTGCCACTTTCAGCCCTGCCATATTACGTAGAGAAGGCAGTCATTCAGCCGCAGCCCAGGCTGCACTTTTATTTTATTTTATTTATTTATTTATTTTGGTTTTTCGAGACAGGGTTTCTCTGCGGCTTTGGAGCCTGGTCTCGAACTCACAGAGATCCGCCTGCCTCTGCCTCCCGAGTGCTGGGATTAAAGGCGTGCGCCACCACCGCCCGGCTCAGGCTGCACTTTTAATCAGTTATTTATTTATTTATTTATTTATTTATTAAAAAAACATGCTTCAACCTTTTTCTTTGACAGTTCCATATTTATATGTGTGTCTCTCTTGATCATATCTACTCAACAACTACTCTGGAGAGAGGTAAGCTTTTAGAGAGTGTGGACACATGAGCAGCCTCGCACTAGTGAACCCTTAAAGTCTTAGTCCTTGAGAAAGCCAGATTTGATCCTACGAAGGCCTCAGAAAGGCCTCTGCAAGCTCCCTGGAAATGTGTTCTTCTCTCAGGACCCCAAATGATGACCAAGACTGGTCACTAAAACGGAAGTAAGACCCTATTACTTACATAGCATAGGACCCATCCTTACAAGCTGGCAGCATTTCCAATCATTTTTCTCCCCGCAGGCTGACGGATACAAGGATGCAGCTGGTGCTAGAGGTGTGTGGCAAGTTACCTGAGCCAGGCCATGAGGCCATGTTGCTATGATGTGGGCCCCTCATGGCCTCAGCAGGAACAGAACACTACAATATTGGCCTGCGCCGAGGAAACAGCTTCAAGCAGAGACGTCCCTCAGGCACAGCGTCTGCTTCACCACCTGAGAAACCCTCAGAGGTCAAAGTCTGGTCTCAGGCCCATCAGCAGGTGAAGCCAATCTGGAAGCTGGAAAGGAAGCGCGTAGGCACACTGTCAGCGGGGCTGGGCACCAGTCTCTTGGGAGTCCCACCCCAGCCAGCCTATTTCTTTTGCCCTAGCACTTTATGTAGCTCTGGGACCACAGCTGTCATTGCAGGTCACAGCAGTCCCTGTTACCTGCAGTCTCTCCCTGACTTGTTCAGCAATACTCTGCTGTACCGCCGCACCAACGTGAGGCAAAAACCGTACCAGCAACTGGAATCTTTCTGCGTGCGTTCCAGCCCATCAGAGAAAAGATCGTTTTCTCTCCCTCAAAAGGGTCTCCCTGCCAGTGTCACTGCCAAGAAAGCCACCTCTTCTACAGTCTTCCCCATGGCCCAGCCCATGGCATCTTCACCCACTGATCCATACCTCTCATTGGCAGCAGCTGGGGAAAATCCTTCAAGGAAGAGTTTGTCCTCAGCCATCTCAGGGAAGATTGCATCTCCTCCACTGTCCTCCTACAAGCCCATGCTGAACAACAACTCCTTCATGAGGCCAAATAGCACTAAAGTGCCCTTATCACAAGCCACAGATGGCCTGAAGCCAGTATCCTCACCCAAGATCCAACCTGTCTCCTGGCATCATTCAGGGGGTACTGGAGACTGTGTACCCCAGCCTGGTGACCATAAGGGACCCCAAAGCATTGGCACTGTCTTAGATGATGCCACTGCCCCTACCACCCTATCTACCCCTAGTACCCTCAACATATCCACAGCCAGTGTTACCTCTTCCCAGTGCAGTCAAAGTAACTTTAGGATGGAGGCACGTCCCTGTGGCCTGGATGAGAACTCGGATTCCCAGAGCGCTGCTAAAGAGGTACACTTCACTGAGGCTGTGAGGAAGTTGACTGCAAAAGGCTTTGAGAAGATGCCACGGCAAGGCTACCAGTTTGAACAGGCTTGTTTTGTGAACCCCAGCTTCCAGTGGGGTCTTCTCAACAGAAGCAGGCGATGGAAACCTCTGATGGGCCAGCGGTTTCCTCAGGAGGACGTTGGATTAGACAGTGGAATCCTTCCTGGTGCCTCAGACACCTTGGGGTTGGACAGTACAGTCTTTTGTACCAAAAGGATCAGCATTCACCTCCTTGCCTCGCATGTCCATGGGCTCAACCCCAGCCCTACCTGTGGGTCTGTAAGTGACCCCCAATTACTTGGAGAAGACCGAGCTCCTGTTCCCCCTTCTTCCCTCCAGCCTCTAGGTGTAGCTGAAGTGGCCACTCGCCTTTCTTCTGTCCATCTTGGCCAGCCTGGGAAGGAACCTGAGGAAGCCAAGGAGCTGAGCTCATGTGCTGGAGATAGCCGGTAAGTTGCACCCTGTCTTTGGTTCCTTTAGAACAGAATAGTAGTTACACCATAATTTGGGCACACGGCTGCTTTCTTTCTTTATAGTTTGTTTAACTTTTATGTGCATGAATGACACCAATGTATGAAGGTGTCAGATTCCCTGGAACTGGATCTTCAGACAGCTGTGAGCTGACATGTGGGTGCTGGGAATTGAACCCTGGTCCTCTGGAAGAGCAGTCAGTACTCTTAACCACTGAGCCATCTCCCCAGCCCCCACACTGCTGCTTTCTATCTCTGATAGTTGGCTTTATTTTTTGGCTGTCCTAAAGTTTTAGTTTTCACTCTAATGTAGGGATTCATTTTAAGGTGGGGAGGGAAAACTAACCTGTAGACTAAACCTTGCTTTTACAAATAAAGTTTTATTGGATGCAACCTTGTCCATTTTTTTTTACTGTTTTAACTGCTTTCTTGCTACAACAGTAGAGTTGGAAAGTTGTGACGGAATGACGTATAAAACTGAACGTATTTACTGATAGTTTTTTTTTTTGTTTTTTTTTTAATTTTTCGAGACAGGGTTTCTCCGTAGCTTTTGGTTCCTGTCCTGGAACTAGCTCTTGTAGACCAGGCTGGCCTCAAACTCACAGAGATCCACTTGCCTCTGCCTCCCGAGTGCTGGGATTAAAGGCGTGCGCCACCACTGCCCGGCTTACTGATAGTTTCTTTGGAGAATTTGCCCATCTCTGTTCTAGGTTATCACCAGGGGAGAAGTAAGAATTCCAGATACCACATCTTAAGGTCTATGACTTTTCACCTTACTACAAACCAGATTGTATTCCCATGCATTCCTGGTATGACAGCTATTCAGAGTTGAAGACAGACATAGTTGATTCCTTCTCTTGTGTCTTATTACTGTTCCAGAACCTCGATCCACCAAGGTCTTCTGAGTTTCCAGTGAGCATCCCAAGGACATATAAATTACCAGATACTCACTGATGATTTTTGTATGCAGAATTTTAAACTTACATACTATAAGCAGACTTCAGAGAAAATGATGTGCAGATAAGGGATGTAAAGCCGAGGAACTATGGCTGGCCCTAAATTCTGAGGACCTGAGAAATCGTTTATGAGATAACATAGTGATGAGGAGACTGTTACTGGGGAGCAGTGAAGGAATGAGACTCCAGTGTGGCTTCTGTTATGGAGCTGGCTTGGGTGGAGGCATGACTCTTTTCTTTCAGTTCAGCTACTGACCTCCGGCCAAACCAGGTGGAGCCTGAAGATACAGAAGATGAACTAGGTTTGGAAGATAGCTGCAGCCATGATGAAAATGAAGAAGAGGAGGGTAAGGAATCATTTTGCCTCTAACTGCGGGGTTTGGTCACCATCCACTAGGGAAGGGAGATGACAGTGTGTGCCAGGCTTGACTCACATCCTGCAGCAGTCACTTGCTGTGGGGCCTAACTTAGGAGTTTGTGAGGAATGCAATGCAGAGCAGAGGTGGTGCTCGTTGCCTGGGCCCGGGGAGGGTGCACATGCAGCAACATCTTCTAGTGAGGATTTCTCTGTTCTTCCTCCAGGAGACTCAGAGTGCTCTTCCTTAAGTATCGTCTCCCCCAGTGAGTCGGTGGCAATAATATCTCGGTGAGTGCAGTGCAGGTCATTGACAGATGCTCATTCCTTGCACTTGAAGGTTGTAATGACATTATCCTAACTGGCCCTGAGAACCCTAATTCATTCTCATCAAGTTTCTTGTCTGTTTTTATATGTAACTGTAGTTTACAAAGTGTTTGTTTTGGAGCTGGGCGGTGGTGGCGCACGCCTTTAATCCCAGCACTCGGGAGGCAGAGGCAGGCGGATCTCTGTGAGTTCGAGACCAGCCTGGTCTACAAGAGCTAGTTCCAGGACAGGCTCCAAAACCACAGAGAAACCCTGTCTCGAAAAACCAAAAAAAAAAGAAGAAGTGTTTGTTTTGATTTTTTTGAGACAGGGTCTCTACATAGCCCAGGCTATCATGGACCTCACTATATAGATAAGGCTGGTCTCATCGATATACTCAAAGAGGTCTGCCGGAGTGCTGTGATTAGTAATGTACACCATTGTGCCTTGCCATTTATTTCAGTCCTTTGTAGAACAGATAGTCAAGAGATACTGGAAGCATTTTTTTTAAAAGCATGTTATTCTGTAAAAGGCTTTTGGAACTTATTTAAGGACTCTTATTTAAAACACATTTGGACCAACCAGAATGTAAAGGTGCTTGCTTCGAAGCCTGAACTGGAGTTTATCCCTGGAACCCACATGCTGGGAGAAGAGGACCAATCTCTCCCAAAAGTTGTCTTCTGTTATCTGTATATGCACTGTAGCATGTGTACACCCCTCAGCGCATTCATGCATGCATGCGCGTGCATACACACAAGTAAATAAGTTATAAAAATTAAAAATAAACAAAAAGACACTTGTTAGTTAGGTCACTTGGGGAGAAAGGGATTTATGTCATGTCAGTTCACAATTACATATCACAGTCCATCATGAAGGGAAGTCAAAACAGGAACTCAAGGCACAAACTTAAACAGAAGCCTTGGAGGAATATGTCTTACCTGGCTCCTTCCTCCTGACTTGCTCAGTGTAAGTCAGTGCAGGTGGCTTTAGAGTCCTGATGAAGGTGTTGTATTCCCTGGAGATCAGGTTATAAGCAGTTATGAGTTGCCTGATATGGATGGTAGAATTGAACTCAGATCTATTGCAAAGCTGAAACCATTTCTCTAGCCCCAAATAAGACTCTTTTGGTTCTAGGTGACATGGCATTAGTCTCAGTACTCCAGAATTTGATGCTGGATAACTACTGCAAATTTGAGGCCAGCCTATACAAAATACTAGCTCAAAAAATAAAGGATAAAGCTGGGCGGTGGTGGCGCATGCCTTTAATCCTAGCACTTGGGAGGCAGAGGCAGGTGTATCTTTGTGAGTTCGAGGCCAGCCTGGTCTACAAGAGCTAGTTCAGGCAAGGCTCTAAAACTACAGTAAAACCCTGTCCCAAAAAAACCAAAAACAAACAGAATAAATCTCATCCTCCATCATAATCTTTTGTTTCCCTTCCAACCTTGCCTTAGAATTAGGCTTTGTCTTCATTATTTGTTTAAAAAAAAAAACTCCTGAATTATTGATATTGAAGGTTTTTCTGTTCTAAAAATGCAAAGGAATGGAAAATTAAGGGTAACAAGGTGGGTCAGCTTGTAAAGGCACTTGCTGCTACACCTAATGACTGAGTTCAAGCCCCAGAATTCACATTGATAAAAGAGAGAAGCAACTCCCTCAAGTGTCCCCTTGACTTGAATGACACTGGCAATCATTACACACACACACCATAGTAAATGTAAAAAATTAGAGAAGTAAAGTAAACTCAATGAACAAAAAATTGGCATTTTGGCTTTAATGTAAAAATATCTGTTCTCATTTTTAATTAAAATCTAGTCTTGTCTATCAAGGCTTGCCAGCATGCTTTGACACTGGTTACTTTGTGTGTGTCTGCTCTGCTTTACCAGTAGCTGAGAAGACCTCTGTGTCTGGGTCAGCATGAACAAAGCTGCCATGTCTGTAAATATGATGGTGCGGCAGCATCTTTATTGACTCTAAAGTATCAAGACGGCAAGACGAAGGCAGAGGTATCTGGAAAGCAAAAGAAATGAAGTTAAATTTTTCTATGAGCGAACAGAAATCTGGCATATGTGTTCCCAGACTGTCGCATAATTTGTCTTTTTAAGCCCACCGTATCTTGGTTTTATAAAAGTGAAGCTGGCTCTGGTTGCAGATACTGGATACCAATTAAGTGCTCTTAGCCACTGAGCAATTTCTCCAGCCCCTGGCTTCCTACAGCCCTGACTGGCCCAGACCTTGTCACTGTAGATGATAGAATGACCTCAGCTTTTGCCACTGCTGCTGCTATACACTACTGACAAATTGCCATTAGTTTCACCATTCACCTATTTGGGTTGTTTCTAACTTTGAACTATTAGTGAAGTTACCAAAAAGAATCATATTCGTATTTTATGTGAGCATGAATGTTAAAAATCTCAGTTGTTCGATCTTACCAATAAAGACCCTAAAGCCAGATGCTATGGTGAAAGTCTGCAAACTCAGGCAGAGAAGCACCTGGCTGACCTCATTCCTCCTCCTCTGATGTCCCAGAATCCTCCCCCTTCTACACTGTTTCAAAAACTCAGACTGAATGCCCCTCCCCTCTACTTCCTGTGTGTCTCTATCTGTCCTCCTGACTATCTCTTAGTCTCTTTTTTTCCTTAATAATCCTGTGTTCAGTTCCTGTCAATTGGTTGCTTGCTCCACTTCTTGACCTGTGATTGACTTTATTTTAAGCCCGTTTACAATATTCAAGAAGGCACTTGGATCAAAGGTATGTGCTAGGGCTGAGCCACACAGCATCTAGAAACAGGTTTTTCCAGTAAATAACAGTCCCCAGGTTGATCGAATAGCCTGCAACACACAAGTCTTTATTTCTTGGACACACACACATGCCCAGAAATGGATTTGCCAGCTGTTGTGTAGATGCTTTCTGTGCCGCCTTATCTTCCGGCCTTGTCTTTGTTTTATGTCGTAGCTCATTCTCTTCAGTTTCACCATGTGTGCCCAATGCCAGCACTTAAGATGCTGAGGTGGGAAAATTGGGAATTTGAGACCAGCCTTGCCTTTACATAGAAGTTCCTGTCTTAAAAACAAATTTTAAGAAATCTAAGTTAGAGAACACTGAATTATTTTACATATAGAGCCTGTTTCTGTTGCACTGAAAATACTTTTTAAAAAGTATTGTCAAAAAAAAAAAAAGTATTGTCACAGTTTTAGGAATCAAGCGCAGGGCCTTCTCAGTTAGGCAAGGGCTCTACCACTGAGATATTTGTTTTTTTTTTCTTTACAATCTGAAATTAACCTTACAGTAATATTTGTGGCTCATATCAGTTCAATGTAAAGAGAAAAACCTTTCTTCACCTTTCATGCTATTTAAAGAAATTGTTTGGTCCAATGGCTTGTACCTGAGTGGCTGGTGCCTACTGAGCTGGCTCAGTAGTACCTAGCCCATTGGCCCAGGGTCCTCCTCCTCCCTCTGTCTATGAGATCCAGACCTGTGTTGCCACCAAAGTCCAGAGTAGAGAAGGACACAAGCCAGCTGTTTTCACATGAACTGAAACATAGAGCAAGGAAGAACTTTTACTGTTGTTTTTCTTTCTTTTGCTCTTTTCTTACTTAAAATATTTATGGGCTGGGTGGTGGTGGCACACACCTTTAATCCCAGCACTTGGGAGGCAGAGGCAGGTGGATCTTTATCAGTTTGAGGCTAGCTTTGTCTACAGAGCAAGTTCCAGGACTGCCAAAGCTACATAGAACAATCCTGTCTCAAAGAAACCAAAACACAAAACAGAAACAAAAAACATTTCTGTATCTTCTCTTTCAGTTCCCCTGCCGTCCTTTTTCTCCTCCTCTCTTTGTTGCAGTACAGCAGTCTTCTCCTAGTGTTCTTTCTCTTCCAAAACCCTTGTGGGTCTTCCCCGACCATGATGGGGAAGTTTATCACGGGATATTGGAGATGTGCTATCAGGGTGTTGGGCTCTTTGCCTCTTAATGATGTACAAATCTATAGGTAGATTAGCTCTAGCACTGTATGAGTTCATACTTGCAGAATGACTGTCAAACACTTGTCTTTTCAGAATCATATGCAATCCTGTTAACACCTCAAAGCTGTCCCTTTCTCATTCTGTTTTCATCACAGGAGCTGTGTGGATTTAATGTCCAAATCCCTTCCCAATCATGAGAAGGTTGTGCGACCAGCCCTCATCTACAGTCTCTTCCCCAATGTGTCCCCTACCATCTATTTTGGAACTCGGGATGAAAGAGGTAAATGTAACCAAGGGACACAGTCCAGAGAACTCACAGGAGGGTGCCAGCTAACCTGGATGGAGGGGACAAGATGGGAGAGCTCTTCCAGAATGGCTGTTTTTGTGCTCAGTTTCCACAGGATGTAGGTTCTGTTGTGAACTTGTCTGTCCTTTGACCTTTCTCAGTCTCATAATCTCTGGCTTAGCACATGGCCTCCATTTGGTTTTTTGTCTGCTTCCAGCCTTTCCTTTGCTCCTCACTCCTGCACAGCCCCCTTTCCATAAAGGGCAGTTCTCTAAACCTAATCTGGAGCAATTTGTAGTGGTTTGTCCTTCTAGGAAAGAACGGCCACCACTGCCATCTTTTTCATCGCCTCACTTTGACCCTCTGCTCTTGCCTTTTCCCAGTGGAGAAACTTCCCTGGGAACAGAGGAAGCTGCTCCGGTGGAAGATGAGCACAGTGACTCCTAACATTGTCAAGCAGACTATTGGACGGTCGCACTTCAAGATCAGTAAGAGTGAGTTACTCTGAACTGCGTGCCCTGCCAGATGGGTTTTGGACAGGAGGAGAGCCTTAGAGACCCCCTGTTGTATATGGGGACCCTGTCTTGGAGCTTCCAACCTCATAGAAGGGGATAGCTCTGAAAGTCCTCTGGGCTGAGCCAGGTGCTCAGAATTGGGAAGCAGAAGACAATTGTTTTGGCCTTGTGTAGGGCAGCTCCATGTAACTCTGTGAGCTCAGTGGTGAGGCCTTGTTCTGTCCCAGAGTCCGCCTGAGCTGTTAAGTGAGACTGACTTCCTGATTGCCTTCTGCAGGGAATGATGACTGGCTGGGCTGCTGGGGTCACCACATGAAGTCTCCTGGTTTTCGATCCATTAGAGAGCATCAGAAGGTGGGTCCTTCCCAAGGAGCTTGTCCCACTGACAAGGCCAGGATGAGAGTGTTGTTGGGGCAGTGGAGGGAGTGTTGGAAGGGCATTCAGGTAAGGACAGTTACAGAGGCGTATTCTAGAGAGCACAGTGGGGGTCTCAGCAAAGTGTCTCCCACCCCAGTCCTGTTGCTGCCAGGTGCTTTTCACTCCATGTCTTGAGAGGCTTTGTCTGTTTTTAGTTGATGAATTTCCCGTTATCACCGCTAACTGCTTCTTCTCTGCAAGCTACATTTATGGAGAGAGGGTTCTGCGGTTCTGTTGGAACACTTTGTCCTCCTGCCCTAGACTCCCTCATGGCCTGGTGCTTTCCTTTCCTTGTCTCCCATGCTGTCATGAGAAAATAGGTGATAGCTTTCCCATTGTACTCAAGGTGACTAACATGACTGTCCTAGTCTGCCTCTCTGTCACTGTGGTGAAGCACTGGCCTAAAGCAGTCTGGGGAGGCAAGGGTTACTTTGGCTTACAGCTTACAGTCCATCACTGAGGGAAGCTGAGGCAGGAACTGAGTAGAGACTCTGGAGAAGCATTGCTCGTTTTCCATGGTTTGCTCAGCTTGCTTTCTCATATAACCCAGAACCATTTACTGAGGGATAGCCCTGCCCAAGGTGAGCCTCACATCAGTAGTTAGTCAAGAAAATGCCCACACAGGCTAGTCCGGTGCAGGCAATTCTTTAATTAGTTCACTCTTCCAGGTGACTCTGGTTTGTGTCTAGATGGCAGAAGAAAAGCTAGAAAGGAACTTGAACTTTGTTTTGCAGGGGATGTTGGAATGATGGGGTGGGGCTTATCTTGTTTCTCTTGGTCTCACCTCTGCCCTTTCCCTCTGCTTGCCTCTCGTCCCTTCTGTAGCTAAACCACTTTCCAGGCTCCTTCCAGATTGGAAGGAAGGACCGGCTGTGGCGGAACCTGTCTCGCATGCAGAGCCGTTTTGGCAAGAAAGAGTTCAGTTTTTTCCCCCAGTCCTTTATCCTGCCCCAGGATGCCAAGCTCCTGCGCAAAGCATGGGAGAGCAGCAGCCGCCAGAAGTGGATTGTAAAGCCAGTGAGTGGGGCAAAGGGAGAAGTAGATGATGGGATGAAGGTGGAAAAACAGCAGATCTCATTTCCTTCCCCTTTGACTTCTAGCCAGCATCTGCTCGAGGCATTGGCATTCAGGTCATTCACAAATGGAGTCAGCTCCCCAAGCGCAGGCCCCTCCTGGTACAGAGGTGAGCCTGTCTAGCTCACATTCCTCTCTCCATCTTCCTGTCTTCTTGGTTTCTGAATTATCGTCTTATAGTGTTTTACCTCGTGACCTCCCAGCCAACTGCTGAGAGTTCTCACCACAGCTTGCTCATTCATCTGGCTGGGTGTAAAGTTAGCCTCTCCTCTCTGCAGGTATCTACACAAGCCCTACCTCATTAGTGGCAGCAAATTTGATCTTCGGATCTATGTTTACGTTACTTCTTATGATCCTCTACGGATTTACCTCTTTTCGGATGGACTCGTCCGCTTTGCCAGTTGCAAGTATGTGCTGGTCATGAGGCATTCCCCTGACACTGGGTGATTTTCTTTGTTTGGTTGGGATGAGGACTCTGAGCAGAAAAGGCACAGATATCTTGGTGGTTTTCATTAGTAAGGAAGGTGGGAGGGTGGGAAATGAGGTACTGAGGTTGCCAAGTAGATTAGCTGTGCTGTTCTAGAATTTGGGATTTTCAGAAATCTGTGCATTTGTCCTTTATCTTCTTCCTGGGGAAATATCTGCCTATTTTCCATCTGCTCTTGCCATCTTGCCTCTGCCATTCTTCTCACTTCCAGGTATTCCCCTTCCATGAAGAGTCTTAGCAACAAGTTCATGCACCTGACCAACTACAGTGTCAATAAAAAGAATGCGGAGTACCAGGCCAATGCTGATGAGACAGCCTGCCAGGGCCACAAATGGTACTGAGGGCAGTGTGTCTCTATCAAAACTCTGTCCTGAACCTAGGTAGGGCTTTGCCTTTGGGAGGTTTGGGGCAGTAGTTGAGGAGTATAGTGACTTGTCACTTCAGAATTGGTTTGTTTGCATCCAGATGCATCTCTTTCTTATTTCAAAATATCACTGGGGAGATACAAAGAAGGTATCTTTAGCTTCTTACTCCTTATTTTTTTCTCTTGTCACTCATTTCTAGGACATAACCCCAAATACTTCCTTCTCCCCTTCAGGGCACTAAAAGCTTTGTGGAATTATCTGAGCCAGAAGGGAATTAATAGTGATGCTATCTGGGAGAAGATAAAGGATGTTGTTGTCAAAACCATCATCTCGTGAGTTTCAGTGCTGCTTTGGCTGTTGGGTGTGCCATGAACCCTCATGTTTTCTCCTTGCCTCTCTGCTGTGCTCTAAGATGTGCCCATTTTCTCTTTCAGTTTGGAGGACAGGGGATAGGAAGACGCAGAGTTAAATTCTGCTGTCTTAGTCTCTCTTCTGTTACTGTGATAAACACCTTGGCCAAGGCAACTTATAGAAGCATTTAATTTGGGATTTAGGATTCCAGGGAGCTAGTGCAAGGCAGAGAGAACTAACTGGGATGACTTGAACTTTTGAAACCTCAAAGCCTACCACAAGTGACACACCTCCTCCAAGAAGACTATACTTCTTAATCCTTCCCTAACAGTTAACTAACTGGGAACCAGCTGTTCAAATATATGAGCCTATGGAAACCGTTCTCATTCAAACCACCATACTGCTCATTTTACCAAACTTCATCAAGGTGATGGCCCAGATCAGGCACATCCCTTAAGAGCCACTGTTTCAGGGTGGGGAGGGGTGGTGTTCATGATGATGACCATCGTAAGATGGTCTGAGGTTGCCAAGGTTGGCCTTGAACTTCTAATTTCCCTGCTTCTACTTTCCTCTGATTTCTACATGGGGATTGCATGCATGTATTCCCATGCTGACTCTGAGGAGGCACTTTAAAAGAGAAAGTTGCTTCTGCCCTCCTAATTCTAGATATCCCACTGGCAGGTCAGAGCCCTACGTGACCAACCTACTGAAGTTGTATGTGCGGCACCCCTACAGCTGTCATGAACTGTTTGGTTTTGACATCATGCTTGATGAGAACCTAAAACCCTGGGTCCTCGAAGTCAACATTTCGCCAAGGTAAGGTGGTGGTGTTAGTTCCTCAGAGTAGAGCCTGTCTTTCATCCTCAGGATCCCTGTCATTGTCTTGTTGACCTGGGAAAGTCCTCCTTCACTTTTTTCTTGTCATGGTCTGTATTTACTGACTCGCGGATCTGACTAAGTAACTGACTGTTACTTAGGATCTTTAAGAATAGAGAAAAGTTACCATTTGCTACCATTTTCTAGCAAACCAAGGGCATGGGCAGATTCATCAAACTGTATGAGGTTATTTGTTGTCTTTGAGGGTATTTGTCTTGTTTGTTTTTTGTTTGTTTGAGACAGGTCTCACTAGGTAGATCAGGCTGGCCTTGAACAAACAGAGATCCACCTGCTTCTGCCTCCCCAGTGCTGGGATTAAAAGTGTACTCCACCATCTCCCAGCTGAGCATATTTGTTGAAGATGCTCACACATGTGGGTATTTTAAGAAGCCCTCATTTGGATGTAGGACCCAGAATCCTTCTGGAATGCTGCTTTGACCCTGCTTTGCATTCTACCCCTGCAGCCTCCACTCCAATTCTCCCCTGGACATCAGCATCAAGGGCCAGATGATCCGAGATCTCCTGAACCTGGCAGGCTTTGTTCTGCCCAACGTGGAGGATATCCTCTCCAGTTCCAGCAGCCCCAGCAGCTCCAGCGGCTCTAGCACAAGGTCTGCCTCTCAGCTTCCCTACCTTGGGATGGCAGCATGAGCAGCCCATTGTGATTTGGGGAGGGAATGTGTTTGGGAACCTCTCTCCTGCTTGGTCTTTATGGCTCAAACTTCCTCTGCTGTCCACCCACACACCACTGCCACATCAGTACTCTGAAAGTAAGTCTGAATACTTTACTTCTATTCAGAAATCTCCATGGGGACCAAGGATCAAATCTAACCTCCTTACTTGGACATTGGAGGTTCCAGCTACTTTTCCTGGGTGTTTGTTTCTATTCTGCCTGATTCTGGTGCCTTGGCAGATCCTCAGGGATTAGGTAGTGACCTTTCCTATGCTTATGTGGTTTCTTCATTCTAAAGATGCCCCTCATCCAGATTCCCTGTCCATCAAAGCCTAGTTCTAGACGTCTTTATGAAGTACCTCAATTTGGAGATTTTCCTTCATACCTCCAAAGCTTTGAAACTATTCTTGAGGAGAGGAAACTAATATTTAGTAAGTACCTGGGATAGTTAAGGAAATTCAGTGTGTCTACTCAACTCTGTAGGGCTCATATTAGTATTATAGTTTATAGATAAGGACACTGAAGATCCTATAGCAGTAATCAATCCAGGGCCATTCAGCCCAAGAGAGCGAGGGGGTAGAGTGCTGACTTCAGCAGCTATTTCCCACCTGTGATCCCAGCACTTAGAGGTGCAGGGTAGGGTATCGTATGCAAGTTAGAGATTAGTTTGTATTTTAGTGAAACGTAAAACACAAAAAATAAAAAAAAAAATGGATACTTTACCCACTGTGTATGTCTGAAGGCGTACTTGTCCCTGTTCGGCAGTTATCTGAGTTATTCCATGTGCCACAAGGGAGTCAGTTCTCTCTGTTTGACCTATGAGAGGTAGATCCAAGTGGACTTCCTGAAGCTTACAAGAACTTTTTAAGTTTACAAAAAGAAAAGTTTAATGTATGTTAGCGTTATCTACCACTGATCGTAATCTGTATAGAAATCCACATCGGAGAGAAAGCTATAGATAGACTCATGGCTTTGAGTCAAGTAAAAACTTGGGATACAAAAATGATTTTGTGTTATATGCATCTGTGAGTTTATTCCTTTCAGAGTCTAGGATCAGGGTCATCTTTCTTCCTTAGCTGGAAACCTAGTAACTCTAGGAAAGCCAGGCCTGAGACCTGAGTTCTACATTTGAGGAGAAGGAAGCGTAGCCTCAGGGGAGGAGCTGGTATACTCGTTGCTGTTAAAAATACAGTCAGTCAATATCCCAGAGATCTGAGAAGCATAAATTATAGCAGGAAATATAATCCAAATGGCCTACATATCAGTTAAAATGGTAGAAACTTACCCACTACCTAGAAGGTTGCCCTAGGTTCCAGTGGCTTCGTTTGGGGCAGTGGTCTGCATTTGGCTTCCGTACAGGACAGCATTAAATCTTCAGCTACAACATAGAGTAGCATCAGCCTTTGGCTACCAGACCCAGGTCTGAGAGATTTTTCTGTAGCGGAACTTGAGGGACTGACGCTACTATGACTACAGAATAGAACAGTCAACCCAGCAGTGTCCATACTCTGGTGGCACGTGAGGCATGGAGAAGTTGTGCCCAGAGATTAGTGGATTAGTGTTGCCACAGAATAAGTGGAGTCATGCCCTGTCTGTCTTCTTTGGATACCTTAGGGTTCCTACTAGTAGCTGGTGTTTATATCTATCTTGGGAAGTTATTTTATTGAAAATTTAAAATACCATATTCAGCAGATCTCTGAAGAGTTTGAGGGCCATCATCTATTAAGTATACCTAATTTAAATAAACTTGTTTTAAGTTACTTGCTTTAAACATATACAGCAGGCCAATGTCACTAAATGAATTATATAATCTTTACAAGTTAGTCTTTTATAGTACACCATTATAGAATGTCATAGTTTCTTGTATGACTCAGTTTATCCAAATATGTGAAGCGTAACAAAGTTAGCAAAGACAAAGAGGTTAGACATATATTACTGTGAACTTGAGCAGATTGTAGGAATTTATAAGCCTTATTTATCAAACATACCTATGTTGTTTCTTATTTAAAAGTTTTTTAGAGGTCTGGGGTTGAACAGAGTTAGCAGACATAAGTGGTTAGACATACATTTCTAAGTTATGTTAACTTGAGTATACTTTTTTTTAATATTTATTTATTTATTATGTATACAATATTCTGTCTGTATATATGCCTGCAGGCCAGAAGAGGGCACCAGACCCCATTACAGATGGTTGTGAGCCACCATGTAGTTGCTAGGAATTGAACTCAGGACCTTTGGAAGAGCAGACAATGCTCTTAACCTCTGAGCCATCTCGCCAGCCCCCTGAGTATACTTTTATAACTGTAGGAATTTCTAATCATACAAAAATTCATACTAATCCAAAATATTTTAGAGAGTTGCTGTTGCTTCCTTAGTCTAAAAGGAGAAAACCAAAGGCTCAGTAGGACTAAGAGGTTCTATAGGTGCTACCTTAGTAGTCATCTTAAAATGGTGAAGTCATGTGGCATCTATCCTTTAACCTTAGTAAAGATGACTGCCAAACATGCAATAACTATTTAAAATATCGTTTGTTGTTGTTGTTGTTGTTGTTTTTAAACAAGAGTTGAATCCAAGTTACATGTGTAGTAAGTTGTAGGAAATTAAGATTACGCAAGTAACATTTTTTTTTTTTTTAGCTATAAGCCTTTTGTTATGTTTTAAGCCAAATTTGGATAAAGATTTTTATAGGTTTTTTTTTGTTTGTTTGTTTTTCAAGACAGGGTTTCTCTGTGGCTTTGAGCCTGTCCTGGAACTAGCTCTGTAGACCAGGCTGGTCTCGAACTCACAGAGATCCGCCTGCCTCTGCCTCCCGAGGTTAAGAGCATAAGTAATGAAATCCGGTGCCCTCTTCTGACCTACAGGCATACATGTGGGCAGAACACTGTATACATAAAAAATAATCTTTTTTAAAAAAATTGAAACACACACATAATGAAAATAACCTTAAATGTATATCAATATACAAAATTATCTTAAACAAAAGTAAAAACATGTAGTTTCTTTTTTTAAAAATAAATATTTATCTATTATGTACACAGTGTTCTGTCTGCATGTATGCCTGCAGGCCAGAAGAGGGCACCAGAGCTCATTACAGATGGTTGTGAGCCACCATGTGGTTGCTGGGAACTGAACTCAGGACCTCTGGAAGAACAGTCAGTGCTCTTAACCTCTGAGCCATCTCTCCAGCCTGAAACATGTATTTTCTAACAAAAATAAGTTTGTTTCAATATATAAAAGTCCATACTAATGTAAAATATTTGAGATTAATAGTTGTTTTTAGTTTAGATTCAATAATCTACTTTATATCCTACCATTCCTATATCCCACCCCCTTTTTTTCAGAAAGAAGTTCTTGAATCTAATCTCTCTTGCTTAAGTTTCTTCCCTTACCATGATCAGTAATAATTTACAACTAACTCCCCACCCCCAGACGATGACAAGCATCTATAACTCACCAAACAACCAAAAACCATCCACCCCACCTCTTGGGAATATGGGAGGTCGTGTTTTCTAGACTGCTTTTTATTGTCTGGGCGGGGGGGGGGGGCGTCCAGCGTCTTTAGGGGACCCTGAGAAAATTGCAATAATGGTCAAGTCCTGGGAGAACGAGCTCTATTATTTTTGGTTTATTCTCTGTGTAAGTCTTGTCTGGGTAGTCTGTGAGGCTAGACCATCTCAGCTATCATCTTTGAAATTGTTCTGGATGTAGAATTTTGAGGAAACTGTAACAGGCATTCTGCGAGACTGGATCACCTAGGTACTTGTCTTTATTGCGTCTGGCCCTTTTTTCTGAAAACACAAACTTTTACAGGTACATTTATCTGCATTAATACAAGAGTAGAATGTGCAATGTGCACAAGTCAGCTTAAGATGGTTTTTTTTTTCTATGTTTGAGGAGGTAAAAGGCACCTGTCAACTTTATAAGTCCATTTGGACTGCATAACCAAACTGGCATAAGGACTCTGTAGCCAACAAGATTTATTATGTTTCATCCAGTCTCAGAGCTGTTCCCATAGTAGAGGGTTCAGTGTATATGTTGCCTGTCCTGTAATTTTTTTTTTTTTTTTTTGGTTTTGTTTTATGTTTTTGTTTTTCGAGACAGGGTTTCTCTGTAGCTTTGGAGCCTGTCCTGGACTAGCTCTTATAGACCAGGCTGGCCTCAATCTCACAGAGATCTGCCTGCTTCTGCCTGGGATTAAAGGCGTGTGCCACCACCGCCCGGCAGTTCTGTTTTGTTTTTGTTTTTCCATGTCTGTAGCCAAGATTTTTCAGGTCTCTCCCAATCAATCTGATCTTTATTAATTTTGAATAGAACCATAACTTTTTTTGTTTCCTGTGGAAACAAATGTATAACCTCTCCTTCAGTGCAACACATTTCCCAACTTCCATTTTGAAGCCAAGACATTTTCTCTTTCTTTTCTTTGTTTTGTTTTTTGGTTTTTTTTTTTAGATAGGATTTCTGTGTGTAACAGCCCTGACTGTCCTGGAATTCACCCTGTGGACCAGCATGGCCTCTGGACCATTTTACTGTGCATCTGCAGCCTTCTCTGACTGGGAGACAAACCTTAAATGGCTAGGCTGCTACCTGCGGCTCTGGTGGCCTGGCTCTGCCCTCCTTAGTTCTGTGAGGACCTGGCCTTATGTCAGCTTGTGTCAGTGGGAACCTTGGTTACTGCCCCAGCTCTGGAAATGTGCTGATGTGGCAGCATTTTTCCTTATTGGGCTGACCGCTCAAGTGGTCTACTGCACAGCAGGTCTCTTAGAAGAGCCTTGCCTCTGTATGCTGAGCCTACCCAAGATACCGTGGTCACCAGAAGGCCATGTTTGATTCCATGTTCCCAAACTTTTTTTTTAAAGCTTTTTCAGGCTTTTCTTGGATATACATGGTCACATTGGGCATCATATGTAGCAAGTTTTATTGTTGAACTATCTTTGGACTGCCAGCCTAGCTTTGATAGCTCCTTTTTAAACCAATCAGGAGGTGCCTTGGCAATGATACATCGTCACAGTGTAAACAAATATTCTGCAATGGGAGTATGTAAGCAGGCTGTGCTGACTGCAGGAGGAGCTCTGCCTGAGGAAGGAACTACCTAGGAGTGCTTAAGGAAAAGATAGAACAGTACAGGCAGTGGGAGCCCAGGCAGAATTGCAGTTCCTAGAGGAAGGTGAGGGAACGCTAGCTGAACTGAGGTGGATAAAGTGTCGTTGTGACAAGAATTTCCATCTGGTGTGTCTCTAAGCAGAATGTGAAATTTGTCAAATAGAAATATTTCAAAACACAGAGGAGAGGTGTCCCTTGTCCTTGTGAGTGAGCCCAAGGCGCGGGGCGGGGGGGAGGGGAGGCTTCCTGGCACTCTGGTCACTCTGGTGTGGCTTTTGTAGTAATAGTAAAACAAAGCATGCTGCTCCAGGGTGACACTTAACCCACTAGAGAGACCAACACAGATTTTGAAATGAGGCCAAATATGGTGGGTGGCAAAAGGCAGTAGAAACAATTGATCTGTACATATCTTAGGAAAGTCAGATCAGTATCTTGGTTCGGGATAGCCAAGTTCCTTGGAATGGTGTTCATTTATGCCGTTTGTGGGGTTTCAGCACCAGAAGAATGAAAATTGGGCTCAGTAAACAAAACCACTCTAGGTGGAAGGGAAGTTTACTCTGAGCTGCCACGGTTCTCTCCCAGGGAAAGCTGAGAGAAATGAGGGTGTGGTTTCTAGGGTTACATGGGATCTGAGAAAGGGAGCTTGTGAGCAGGGACTGAGCGAGCCTAGAGGCTGGCATTGACTGCTTTTTTATCATGTAGGAACTTTCTTCAAGCCCCTTTAGGAAAAGGACTATCTGAAAGGTGACCTTGGCCATGTAGTGGCCCATGTCTATAATCCCATAAATAAGGAGGCAGGAGGATCGACATGAATTCAAGGCTAGCTTTGGACTACATGGTGAATTCCTGGCCATCCTGAGTTCCAAAGTTAGTCTCTGTCTCAAAAAGTTAACAAAGTCATAATGAAACTGAACTACCAGAGATAAAGTGTTTTCCCCAGGGTTCCCCAGCCAATAGGGCAGAGCTTGATTTGTGGTGAGTGTTAACTAAAGTATCCTATAATCAAAGTTAGTCTCTGTCTCAAAAAGTTAACAAAGTCATAATGAAACTGAACTACCAGAGATAAAGTGTTTTCCCCAGGGTTCCCCAGCCAATAGGGCAGAGCTTGATTTGTGGTGAGTGTTAACTAAAGTATCCTATAATCAGGCTTCTTTTTGTCAAATTGGTGTGCCTGCCTCTTTCAGTTATGCCGTGGTACTTGGTTGTGGATGACAAGCTCTTTGAATGGAGTATACTTTAGAGTGATCTATTGAAGGGACAAGCATCTCCATGTGTCTTCATCTGTGCTAATGAAGGAGTCTTGCACTGGATCCTTTCTCTGTGTTTTCTCGCACAAGAGGCTGCTGACCTGCCTGTTACTTTTTGTCCACCTGTCTTAGCCTGCCAAGCTCTCCTAGGGACAAATGTCAAATGACTCCAGAGCATTTTACTGCACAGAAGATGAAGAAAGCATATTACCTGACCCAGAAGATTCCTGACCAGGTAAGAGATTTATCTTCCCTACAGTTACCAACAGCCCTCAGTCAAACATCGAAGGCTCTAGGAACATCAGCTTTCCTGTCTAGATCAGAGTCTCTTGCCAAGAAGCAGGATCTTGTGATACACAGAGACTTGTTGGCACCTGTATGTTTCTAGGAAAGTGGATGGTTATCACCAAGCTCTTAGCGCTGTGATATCTTAGCTCACATTTATCGTATCGCAAGAGTAAATGTGGGGTCTGGATGTGAGAAAGGCTTAGACTGCCGTATCTGAGTTCTCAGGCACTAGCCTTGACTCAGCAACACACTCTTTCACCTCAGCCCAAATGGTTCCTTGGCCCTAGTCAAGAGTGCCTTCCTCCAGGAGCTCAGTCCATTGGATTTAGGAAGAGATAAGGCAAAGATCTGGCACACCTCAGATCAGGCAGCTGTGGGAGTTCTGCGGGAGTCCTGCGGGAGTCCTGGAGCCCTAGAGCCCTAAAGCTCTGTTCCCAACCCCAGCTGCTTATTTCAGTGTCTGGCTCACCTGTCACATTGCCCTTCTTCCTGTTCCTTGGGCCACAGGACTTCTATGCATCTGTGCTGGATGTCTTGACACCAGATGATGTTCGGGTTCTGGTTGAGATGGAAGATGAGTTTTCTCGTCGTGGTCAATTTGAAAGAATTTTTCCTTCTCGAATCTCTTCTCGTTATCTTCGTTTTTTTGAGCAGCCACGATATTTCAACATTCTCACCACTCAGTGGGAACAGAAATACCATGGAAACAAGATCAAAGGTAATATGAAGGCGTAAGTCACAAACAATGCCGCAGCAGTTTGGAATTATGATTAATAGGGTAGTTTATTTAAAGGGGAAAAAACGTACAGATCACCGTCAGCCCTCTGCGCAACCAGGAAGGGAGTCTAGTCGCC
>NC_022030.1:56293205-56304704 GCF_000317375.1 Microtus ochrogaster | reverse complement strand
CTCTTGTAGACCAGGCTGGTCTCGAACTCACAGAGATCCGCCTGCCTCTGCCTCCTGAGTGCTGGGATTAAAGGCGTGCGCCACCACCGCCCGGTCTGGGCGTAGCTTCTTCTCAAGCTCCTAAATGCCTTATGGTTGGCTTGTGGATATGTGGGTACCCACTCCTCCCTTCTTCCCTCTTAGGCCCCATCCTTTTAAGGATGTAGTTATTTGCAAAATGCACCGAATGCCTATCTTTGAAGGATCAAAAAAGTCAGCTGTAGCCTTAACTTTCTGTCTCTTTTGGGAGAGAACCAAGAGTTATCCACATGGGCTCACATAGGGTAGGGCAGGTGGAGCCCTGTGTTTACAGAGTGACAGAGCTGAACAAGAACCCTAAGATCTGCCATTCTGTGATAGCACATGCCACGTGCCTTTAATCCCAGCACTTGGGAGGCAGTGGTAGAGTTCAAGGCCAGCCTGGTCTGCAGAGCTAGTTCCAGAACAGGCTCCAAAATGCTACAGAGAAACCCTGTCGAAACAACCCTAAGATCTTGAGCATTTCTTCTTGGACTCAACTGACCCTCATTGCTGTCTTTGTTCCTAGTGGTCTCTGCCAACATCACTCATGACTGCCTCAAAGGGTGATGGGGCATCCAGTGCCAGCAGCAAATCAGAATGCATCAAGTCAAGGTGAGTGCTACTTCAACAAGGGAAGCCTATTGAATTGGGGGGTCAGAGTTTCTTTCCTCTTTTCCCAGACTATGACAGTGAAAGGATTCTCCACCTAGAGGCTGGTAGGGATGTCAGAATATACTGCCATGCTGTTTTCTTCCTGGTGACTTGTGGGATGCTCAACAGAGACCCAACCGCAGAAGCACACTTTTCAGCTATACCCTTGTAGGAAGTCCTGGCCTCTTACCCTTTCCTCCAATTGGCCCTTGCACTTGAGATCTCACTGCCACAGTAATAAAATGTATTTTATGGCTATTGATATATCCAAAACATTGTGGGTGCTTGCCTTGGACTTGAGGGGCATAAATTACATGTTGTTAGACTTAGCATCAGCAATGTTTTTTCCTTCAGAAAGCAAAGCTGCTCTGACGGAAACATGTCATCCTCTGAAGATGGGACAACATCTAAGCCCAAGAAGAGTCAAGCTGGCCTTTCCCGCATATCCAGGAAGACTTCATCCTCAAAGAGCAATGAGGGCACCAGCAAACAGCCCATCCACTCTACCCAGGTGTTACCTATACTCAAGTACTCTGGGCAGAATTCCAGACTTTCTGCTTCCTCTGCTTCCCAGTCAGCCAGTGACTCCCTCCTGACTGCTGTGAGCCCATGATTGGTCTCCTGAGTGGGAGCACTCAGCTACCTCAAGGGAACCGACCTGCTGACCAGCCTGAGCCTCTCTCCCCCTCCACTTTGCCCCTCATCAGAGTATTTTTTGAAGTGGTTCTATTGTAGATATGGGCATCTGGAGGGCTGGAGGGGTAGTGGTGATGGGGAGAAGGTGAAGAAGGTTCACCCTCTGTCACCTCACTTCCTGCCTGGCACCTCATATCTCAGTAGAGATGCCAGTGATGGCCAAGCAGCCTTATAAAGCAGGGTTTGGTTTCTACTCTGAGAGCCATGTGTGATTTATTTGAGGCCCTCGTGCAGGGCTTGAGTGTTGCTCATGAGGAGAAAACGTGCTAAACAGAAGTCTCTTGTTCTGTAATTGAGAGGGATTCCTTGAAGGTCTTGATTTCCTTAGGTCTTTTAGTCCCTACACATCTTTGTCTTGAAGAGCCATTTTTAGAAACTCCCAGTCTTCAAAGACAAGCAGGGGAAACCATGACAGGCTGCACCCATTTCCTGGCATTCTGGTCTTGGGGTGACCTCCATAACATCTTTCCAGTTAAGGTTCCACCCTGTCAGTAGCCCTCTATCTTCTGCAACTCTCACAGGGCTCCAGAGAAGGAGCCTAGATGATTTCAGACGTGATTATGTAGAGGAGGTGGAACAGCTGTTTCTTCTCAACACAGCAAGTCTTCTGGTCAGTACTGCTTTGAGCAGGGTTTGTGCCTTGGCAGGCAGGTTTTAGCACAATCATTTTTTTGGACAGACTTCTCATCTCTGACAGTTAATATTCAGCTAAATCTACCTCCCTTCTGGACTCAGTAAACACTGAGCACCGAATAAACACTGCCTGAGTGAACTGTGCATACAACTCTCCAAGGACACTGGCCTCTGAACCAGAAGCACTACTGTTCTCCCCACTGTGGGCAGGTAGAACCCAAGGAAGCCCAAGGTGGGAAGAGTTTCACTAAACTATGGTCTTCCTTAGCCTAGCACTCCTCCTCCCGGGGACCTACAGTCTCTAGTTTTTCTAGCAGTGGAGCACATAAGAAGCCAATTGGCCTCATGTCTGCCCTTTGCACACCAGGTTGGAAGTCCATCAACTCAGTCTCACCCTGATCTAATACTCATTCTTTCGAGTTTTGGAAAGAGGGAAACTTCTTTCTTCATGGGTTCTGGAGTCCTGTAGACAATTGGCACGGAACCTGGAAAGATAAGATACCTGACTGGGTTCATGGTTACAGAGTAGGTAAAAGTGTGTTGACAGTTGTGAAGAGAGCTGGATTAGCAAAGTCCTCAGCAGTACTTTCTGTTCAATGATAAAGACTGCAAAATCAGTCCACAGTGGGAGAGAGAGTTCTGGAAAGTCTGATATCAATAGCCAACACCCTCTTGTCCTCCTGGTTACAGTATTCTGGTGTACACGTACAAAGAGAAAGCAGGCCTCCACTCAGCAGCACTGTGCCTAATGCATGTCTCTGGACAGAGGCCTGATTGAACCAGTTTATTCCTTGAAAGTGAACTTTGCTCGGTTCCCATTAACAGTCAGTGTCCAACCCCACAAGTGCATAGAAGGACCAGCATTGCAGCAGACTGGGGTCCACCAGGGGGAGGAACTTGGGGACCCCCTGATGAGACAGCAGTACACTGGCAGTTTCTGTTTTGTGTTCTGAGGAATGGCCTCACTTTGTGACTCAGGCTTGCCTCACAAATGCTAGGATAGTCTGTGCATTGTTGTGTCCAGCCACACACTGTATTGAATCTTTCTTACATTTGAAGGTCTATGGGTCTGTTTTGCTAGTGGGAGAAAAAGTGGGGTTTATGTATCGCCTTACCTTTCATTCTCAAGAGAGTAAAATCTTGGTAAATTATTTCACTGCATATTTTAGCACTGACTAGTTAACAATAGAATTCAATTGAATTGAGGGAGTTTTAAAAAGTACTAGTTTTTGAGAGTTTTAAATTTGGAAGTGTAGTTGAAAACATCAGAGTTATCAGAATGCATCAGTTGTTTTCCCAAGTTCAGAACTCACCCAGCCTCTTGAAGAACAGAAGCAAGTGCTCCTGAGTCAAGGAATGAAATAGTCTTTTTCATTGTAGTGTGAATGTGAGACCTACCTCAGGGCTGTGAAAAATCTAAGCAAACAAAAGGACTGAGAATTATTCTGTGCAAGAAATGTAAAAATCTCCCCTTGAAATGGCATGGTGGCTCATGCCTTTAATCTCAGCACATTGGAAGCAAAGGCAGATCAGCAAAGCTCTTCCTTGAAGGAAGGGGCACAGCTACAGAGATATCCTAGAAGAGACCCTCACTGCTCTCCACCTAGTGCTCATCAAAGCAGTTTTCATCATCACTCCCATGGGAATCTCTTGGCCGGTTAAATCTTTACAGCATGCAAGTGTCCCAGGGAGGGGAACATTAAGCATCCTGAATATGTGTGTGAATTGGTAATTTGGTTATCCCAAGCACCTTGACTGACAAAGAATAATAAGAGTGAGTGAGTACCTAGTGTCTAAGACAAACAGCACAGAAGATTCTGAGTCAAGTAGGACCCAGAGGATTGCTGCGTGGACCTAGCAACGGTGTCGGGATGGTGTCACTTCAGGTCCATTCTCAGGATGAAAGTGACTTCCCATCACCATAGCCAAAGAACATTCAGTGGTTTCTGCGGCAGCTCAGCACTGCTAATTAAAGGTTAATCCACACACAGCGGTTTCCATGTCCTGCAGCAGAATTCGTTACCTGGAATAAGGTGATGAGCGTTGCTAGGGAGCGTCCCCTGATGGCTTCTTGTTAGTGCTGAAGGCTCCCTCTGATTACTGCTCGTCTTTAGTTTGCTTTGGGCCTGGAAACAGTGACTTTCAGAGAGCTGTATTTTGTCACTTGGGACTTTGATCCAGCCTCTCCAACAACGCTTAGCCTTGAACATTCCTCTAATACCAGGGGACCTGTGTGGACTCATTGGACCTCCTTCCGTCAGCTTAAGATAGTGGGAGCAGCAAACAGTCTGGAGGTCGGTCTTAGTGGGTTTCTTATGGAGAGATCACAGCAGGGTCGGCAGCAGTGTTGCATTCTAAGACCCATTTTGTGCCTTAGCCAGCAGATGTGCAGAGATTGGGAATACCACCAAAGTCAACATTTGAAATGTCTCTCTATCTTCTGAATTTCAGTTTAGTTACCAAGTATATCAATCTCTTGGATGTAGTTATGGGGATTAAATTGGGTGTAAGACATCTAAAGAAAAAAATGCCTCACATTGTAGATTTCAAATGAATCCTAAAATATCAATAATCATCAAGCCATACCCTTCTTGGAGTTGCAGCAACAGTACCAGGGGTTTCAGGGCAGAGCTATGACAGCATAGCAAATGTTCTCAGGCCTGTGGTAGCTGTGTCCGACAGTCGGTGCTTCTAAACAGTACACAACTGTTCAACATTCGCATTATATTGAGTATGATAATCTAGACACACTTGAAGTCCACCAGAGATGTGCTCAGGTTAAATGTGGCAAATGGTACTCCATTTTCCTAAGGGATTGAAACATCTGTGTGCTTTGATACTGGGAGGTCCTAGAACCAACCCCCACATGGACTGGAGAACTCGCTTTGACCAAGATAATTAGCTTGAAAGTTTAGAGCCCTATCAGCTGCCAGGTAATAAAAACAAGTAAAACTTACACTAATAGGCTCAAATACTGAAATGCCCCTGCCTGGAAATGCAGTCATCGGTAGAAATGCCTGTATTGTTGGCAAGGATGCACAGGTTCATTGATTGCCAGCTTGGTTGTTTAGAAAGAACGCCCATATAGTCAGAAAAGAATAGATGAGCACATCTGTTCAATATATAGAGTTTAGACATAAGAGGAAAAACTGGGATCTGTGAGAAAAGTCAGAAACATATATGTGCTTCCTGACTCCATTCTAGAAACGGAGGTGGGCATCATAGACAGCAGGGACTGCCTGGGGACTGCCTAGTTATGACTGAGGGGTTGGGGGTTGTAGAGCGCTACATTGGGATATTCTTTGTCTTAATTCTGGTTGTCGTCACTTTATATAGTTGGCAGACACCAAAATTGTACAGTTGAAATGAGTATATACATAAGTAAATAAAGCTGATATTCTTTCCTTTAAAAATTTTTTTTCTTATTTTTCAGTGCTGCATATCTAACCCGAGGTCTCAGACAGTGCTAGACAAGTGCTCTACTGCTGAGCCATACTCCCTGGCCCAAAGCTGGTTAAGAAACAGCGCACATGTGTGTACTCACACACACACACACACACACACTCCCATTTCATGAGGTATAGACATTAAAACCATGATCACAAGGAAGTAACAGTAGCTAAGATTGAAAGGGAGAGCTGTGACCAGCTGGAATGGGTAAAGCCATTGCAACTTGAATATGTGACATGTGTGAGCATAAGATGTTGATCACAACTAAATCCCTGAAGTAATTTATAAAGACAGTAGTATATCTACCTGTGACCCAAAGCATTGAGGGAAGCCAGACATAGGAAGACATAATATAAACAGTTAACTGAAATTTGGAGGGGAACTCAGCCGTGGGTGCCGAAAGCAGCAGTGGTTACCTTTATAACAATGGTAAAGAAGGAACCTTGTGGTTGATAACAATGCTACCTACAACATGGGTTTTGGTTTTGTGGACGGCGTGCTTGCTAAAACTTACTGAGTTGTGTATGTAAGACCGGTGCATCTGTAAACAGCATTTTATAAAATGAAACTAATGTGTTAAAGTTTAGCACTTTAAATGTACATTTCAGTAGTATTCCTAATATTGGACAACTTTCACTTCCTGTGGTTCTAGAATATTTTTCTACTTGAAACAAACTGTGCTCCTCCTTCACTCCCCTTTCCCCCTGCCCATAGTAATCACCAATCTTCCTCTTATTGTAGGGTCACCCATTCTGGATGTTTTACATAAATAGAATTGTGATCTTTTGTATCTGGCTTATCTGACTTAGCATGAGTTCAACGTTCACTTTGTCAAGCAAGGCAACACTTCATTCCTTTTATTACTAGTTTGTGTTAGGAAATGATGGGTTTTGTTATGTCATTTTCATCATATATATTTGTCTCCCATGGCCCTCTGTTCCCCTTCTGGTCTCTTTCCTCTTCACTGATAGTTGCTGTATGTTTGTGTGTGTGCTTTGAATAAAGACTACACTGAGTGAGAATGTGGTGTTTGTGGAAAGGGTTTATTTTTTTAAGAAAAAAATACATTTATTTAATTTGTGTGTTTATACATAAAGTGCAGATGCCTTCAGAGGCCCGAGAGGTTGGATTCCTTTGGAGCTGGAGTTACAGGCAGTTCTGAGCCACCTGATGTGGGACCAGCTTGGGTTCTCTGCAACAGTTTTTAACTACTGGGCTAGCCTTGAGTTTGAAGCAATCCTCCTGGCTTAATAAGTACTAGAATTACAGGTGTGTGCCACACCCAGCTTTGATTTTGTTTAACATCATGGTCTCCTGGTCCATCCATTTTCCTGCAGATGCCGACACAGGTCCATTTTGTGTGGATGAGTAACATGCCATTGTGTGTCTGCTGATGGGCTAGTCTGGCTGCGGTGACTGGCTCCGCTGTAATTCTCAGGATTCCTGTGGGTGTCTCCCCAGGAGAGTATAGTTAGGTAGTTCTGCTTTCGCTGAGGAAACGCCATACTTCTTTCCATAGTGACTGCACTTCATACATCCTTCCCACAGCGTGTCATGCTCCTCTTCCCCCACATTTTCAATGGCACTTGTTGTCTTATGATAGCCAGTCTGAGTGGGTGAAATGCATTCTCATCATAGTTTTTAAATTTGTATTTCTCTGATGGTTAAGAATGTTGAACAGTGTTTCTATGTATTTATTGCCCATTAGTAATTTTTTAAATTAAGTGTTAATGCAACTATTTGTAATTATTTTTGAGAACTGTCTGTTTAGTTTATTTGCCCATTGATTGGCTGACTGGGGATGTTGGTATTTGATTTAAAAAGTTTTTTTTGTATTCTAGATATTAATCTCATCACAAGTAAAGTTGGCAGAGACTCCATGTTCCATGTACTTTAGTGTTAGGAATTTTTCTTCTAAAAAAATTCATTTAAACATACCAGAAAGCCGGGCGTGGTGGCACACGCTTTTAATCGCAGCACTTGGGAGGCAGAGGCAGGCGGATCTCTGTGAGTTCGAGACCAGCCTGGTCTACAAGAGCTAGTTCCAGGACAGGCTCCAAAACCACAGAGAAACCCTGTCTCGAAAAACCAAAAAATAAACATACCAGAAAGTATAAAGAAAATAAAATTTACATGATTTATCACCATTCTATGTATCCTTCCAATCGTGAGAGAGTTGCTGAAAGGGCTTTATGACTTGTTTTCGTCTCTTAGTGAAATGTCAACATTTTATTTAATGAAGCTTGCTATTTCCAGTGTCTCTACATCCATAGGTGCTTGACACTTTGACCTGACTGGTAAGTGCGGGATGAAGGACAAACACACAGTGACACAAAAAGGCTGGGGTCGTGGTGTGAGCTGTGCTGGCACTAAGAGGGCCAGGACTTACCACACTAGTGAAACCCAGCTTGTACATCTGCAGGGGAGCGGTCTCCAGCTGTGGACACCCAGGAGGAAGCTGTACTTGTTAGTTCTCCCACATACCGGTGAGTATTTCCTAAACACTAGTGTTTTCACACTCAGACTAGAGGAAGCTTTGCCGTCCCTCTGAACCTCATCTGTACAGGGACAGCTTTGCCATTCCCGTGTGTCTGAGGCACTGGGTCCTTAATTTGGCTGTGCCCTTGTCAACAATACACATCCACTCAGCACTTCCTCAACTTCCCAGACCTCTTGTTCTCGTGAATTCTTTTTATTTCAAGATAGGTAGCCTCCTCTTGTTCTAGCGAATTCTTTTGTTTCAAGATAGGTAGCCTACCTGGGCATTGTGGTTTACGCTTATAATCCTATCAGAGGTAGAGGCAGGAAGAACACAGCAAGTTCAAGGCCATTTTGGTCTGTGTAGAGAGTTTTAGGCTAACTAGGATTATAGGACCCTGACTCAAAAACAAAATACTCCAAGCCAAAGATAGAAAACCTCATCCTTAAGTTGTAGAGGGTAGTAACTCCCAGTGTCCCTTCCATCATGGGCTGAGCCATGGAGGATGCAATGACTGGAGTATGGCATGTCATTTCTTGGCACTTGACCTGACTGTAGCAAGTGAGGGAAAGAAGGACAGACATGCAGTGAAACGTACAGAAAAATTGGGGTCGTATGGACTACCGGCTCTGATAGAGACTACACCACAGCCAGGAAACTCAGCTTGTTTTTTAAGTACAGCACGGGGAGGAGTAAGACTGTAGATCTCTGCAAGGGAGCAGTCTCAGGTTTTAAACATTATATCTCTTCAGAAATGGGATGCCACAGCAGAGAACAATAATAGTTCTTTGCTTTGTAAAAACTGAGGCTCGAGAGAGGAATAAGCCCCATAAACCACTGAATTATTGACAGCCAGTTTTCCTTGCCCTGAAGCAGTGGTTCTCAACCTGTGTCGAAACCCCCTTAGAGGTTACATATAAGATGCCCTAAATATCAAATATTTACATTTCGATTCACAATAGCAAAATTACAGCTATGAAGTAGCAGATTGTTTGGGGTCTCTACAACATGAGGAACTGTATTAAAGAGTCACAGCATTAGGAAGGTTGAGAACCACTGCACTAAAGAGTGGAAGAATCACCCAGGTAGTAGAGCTGGGGTCTGGAAAGAGTGCTCGCTGGGCAGTGGTGGCGCACGACTTTAATCCCAGCACTTGGGAGGCAGAGGCAGGTGGATCTGTGAGTTGGAGGCCAGCCTGGACTACAGAGTATGTCCCAGGGCAGCAAAGGCTACATTGAGAAACCCTGTCTCAAAAACAAAACAAAACAAAAAAAGTGCTCATAATCACAATAACTCTGTCATGTGTCTGGCTTGAGTAAATAGTAACAAAAATAGCCTGATACTGACACAAAAATAAACATGTAGCTCAATGGAACTGAATAGAAGACCTAGATGATAACCCATGCACCTACTGAAACCCCATGTAGCTCAATGGAACTGATGCCAGAAAGACAATTGGAAAACAAACAGCCTCTCCAAAGGAAGATCTGTACAATGAAAACTTTAAGACACTGAAAAAAAAATGAAGACAGTAGAAGATGGAAATGTTAGGATTCAGGCGTTATGCTGGCCCCTGTCACTTAGGAGGATGCACTCAGGCAGTACCCTGGTCAGCCCAGATCCTAAGGCTGCTACCTCACGTTTCCTAGTCTGTAGGCCGGTGCAAAAGAGACAAGCTCTGCCCATTGTCACTCTCTTCCCACTGTTATGAATAAAGAAGCAAGCTGCTCTCTGATCGATCTCTCTCTCTCTCTCTCTCTCTCTCTGCCCCCCTTTATATCAATTAAACTCCCACTATATGACATGTCTGTCCCTCACCTGCCATGGGCTCTCATCTGCCATGGTTTAGACCCCACCTGCCAAGGTTCCTCTCTGCAGAATCATATCAGGAAAGACCTTCCTGAAGGAACTCTGACCAGCTTGATCATGACAAATATGGCTCTGGCAGGTCTTGCCCTTCTCCCCCATTCTCTCTCCTAAAAACCATTAGATTACATTCCTAAAGCTAGCCACCAAGGAATATTCCCTTACATGACCACTTCCTCCACCTGAGGCTGACAACCAAAGTTGTCAAAATCAGAAGCCCACTTTGGTTCACCTAGTTAACATATCCAGTTAAAATTAAGCACCTCATCCTAACATGGATCTCCCTTTACCTTTAAAAACTGCCATTTGCCTACGTGCCATGTCTGTCTCCTCTATCCAGAGGCAGCCCTTCGTCCCCTTGGAACCAATATCCCTGTCCCCTTTCCCTTGTCTCCTCCTCCTTCCTCACCTCTGTCTCCTTTACCACAGCACCCTAACCCATTCTAACACAGATCTCCCATTCTTCTCTTAAAAATTATACCTGTTGGGGCTGGAGAGATGGCTCAGTGGTTAAGAACATTGGCTGCTCTTCCAGAGGACCCAGGTTCAATTCCCAGCACCCACATGGTGGCTCACAACTGTCTGTAACTCGAGTTCCAGTATATTCAACTCCCCCCAAAATTTACACCTGCAAGGTCATTTGCTCCTGGTTTTCTGCCTGAGTAAGAATTTAACTTCTTCTCCAATTAATAAATGATCTCTGGCTGGGCAGTGGTGGTGCAAGAGGAAGATGGGCATCGAGGAGGCTCCTTATGAAGTTTGATAGCCATTTGAGCAAGAAACTGCTCTTGCATGGACTGTTTCATAAATTGGACACAAAGAACCCACGGAAAGAGGACTGCTGAACTTGCCTAAAGGTGAGATGGTCTTTTGGAGTTCCTGATTCATGAAAGAGTCTGCAAGACATTCTGCAGGACACAGCAGATAGTGACTGAACTGACTTTGAAATTTCCTGCTTCATGGAAATGTCTTTGGATACTATGGGCCTGAAGGTCTAAGATGGATGCCCCAATGGTACAGAGGAACTTTGGGTGACTGTCCAGGCAGCGAGTTGTCTCTATCATTTCTAGAGTTTTGAAAGTTGCTTATTTCTTGTTTAATTAGGTAATGTTATATTCTTCTGGAGTCTTTGATGGAGTTGAAGAATGGATAGTCATAGTTTTAGTTTTTCTTAGTTATGATAAAAGATAAAGTAGGTATAAATATTGTAACTGTAATTATTGCTTGATAACTTTTGTTATATGTAATTTTGCTATGATAAAGTTAAAGCCTTCTTTTTTGTTTAAACAGAAAAAGGAGAAATGATGTGGGAGTGTCATATATCAATCTGTTGATTTCATTGGTTAATTAATAAAGAAACTGCTTGGCCTGATAGGTTAGAACATAGGTGGGTGGAGTAAACAGAACAGAATGCTGGGAGGAAGAGGAAATGAGGCAGACGCCATGCCTCTGTTCTCCAGGGCAGACATGTTGAATCTTTCCCGGTAAGACTGGTGCTACATAGATTATTAAAATATGGGTTAGGACACAAAGACTCAACCAAGAAAGAGAATTACAGGCCAATCTCACTCATGAACATCGACGCAAAAATCCTCAACAAAATACTGGCAAACCGTATCCAAGAACACATTAGAAAAATTATCCATTATGATCAAGTAGGCTTC
>NC_022030.1:56280775-56290200 GCF_000317375.1 Microtus ochrogaster | reverse complement strand
GGGAAGTTGGGGGGGGGAGAGTGGGAGGAGTGGGAGGCTGGGAGGAGGCGGAAATTTTTTTTCTTTCTTAATAAAAAAAAATAAAAAATAAAATATGGGTTAGGCAAGATAAGTCCCCACCTCATGGTGCTACATACATTAATAGAAATGGGCCAAGCAATGTTTATATGAATACAGTTTGTGTGTTGTTATTTTGGGGCATAAGCTAGCCAGGTGGCTGGGAGCTGGGTGGCAGGAACGCCAGCCCACACACAAGAGCTAGTTCCAGGACAGGCTCTAAAATCTGTCTCAAAAAAACAAAACAAAACAAAACAAAAAAACCCCAAGTGTTTGAGTGTGCCTTATCCAGAGTTCAGGAGGAAGCTTCCCCGCCTACTATTCAGGGGTCCCCTTCACTCCCATGCTTAAAGAACTGGTAGAATTAACATAATGAAAATGACTATGACCTAAAGTGATCCACAAATTCCAATGAAAGCAAACAAAAACATGTAAATCAGTGTAATAGACTGTAAATAGAAGTAAAATCATGTGACATCATTTTCAAGAAAGTAGCCAAAGACATGTTTTGGAGAAAGACTCTTCACCCAACAGTCGGGATAACTGGACAGCTGCATGAAACAATGTGCTCTGCTGTACAGAAATGAACAGGCTAGAGCAACAGCTGCGCAGGTTAGAAGATTTGCTGCTCTTGCAGGGGACCTAGGTTCAGCTCCCAGCATCCATGTGGCAGTTCACTATAGTCTGCAACTCTAGTTCCCTGGAAAATGAATTTGGAGCTCTGCTTCCTGAGTGCTGGGATTAAAGGCATCTATCTTAGGGTTTTTAGTGCTATGAAGAATACCATGACAAGAAACAACTTGGGGAAGACAGGGTTTATTTCACTCAAAGTTTCATATAATCGCTCATATCAAAAGGCAGGAACTCAGTCAGGACAAGAACCTGGAGGCAGGAGCTGATGCAGAGGCTGTGGATGGGTGCTGCCTACTGGTTTGCTCCCACTGGCTTGCTCAGCCTGCTTTTTCATAATACCCAGGACTATTAGCTCAGGGGTGGCACTGCCCACAAAAGACCTAGACCCTTCTCCTTCAATCACTAAGAAGATGTCCTACAGGCTTGCCACACCCACTCTTATGAAGGCCTCTTCTCAGTTGAGGCTCCTTCCACTCAGATGACTTTAGCTTGCGTCAGGTTGACATAAAACTAACCAGCACAACTTCTATGTTAACTGCAGCAGTATTCACCAAGTTATTTACCAGATGGGTAAAGAAAATGTAGAAGATATACACAATGAAGCTTTACTCAGATAGTCTAAAGATGGTTGTAATTATGTCAGGATATGAGTGGAGCCAAATGCTTCAGATACAGAAAAACTTTATATAGTATCTCTCATTTGTTGAATTTAGAGCTAATAGGGACTAGGGAGATGGCTCAGTTAATAAAATGCTTGTTGCATAGCCTAGTGGTAGTGGTGGTGGTGCGTGCCTTTAATCCCAACACTTGGGGGTTAGAGGCGGGTAGGCGTATCTCTGTAAGTTCGAGGACAACCTGGTTTAAAGAGTGAGTTCCAGGGCAGCCAGGTCTACACAGTGAAATCCTGTCTCAAAAAACCAAAAGAAAATAAATGCTTGTTGTACAACCATGGGGACCTTGAGTTTGATCCCTCTGCACTTAAACAGAAGGATGGGCATAGTAGTGTGTGCCCTGGGGAGGCAGAGACAGGAAGATCCCCCGTGCTTGCTGGCCAGCCTGCCTAGCTTAATTGGTGAGCCCCAGGTCCCAGGAAGATGTTCTGTCTTAAAAATCAAGGTGGGTGGCGTTTGAAGAGAAAAGACACACCAAGTTGCTGTGGTGGTTTGAATTAGATTGACCCCCACAGGCTCATACGTTTGAATGCCTGGTCTCCAGTTGGTGGAACTGTTTGAGAAGGATTGAGAGGTGTGGCCTTGGTGGGGGAAGTGTGTCACTGAGGGTGGGCTTTGATGTTTCAAAAGACTCTTATCCCAGTGTGCGCTCTGCCTCCTGTTTGTGGCCCTGGATACAATCTCTCACCTGCTGTTGCAGCTGCCTGTCACTCTGTCTTCCCGCCACCATCCTGGACTCTAACTCCCTGGAGCTATAAGCCCAACTCAGCTCTTCTATAAAAGTTTATAAAACTTGGCTATGGGAGGGTGGTGATGTCACACACCTTTAATCCTAGCATTTGGGAGGCAGAGGCAGGTGGATCTCTGAGTTTGAGGTCAGCCTTGTCTGCAGAGCTAATTCCAGGACAGCCAGGTCTACATTGAGAAACCCTGTCTTGAAAAACAAACAAACAAACAAACAACAACAAAAACTTTGTTATGGTGTTTCATCATAGTAATAGAAAAGAACTAATACAGTTCCCTTCTGACCTCTACATACCCATCCATGAATGGGCATGTACACACATGAACACACATGCATACAAAGTGTGTGTATGTACATGTGTGTGTGTGTATGTGTGTGTGTGTAATACATAAAAGAAGGGACTATTTGGGAAAAGGGGGACAAGGCAGGGAAGAGCAGGTGAGAGAGTGAGGGAATTGAACTGGGCATGCTCAAGGATGTACCCCCTTCAACATGTAATGAGCCTTTCCTGTATAAAGATGCATAAAATAATAAATAATAATAAAAAGCCCTTTTATTTCCTTGGAGAGAATGCTATCTTGAGGATCATTTCCAGTGTTTTCCTTACTTGCTTTAGGCAATGAGCCTCTTTTGTTGTCTAGCTGTGCTTCCACTCTTGGCATTTCCTAAGGGTCAGCCTTCTGCAATGAGTAGAAAGATGGACATTAGAGTAAATAATAACTCTACACCTAGCCACGTTAGCTGTCAATCCAATTGTCTGAAATCAATATTCTGTTTCCTTCTTCTGGGTGGCTACAAAAAAAAAAAAAGATCCTTCACAAGCTGTTAGGATCTACTTTACCATCCTTCTGACTTCTACAGTTGCTGGTAAAATGTCTCTGATCCTGTGTTTACTTTTTATTTGCTTTGGGACAGGGTCTCATCTAGTTTGTGCTGGTCTCGAACTAGCTTTGTAGCTGAGGATGCCAGGGATAAGTGGAGGACTTCATCATACCAGGTGGGTGTTCTTCTACTGAAGTGTATCCCCAACCCCCATGTTTATTTTGCATTTGCATGTCATGCTTTTCATTAAAAAATGAACTGAGAGGCTGGGCGATGGTGGCGCACGCCTTTAATCCCAGCACTCGGGAGGCAGAGGCACTATGTTCATGTCTGGACCCCTTGCAAGTTGGGAGAGGGCAGCTGATCGCTGGAACTGGAGTTAATTAAGGATGGCTGTGAACCGCCACGTGGGTGATGGGAATCGAATCCGAGTTCTCTACAAAAGCAACAAATGCTCTTAACTGCTGAGCCACAACTATAGCCTTGTGTTTTTAATTTTTTGAAAACTACACTTCTAGCCAGTTGTGGTGGCACACACTTTTAATCCCACCCCTCAGAGACAGAGGCAGGTTTAGTCTCTGAGTTTGAGGTCAGCCTGGTCTACAGAGTGAGTTCCGGGACAGCTGGAGCTACACCGAGAAAATACACAGTATTCAGGAAATACTCCTACTTCTTCTTGTAGCAAGTTTTCTGTCCCATTTTATTCTTTTCACTCTATTAAAATAATGCTGAAACCAGGCCACATGCTGGGCAGTCATTTTTTAAAATAAAATTTTAAGAATTTATTTATTTACATTTATTAAATGTGAGTGTTTTTTCCCGCAGTGCACGACTTGGATTCCTGGCACCAGCAGAAGGTTTTGGAAGGTTGTGAGCCACCCAAGTCGTCTGAGGAGCAGCCATCTATCCAGCCCCACCTTCTTTAAAAAATTTCATTATTATTATTACTATTAGTTTTGTTTTTTTGAGACAGAGTCTCACTATGTAGTTCTGGCTGACTTGGAACTCACTATGTAGACCAGGTTGGCCTGGAACTCACAGAAATCCACCTGCTTCTGCCCTCTGAGTGCTGGGATTAAACGGGTGTTCCACCACACTTGGTTTATAAAAGATCTTTAATCCCAACACTCTGGAGGTTAGGGCAGGAGAGTGGAAATTGAACCCAGCCTGGCCTACACGATAAGACTGTGTCTTAAAAAACAAAAACAAAACAAAAGAAAAACCCGGGGAAATGAAAACTCAGGAAAACGAAAATAAAATCAAATCTCTAAATCTGCTCTCAACCTGACAGTTGGAAAATCCTGCCTTAGCACAGTTGGGGTAAGAAGATGTGTGTGGTGGTAGTGGTGATAGGGGCACTGTGTTTTTAAAACACCACTAATAACCGCAATTTTCTGTTTTCCTCCTCCCCGGGCTCACATGACGTTGGCAGCTGGCCCGCTTTAGCTCGCTCAGCTCCACACACAGCCTCAGCCTCCGGGGAACAGCA
Source organism: Microtus ochrogaster (assembly GCF_000317375.1). NCBI lineage: Eukaryota > Metazoa > Chordata > Mammalia > Rodentia > Cricetidae > Microtus > Microtus ochrogaster. The sequence continues at coordinate 56,285,783 of NC_022030.1, read as the reverse complement.
GTGCGGTACAGGGCCATCTGGAAAAGTGAGGGGGCACCAGAGAGGGTCCTTTGCGGGCCAAGCAAAGGCGGGTCTTGCTGGGTGGGGCCTGAGGGTCTTGGAAGTTGACCTCTGTGCTCCAGCTCAGTTAAAAGCCAACCAAGTTCCTAGGAATCCGTGGAGGAGGAAAGCTGCTAACGCCAGAGAGCTCGGGGCTTCTCGCTGGGTAACACTGTCAACTTCTGGCACTTGCGTTCGATAGTTACTGATTGGAAAGGGTTATGAAAAGAACTGACTGACCTTCAATCGACCGGCTCCCGGGTCACCTTTGCCTTTAAAGCCGCCCGGTCCCAAGAGCCTAGGGTTCTGCCTCTGGTTGGGGTACCCAGTATCTGGATCCAAACTCTTGGTTTCGCAGGCACGATCCATGGCTGCATTGAGCTGCACAAGGCTGAGGTGGGCGCTCTTGGGCACGCGTGTGGTGGGCCGTGGCCTCTGTCCACAGGGGGCCAGAGCCAAGGCTGCAATCCCGGCAGCTCTCCGGGCAGAGACTGTGGAGGGTCCTGGAGGAGGTCAGGACCCGCGGCGGCTGCGCAGTCTGGAGGAGCTTCCCGGACCCGGACCGCTACGCTTTTTATCTCAGCTATTCCTCCGAGGCTATATCCTGCGTTTGCACGAACTCCAGGTAACCTGGCAGCGGCATAGCCACCTGGGGCTGGCACCGGAATAGAGAAACTGGATGTGGGAGAGAAGTGGGAACTTAGGTCGCCAGAGTCTGAGGCTCCTGCCAAAAACTGGAAAGGTGTGCAAGGTGCAGACAGAACACTTTGATCTAAAACAAGCAATGAGTGTCGCTAGCGGTGTGACAGACACAAGTTGGGAGAGGAAGGGGTTGTGTTGGGCGAGAATGGCTCTAAATCTCTATAAATTCAAGGCCTGCCAGTCTACATAGCTAATCCAGGGGAGAGGGGAGGGAAGGGGGGGGCGGTGATGAGAATAAACCATTCCCTGCACACCTCTAAACCAAGACACAAAAAGGCTGAAAAGTTCTCGATTGATTTCAGCTTCTAGAAATTGAGATGCCTGGGGAATGCCTCTGGGCTGGGGGACTGAAGCTTTCTCAGAGGGATTTGCACAGGAAGTAATTCTAGCTGGCTTTACAGAAGACTGAGGGAGCTGCACCTTGAATTAATGGAGTTTTGTTCGTTTTTGTTTTGTTAAGACAGTGTTACCTTAGATAACCTAGGTTGGCTATAACTCTTCTGCCTCAGCCTCCTGAGAGCTGGAATTATTTGTGTGCACCCTCATGCCTGTCTTGGTTAAGGTTTCTATTGCTGCAATGAAACACCATGACCAAAACACAAGTTGGGGAGGAAAGGGTTTATTTGGCTTACACTTCCACATTGCTGTTCATCACCAAAGGAAGTCAGAACAGGAACTCAACCAGGGCGGATCCCAGAAGCAGGAGCTGATACAGAGGCCATGGAAGATGCTGCTTACTGGCTTGCATGCCCTGGCTTGCTCAGCCTGCTTTCTTGAGAATGGCCCCACCTACCATGGGCTGGGTCCTCCCTTCCTCCTAAATGAGAAAATGCCTTACAGCTGGGTCTCATGGAGGCATTTCTTCAACTGAGGCTCCTTGCTCTCTGATGACTCTAGCTTGTGTCAAGTTGACACACAAGACCAGCCAGGACAATGCCATATATATATACATATATATACATATATATATGTATATATATATATATATATAAAAGACTTACTTTAAGAATTATTTTTATTTCTGTGTATGTGTTTTTGAGTGTGTCTGTCTGTCTGTCTGTTGGCAGAAGAGGATCCCTTGGAATTGGGGTTACAGGTAGCTAGTTTATAGTTACTGGGGATGAGTCTCAGGTCCTGTGGAAGAGCAGCAAAGGAACTGACCTGGTGTGCCTTCCCTCTAGCCCCGTGAATGGTCTTTTAAAAGAGTCCAGAGGGCTGCAGTTTTTATTTGTTTGTTTTGTTTTCAAGACGGGGTTTCTCTATAGCTTTGGAGCCTGTCCTGGAACTCACTTGGTAGACCAGGCTGGCCTTGAACTCACAGAGATCCAACTGTCTCTTTTTCCCCAGTGCTGGGATTAAAGGCACGTGCCACCATCGCCCAGCTGAGGGCTGCAGTTTTAGGAAAACTCTAAACAGTGATCGTGTGGATCTGAGCTGTCCCATGAGAAATATAATCAATCTTTGCTGCATGTGCTTGTGGCTGGTGTGATAACAGGAGTGTTGTACATCCGTAAAACCCAGTGACAACAGTACCGAGGAAGGCTGTGTTTCTACAACTTGCTTTGTGTCTGTTAGAATTGGTTCCTCGTCAAACTGTCTGCTGAGATGGAAAACTCCCATAGTTGGGTGTCCTTTGGGTGCGCTCCCAAGTCTTTGTCTGTTTTGTTTAATTCTAACACAATGCTGAAGAATGAACAAGTAATAAAGAAAAAAGTATATTTTGTTCACAACTTTGGAAACTGAAAGTCCAAATAGGTGGCTCTGTTTAGCTAGCCTCTGATGAAGGTCTTGTTACTGTATGTATCCTGATGAGTGACATCACATGACAGGCGCTTGCTTGTGATGTATGAGAGAGAGGTCATACAGTAAGAAAGGAGGCGAGAGTATGGGAAGAGAACAGCCTTGCTTTTCTTTTTCTTTTTTGTTTTCCTCTGACACCTCCCTTTTATTTCCTTTGTTAAATTGTTTTTATTGGGCTATATATTTTTCTCCACTCCCCTCTCTTCCTCTTCTCCCCTTCTACCCTCTCCCATGACCTCCATGCTCGCAATTTACTCAGGAGACTTTGTCTTTTTCTCCTTCCTATGTAGATCCATGTAAGTCTTTCTTAGGGTCCTCTTTGTTGTCTAGGTTCTATGGGGTTGTGGATTGTTGGCTGGTTTTTCTTTGCTTTATGTCTAAAGCCACTTATGAATGAGTACATATGATATTTGTCTTTCTGGGTCTAGATTACCTCACTCAATATGATGTTTTCTAGATCCATCCATTTGCCTGCAAATTTCAAGATGTCATTATTTTTTTCTGATGTGTAGTACACCATTTTGTAAATGTACCACATTTTCCATATCCATTCTTCGGTCGAGAGGCATTTAGGCTGTTTCCAGGTTCTGGCTATGACAAACAATGCTGCTATGAACATAGTTGAGCATATGTCCTTGTGGTATGATTGAGCATCCTTTGGATATGTACCCAAAAGCGGTGTTACTGGGTCTTGAGGTAGATTTTTTCCAAGTTTTCTGAAAAATCACCATACTGATTTCCAAAGCCAGCCTTGCTTTTTTATAACAACCTGTTTTTGTAGGAATGGATTCACCCTTGGGAGTCTAGGGTAGTTACAACCCAAACTCCTTCCTTTAGGCCTTACCTCAGAGAGGTCCCAGAGCCTTTCAGTGTTGTCACCTTGAGGATCATGCCTTCAACACACATACACACACACACACACACACACACACACACACACACACACACACACACATCTTTGAGGAAGACCATATCCAAACCATAGCATTCCACACCACACCACTCCCAATTTCATTATCACAAGGCAAAATGCATTCATTTGTGCCAGTAGTCCCAAAAGTCTTGTTTGAGCACCAAGTCAAAAGTTTAGGGTCCAGCCGGGCGGTGGTGGCGCATGCCTTTAATCCCAGCACTTGGGGGGCAGAGGCAGGCGGATCTCTGTGAGTTCGAGACCAGTCTGGTCTACAAGAGGTAGTTCCAGGACAGGCTCCAAAGCTACAGAGAAATGCTGTCTCGAAAAACCAAAAAAAAAAAAAAAAGTTTAGGGTCTGATCTGCTACTCAAGACAAACCCCTTTCTGCTTTTCCCCAGTAAAGTTACAAAGTGACCTATATCCAAGACAATGTGGAGAGTGAGAAAAGGGGAAACTGGCCAGAGAGAGAGGTCTTGGAGTCCTGTAAAAGTGAAACCCATCAGTGTAGACATGCCCTAAAGCCCCAAACCCTGCATGCTTTGCATGCTGGGTTGGGACACCCCTCTGGATCTCCAGCAGCCTTGCTTGCTGCACTCTACCCTTCTGGAGTCCTAGGTATGGCTCTCCTTGGCCTTTGAAGGAAGACTCTGTGGCAGCTGTGCCCCTCTGGAAAACTCCTGCCTGGCTTCCTAGGCTTGGTTTCTGTTTTTTTTTTTTTTTTTTAAAAAAAAACAAAACCATTTATCTCCTTTAGCATGACATGACACGTGTCTGACTCTGTCCCACTATGTGAGTTCCTGGGATCGAACTCAGGTCACCAGGCTTTGCAGCAAGGGTTCTAACCCACTGGGCCAGGTCCCAGAAGGCTTCTTTCTCCTCCTCTCCCTCCTCCTTTCCATCCTCCTCTCCCTCCTTCTCCTTCCTCCTCCTTTTGTCTTTAATCTCTCTGAACCACTGTGGTCCCATAGCTACTGTGCTGTGTGCATCGAACACAAGGCTCCTTGCACTCTGCTGGGATTTTGCTTTGCCCTCTGCACACCAGGGGCACCAGCTATACACGAGCCCACGAACAGTGGCTGGGTGGCTGCACGCGGAAAGGACGAACTGAGGTCTAGGGAGGTGGCCGTGCAAAGCGGCCTCCAGGGCCACCCTGCAGCGTTCTACCCCAGAACCTCTGGATCTGAAGTGAGTGGGACAGCCTGAATAATTTGTGGGGTGCCTCGGGCCTCTCTCTGGGTGCCTTGGCTCTTGAGTGCTAATCTTAGCAAGTAGTACTTCAGCCGCCTGTTGCCACGCCTCCTCTCACTCTTTACATTTAGCCTCCGTTTCCACATTTTCACTGTCCCCCTCCCCCAAGTACACACACCCTTAAGAAGTGCAAGGAAATGAAACCTGGACTTTCTGCAGCCCAGAGAAACGGTCTTTTTTCCCCTCTCTCCATTTTTTTAAAATATTTATTTATTTATTTATTTATTATGTATACAATATTCTTCCTGCATGCATGCCTGAAGGCCAGAAGAGGGCACCAGACCTCATTACAGATGGTTGTGAGCC
>NC_022030.1:56279721-56280595 GCF_000317375.1 Microtus ochrogaster | reverse complement strand
TATCTTTTCTCATTTTCATGCCAAATCCATTTCCCACTCCCTCCCCTTCTCCCCTCCTCCTGCTCCCTCCACCTCCCCCACCCCCACCCCCATCTCACCCGCAAACACTGTCTTAATGATAAATTCTACCATTAGGTCATTGCCACTGCTCCTGAATCTTACTGCGTGTGGTTTACCCAAATAACTCCTTCTGTATATTGCTTAGAAATTTCTTTCAAATACCCCAGGTTATCATCTTAAATTTGGCCTTCTCCAAACCCGTGTGCATCCTTTAAAAAATTCTGCTTATGACTGCTTAGCTAGTCTCTAAGAAGACATAGCTCTTAATCTCCTGAACTTTCACCACAACTGCCTAGGACGCTCTATTTACAGCCGTACAGACGTTTTCTAGCCTGGTCCTCTTTCTATATCAAGACTCATAAAAGTCATCATTTTGTTTTCCTTCGGGTGTCTTGGTTCTGCTGTGTGGCAGAAGTTGGCTGAAAGCCTTGGTGTAACTTAATTGTTCTTTCCTGGGCAGGCACAGCCCCGAGAAGCCTCATCCCTAAAGCCAGACTTGGGAGCTCTCTTACCCAAACCAAGAGATTGTCACAGAAAGGGGAAGCTGGCTGGGCATTGGGGGCAGCTGGTTGAGCACAGTTCCTGCTACAATCTTGGATGTCAGAAAACAAGGGACCTCAGAGAAACAGGGCAAGCAGTGGCATGTAGCAGCCACCTGAGAAGCTGAAGATAGCATGCTCAAGGCCCTGGGTTCTGCCAAAAAGAAAGAGAGAGAGAGAAAAAAAAAAACAACCCGGGGCTGGGAAGATGGCTTAGTGGGTAAGAGTACTTGCTGAACAAGCTGAAGATCTGAGTTCTAAGCCCAAACACTCAT
>NC_022030.1:56277176-56279566 GCF_000317375.1 Microtus ochrogaster | reverse complement strand
AAAGAAGAAGAAGAAGAAGAAGAAGAAGAAGAAGAAGAAGAAGAAGAAGAGGAAGAGGAAGAAGAAGAGGAGGAGGAGGAAGAGGAGGAGGAGGAAGAAGGAGAAGAAGAAGAAGAAGAAGAAGAAGAAGAAGAAGAAGAAGAAGAAGAAGAAGCATCTGAGCATTTAATTTAATTTAAGTTACTTCAGAATTGGGTTGGGCAGAGATAGGTGGATCCAAGGAGCTCACTAGCCAGTCAGCCTATCTGGAATGGGGAACATCAGACTTGGTGAGAAACCCTGTTTCAGGGAAATAAAGTGGAGAATATAGAACAGGGAACCCTATGGCTTCCTCTAGCCTCCGCCACGACATGCCTATACCACATATGGTATACATAAAATAAAATAAAAATTGGAAGCCTCTTTGTCTTTGTACCATTGAACTATATATATAGCCTTAGGCCTACAATTTTTTTCTTTCTAATAAAAAGTAATACCAAACATCTTGGAAAAAATGCAATGTGAACATATGTTAAATTTGCATTTAAATTTCCTTTTAAAAATATTTATTTTAGGGCTGGAGAGATGGCTCAGTGGTTAAGAGCATTGCCTGCTCTTCCAAAGGTCCTGAGTTTAATTCCCAGCAACCACATGGTGGCTCACAACCATCTGTAAAGAGGTCTGGTACCCTCTTCTGGCCTGCAGACATGTACACAGACAGAATATTGTATACTAAATAAATAAATATTTTTTAAAAAAATATTTATTTTAAGCCAGGAGATAGTGGCATATATCTTTAATCCCAGCACTTGGGAGGCAGCAGAGGCAGGCAGATTTCTGATTTCTGTGAGTTCAAGGTCAGCCTGGTCTAAAAGAGGTAGTTCTAGGACAGGCTCCAAAGCTACGGAGAAACCCTGTCTCAAACAACCAAAAAAAAAAAAACAAAAAAACCTTTATATGTATGTATCTATGCTGGGCTTGAACCCCAGTCTTCTGCTCATGTAATAAGTGCTCTTAACTACTGATTTATATCTCCAGCCCCAAATATACAATAAGTTTCTATTAAAATATTTTGAGGATTTATTTTTATTTTATTTATATAAAATAAAATGTATGAATGTATGTCTGGGCACCACGTGTCCAGGAGGTCAGAAGCTGGCAGTGGATCCCCTGGGACAGGCGTTCCAGATTGTTGTGGGTGCTGGGAATAGAACCCAGTTCCTCTGGAAGAGCAGTCAGAGCTCTTAACTGCTGAGCTATTGCTGCAGCCCCTCTATTAAATTTTTACCTTTTAAAAATACTGATCTTGGGCATGACGAGATGTCATCTAGTCTGTATCTCTTGTTCAACATTCCCTGGTTTGAGATACTCCCTGTGGCCCCTGTCACCCCTGCATGTGTGTGTCATTTTGTGAACTGTTTACATGGCTGAAAGACAGGGTTATAAACTGAAGGGCTGGCCTGTGTCTACCTCCATCCCCTAAGTTCTGAGCGCTGGGGTCTGATGTCCCCAGGTTCAGCCTCTGCCTCGGGCCATTCTTGTCCTCACTTTTGCTCTAGAATGCTGGGGCTTACCAGCAATGCTGTCCGTGTTGTTCTGCTAAGCTTTCTATCAGGCTCCAGGCTGGGCTGCTGTGGGAGTTGAGGGCGGGGCTAAGCAGCGCTCGCAGCTTCCTGAGTGTGGGACCTGCAAAGCCTTGAGTCAGATCCTCTGTTGCTCTCACGTCTTCGTATCTCATTGTTTCTCAGGGTTGCAAAATCAGGGGAATTTCCTATTAGGACATTTGGCCCGAGTCTGTGACAACTCTGTCTTCTGGCACAAGAATGGACGTTCTTCAGACAGCGAAGCAATCACGGCACACTTGCACAAAAATGTCTTTTTGTAGGGCTTGTGGCACAACTCTGTGATCGATCTCCTAGCATGCGCTAGGCCCTGGATGTCATCCCCAGCCCTGAAAATTAGTGATGATAAAGAAATATAATAGAAACGTGAAATGACCATCCACTGGATAATAAATCATACGTAGCCATACAGTTGTAGTGAATACAACTGCTGTTGTTTTCTGTCCTGTTTTGTTTTTCAGGCAGGGTATGGGTAGCCCAGTTCGCCTGGCCTCAGATCCACTATGTAACCAAGGCTGGCCTTGAACTCAAAATCCCCCTGCCTTACTCCTGGCTGAAGTACTGGGATTACCGACGTGCACCGCCATGCCAGCTCTCTTTTGGAGACTGGGTCTCACGGTGTTGCCCAGGCTGATCCTTAACTCCCGAGCCCAGGCGATCCCTGCCTCAGCCTCCGTGCTGGGATTATAGTGGCGCTTGGTCTGCATGTTCCTTGGTTTAGTTTCCAACATGAACATCTTCATAAGTAAACTGCGCACACCTTGCCTCTTATCCTGCGTCAGGGTAGAG
>NC_022030.1:56273613-56277076 GCF_000317375.1 Microtus ochrogaster | reverse complement strand
CCGGCTTGGTTTGATGTGGTGGGAGAGGCTCCTCCAAGCCCAGGTCCAGAAGAGAGAGAGGCTGGAATGCTGTTAATTGGTTAACACCTCCGGTTACTTGGAGATGTGGATTCTGCGTCTGTGAGGGGCTGGAGTTAAGTCTTGGTGGCACTCTGACAGCAATGAGACAGGCTGTTCCATCTGCACTCCTAAACCTGTGACCCAGAGTGAGCCTTCTTTCTAACATTTACTAACAGATTAGGCAAAAGAGCAACCTGTGTCTGTTTACTCTTGTTTATTGAGCCGGTAACTATCAGCTCTCAAGGCCTGGGTAGTTGACAAGGCAAAATAGGCGTTGGCTTGGTGAGTATACTTTGGTTGTTAGGGCTGCTGGCTGGTGTGAGCAGTATATATGCTTTGCCGAGCTTCTTCTTTTTTTTTTTTTTTTTGCCGAGCTTCTTAAGGGACCCATCACTAAACCAAACAGGGCCCTAGTACTTTTTTTTTATTCTTATTATTTTTTAGAGTTCAGTGATCTTTTCCTATCTCCTTCCCTTCCTTTCTTTTCCCCTCCCTCCTTCCTTCGTGCAGTGCTGGGGATCAAGCCCAGAGCCTCATTCATGCCCACTCCAGCCCAGAAACCATTCACTAGGATAATCACATACCATGTTGTTTAGTCATTTAACAAGCCTTTTTTTTTTTTTTTTTTGTTGACTCATTGGCTCATGTAGTTGTCACCTCTGAGAGAAACAGTGTTCTTCAGCAGGCACCCCTCGTTTCTTCACAGGGAATCAAATTAGTGCCTTCTAGACACTGTACTTATAATTTAGCACCCCCTCCGGGACCCTAGGCTGTCCGCTCTGAATATGCAGGCTAGCTGCTGTGCACCTCTGGGATCCACTGCTCCGACAGTCTTCCCTTTAGTAAAACCACAGAGAGATACTTTTAGGTTTAGAGAGTTTGTTATAGTGTAAAAAGAGAATAAGTCCAAGATGCTGACCCCCTACATCCTTGCCCCACCCACCCAACCCCCAAACACAGGCAATCATAGCTCAGTGTGAGTTGCAGGATACCTTCAGTCTGAGAATTCCCTTCCTTCCAGGACATTCTGTTCTGCACATGCCTGCTTCCTTTCTTTCCTCTTTCTCCTTCCCTCCCCCTTCCCCTCTTCCTCCTCATTGTCATCATCTGTTGGGGACCAGCTCGTGCCAGAGCGGAGGAGTGGGAATAAAGGAGGCACATTTTACACAACAGTACGGGGAGGGAGTTTTAGAGATAATTTACAACCTGAAAAAAAAATCACCCGCACTTTTTTTTTTTTTTTTGATTTTTGTTTTTTGTTTTTCGAGACAGGGTTTCTCTGTAGCTTTGGAGCCTGTCCTGGAACTCCCTTGGTAGACCAGGCTGGCCTCGAACTCACAGAGATCCGCCTGCCTCTGCCTCCCGAGTGCTGGGATTACAGGCGTGCGCCACCACCGCCCGGCTCAAAGGTTTTTTTTTTTTTGGTTTTTCGAGACAGGGTTTCTCTGTAGCTTTGGAGCCTGTCCTGGAACTAGCTCTTGTAGACCAGGCTGGTCTCGAACTCACAGAGATCTGCCTGCCTCTGCCTCCCGAGTGCTGGGATTAAAGGCGTGCGCCACCACCGCCCGGCTCAAAGTTTTTTTTTTTTTGGTTTTTCGAGACAGGGTTTCTCTGTAGCTTTGGAGCCTGTCCTGGAACTCCCTTGGTAGACCAGGCTGGCCTCGAACTCACAGAGATCCGCCTGCCTCTGCCTCCCGAGTGCTGGGATTACAGGCGTGCGCCACCACCGCCCGGCTCAAAGGTTTTTTTTAACATTATTTTTTAGATAACAAAAAATAACTTAGGTCATGTTTTGTCCATGCCTGTTTTGTCACATAGATTAAAAAACACCTCTTTTCCAGGCAGCCTCCTAATTTACAATAGAAGGAGCAAAACGACATTAGCATATCCTGGCCACTTGTTTAGGATGGTGTCGGGTTGTTTTTAACTATCAAAAGCCAGGCAACCACCTTCTTCTGTGTGGCAGGTACAGATTGCGCCTTGTAGGTAACTCAAAATTCTCTGACCGTCTGACCATGTAAAAAAATGGGCCTGTGTAATTCGGCCCCTACAGCCATCCTTTTGTTTTCCGAGACAGGGCTCCCCTGTGTAGTCCTATCTGTCCTGGAACTCACTCTGTAGACCAGGCTGGTCTTGAACTTACAGAGATCCACCTGCTTTTGCTCCCCCAGTGCTGGGACTAAAGGCATGCGCCACTGTGCCTAGGTTTGAACCTGCTTCCTAAGAGGAATAGGGCAAGAAGTCTCAGGACACTTCAGAATCTAGTGAACTAGGACCAATCAAAAAGTTGCCTTGAGGTAGCTCCAGCCAGGCTTCTGATTCTGTCCTCTTCCTGAAGGGTTAGAGAGTTCATTAAAAATTCATAGTCTGAGGTTCAAGGTGTTGTTAGCATAGATATTTACAAAGCTGGCAGGTTGGAGGTCGTTCCCTTAAAATCTGCCCTTGGCCTTTTAACCAGAACGGCTAAAAAAAGTTCTGAAACAGGTAGCTCTTCTCAGAAGACTTGGTTAATTTTACTAATAACGGTTTGTGCCAAATCCGCTCTGTTTGTTTTAGGCAACATCTGACTACAGTGTCCACGACCATGATCCTGTGAAGGTTGGTCAAGCCTGTCTAGAAGATATATTTGAGCACTTTCTTTCTGGAATAAACTAGAGCTGTTGCCAATCCCATGCATCTGCTCAACTGACCCTAACTGGCTGCCAACCTTCAAAGAAGCTTTGACAAGGCCGTGTATGGTGATGTCTACCTTTAATCCCAGCACTCGGGAGTTAGAGGCAGGATGTCTGTGTGTTTGACACCAGCCTGGAGTACATAGAGAGTTCCAGGACAGCCAGGACTATATAGAGAGACCCTGTTTCAACAACAAACAAGCTGGGACAACAAACAAACAAACAAACAAACGAAAACCCCAAATAGCTAAAGAGGTCAACAGGAGAGTGAGATAGAAGAAATCAAATCAGAAAATCGATCGTGTCCTGTTGTCTTTCATGGAGGCGAAGCCTTTCTGAAGTCTGGCTGTTGGGGAGTTTCTATGAGTTCTAGAATACAGATTCTTCATTGGCCGTTTGTCAAGTTAGAAATTGGTGGTTATGTGGTAGTTTGACTGTAATTGGCCCCCATAAATTCACAGGGAGTGGCACTATTAGGAGGTATGGCTTTGCTGGAGTAGGTATGGCCTTGTTGGAGAAAGTGTGTCGCTGTGAGGGTGAGCTTTGAGGTCTCGTATATGCTCAAGATCCTGCTGTTGTTCTTTTTAAAAATGCTGCAAGATCCCCAGTGGCAGTAGGCAGCAGAAATGCTGTAGGTCCCAAATGGTGGCGGCAGGCCATGTGGTGGCAGGCAAGCGGGCTCTGGGAGCAGCCAGTCCCAGGCAGAAATGGCTGCTGGTCCCAGAGCAGCA
>NC_022030.1:56267897-56273373 GCF_000317375.1 Microtus ochrogaster | reverse complement strand
AGAGAGAGAGAGAGAGAAGAGGAGAAAGAGACAGAGAAGGGGGGAAGCAGAAAAGTGGAGAGAGAGGCAGAAGCGAAGCTACCTCTCCGAGAGGAAGATGAAAAAGAGAGCGAGCTCAGGCCGGAAGCTGAAGATCAGTCTGCCTCAGCAGATGGGGAGGGGAATGGGCGTGGCTTGTCCCTTAAAGGGACAGGAAAGCACAACACCTGCCCAGTGAAACAGTCTACTTCCTGTTGTCTTCTGATCAAGATACAGCCAGCACCATGTCTACATGCAGCTATGATCCCCACCATGATGATAATGGACTGAACCTTTGAACTGTAAGCTGCCACCTCAATTAAATGTTTTCCTTTATAAGGGTTGCTATGGCCATGGTGTCTCTTCACAGCTATAGAAACCCTAACTAAGACATGATAGAAACCCAGATTAGATGCAGTATGGACAGGCACTGAAAGAGAGATCACAGTCTCTTCCATGACCCCTCCCTGATCTACCAGGACTGACTCCCAGCATCCTCTAAAATAGGGGTGTTGCTCTTCTCCCACTGTTCAGTGTTTGGTCTACATGTGTCCTGTGTTTGTCTCAAAGTGGCTCAGTGACTTCTTCCCTACATCCCTTCTACCATCTTAAACCATCACATCTGCTGTATGGACTACACGAGGACCATTTTAGGGTTTGCCACTTCCCTGGACTTCATCGTCGTCATCTTCTGGGGTTGGTCCCAATCAGCAAGCAGAGCTAACCATTCACACTTGTCTTTGCTATTTATAGATTCTCATAGTTTTGGTTCCCAGAGTATAGGCATGGCGTGAAAAGGAGTTGAATGTCTATCACAGATTGTTGCTGTGTCTCCTTGCCTTGGGCACTACAATCTCTTGCCTCTGTGGCCTAGGATAGAACCAGCATGGATTCCTGCACCCTGAGCTACAGACAGTGGTAAACCATCTTGTGGACTCTGGGAATAGAACCTGGGTCCTCTGGAGAAGGAGCCGGTGCTTTTAACTGCCAAGCCGTCTCTCCAGTCCCTTCATTGGAAAGAAGAACATAGCAGTTGGGTAGTGAGGCCCTACTGGGTTCAGTGCCCACTACTGCATAAAACCAGCCTATACCTTAGCCCCAGAACTTGGGAGGTGTAGTCTACGTAGCATATTCCAGACCACTCAGGGCTCTCTAGTGAGATTCTGTCTAAAGAAAAAAAAAGCAGGAATGAAGCCTGTGCCTGGCTTACCAGGCCCTGTGTGGCCTAGGCTGTATGGTATCCCCATGGGCAAGCATTTTTCTTTTTTCTTTTTCTAGAGAATTTGAAAAATCAACAATCGTCTCCTCTTTCCTCCCCACCCCTCTCTTCTCTATCCTTCTCCATCTCTTCCCATCCCTCTTCCTCCTCCTCCTCCTCCTCCTCCTTCTTCTTCTTCTTCTTCTTCTTCTTCTTCTTCTTCTTCTTCTTCTCCTTCTTCTTCTTCTTCTTCTTCTTCTTCTTCTCTCTCTCCCCATCTCTCTCTCCTCTTTCTCCTGGCTATAAGAGTATCTATCTTTATATCTCTTTCTTTTTCTTTTCTTTTCTTTTTTTATTTTTGAGGCAGGGTCTCATGATGTAGCCCTGGCTAACTTGGAACCTACTATGCAGACTGGGCTGGCTTCAAACTCACAGAGATTCACCTGCCTCTGCCTCAAGTGCTGGGGACATAGACGTGTGGCAACGTGTTCAACCTAAAGGGTATCTTAAGTAGAAAGAAGAAAACAGTGTCAGGGCTGTGAATATAACCCAGTGACCTGGGCACTTAGCCAGCCAGCATCCCCAAAGCTTTAGGCTCATTCACCAATACCCTCGTCATCTCAAAATTTAAACAAGATTACTCTTTTCCTTATTGAGAGAATATTTTTCATACCTTACATTCTAACCAAAATACATCTCAGTTTTATTCTTTGCATATAAAATTATCTATGGTAATTAGCTTGGTGGAGTCCTAGTACCTTTTGAGTGAAAATCCAGGAAGATACCAACCAGGACTGGAATTTTCCGTGTTACCAATTCCCAGAAAAACATGAATCCAAACACATAATCTTTTCTATAAAACTTAAGAAGCCAAAAATACATGAATCTCTATGACTTTTTTCAGGGTTTTTTGTTTTGTTTTGTTTGTTTTGTTATTGCTTTGTAAACAGGGTTTCTTTGTGTAGCCTGGCTGTCCTGGTTGTCCTGGAACTCACTCAGTAGATGAGGCTGGCCTTGAACTCACAGAGATCCACCTGTTTCTGCCTCCTGAGTGCTGGAATTAAAGGTGTGTACCATCACCACCAATCTTTTTTTTTCTTCCAGTTTTAAATTTAGAAGTTACTCAGATGTTTTATATCAGTTACCTGCTTTAATGTAATTTTAGGACCTCTTAAGGTGTGTGAGAAGCTTATATGTTTATGTAATTGATTTAAGCTGTTATGTCTAGATTCATTATGGTTGGACCCTAGAGTCCAATCACTGAGGAGGAGTCACCCCTAGAGACCATCTCTCACACCACAGTTAATGTAAAAGCATGAGGATTTTAGTAATTCTGTCATGATAGGGTCCTTCAGCATTCGAGAGGCCAGAAAGACCTTGAATAGCTGGTACAGGCTACTTTTAAAGGAAAAAGCCACAGAAACAAGGGAGGTGTCTGGGGGTTGGTTGTTCTTTAACTATTATGATTGGCTTATGCAAAGGGGTGATTACCAATAATTGGCTGGAGAGCGGTTGCCAGATCAGATGAGGTAAGAGGGAACATCTGAGGGTCACTTTGCCCCTTTCCCAGGGACTGAGTCAACACCTAAAGGCTATCTTGCCCCTATTCAAAAACTGAGTTCTATTTGGAGAACATTGACAAGGACTCAGGGAGATGGAAAGTTCCCAACATTGCAGTATGTGCATGTGTAGCTGTTAGGTCCTTGGTTCCCCAGGAGGGGGGGGGGCATTACTGCTGAGACCTAGAGGGCTAAGAATTGTCCTCAGAATTGTCTTAAAGTTCTACAGTCATGAACACTGAACTGAGAGATGCTATTTCCTTGCCGAAGAAGTTAACTTGCTACACAGGATGCAGGAAACAGAGTATTAAGCTTTCGTTTGCCTATTTACTCTTAGGTCACAGGTAGACTTTTGTGATCTAAAATAACCAGCACAAGAAAGTTGCCTGCCTACCATGTATTTTGTGCTGCCAGCTTTGGTGTGTGCTTTCCTCCTGCCAACAGTATTAGTCTTGTTTATCAAAGAGTTACAGCAGAGATCATTTTGTTCTAGGCTGGAATTATAGTTTTATGACTTTGGGTCAAGCCCTGACACTGTAAAACATCTAGCAGAGATAAACATGACCTTCCAGCTGGGACACAGAAGTACGCTAATGACTCTGAAGACATTTTCATTTTTAGTTTAGCAACCAATTTAGGCTAACTTGTTTATTGAAAGATTATTTTTTATGTGAACACAAGGCATTTGATTTAATTCAACACTGTTAGTTTATATGTTCTCTCAACTATAAACTTTTAGCTGAAAAGAAGCTATTAGAAGATTTTGTCATGTATGTAGATACATTTAATATGTACATGAAAGTGACACATGTAAACAAACACATACGTATGATCTTTTGCTTCTAGTGGTGAAATAGAGTAATACAGTAATAGAAATTTTCAAATTGAGAAGAAGACTGTATGTAGCCTAGGTTGGTCTCAATTTTGCAATCCCCCTGCCTTAGCCTCTGGAATATTGGGACTGCAGGCATCCCTGACCACCATTTTTTAAAAATCTTTTTAAAAAGATTTTATTTATTATGTATACAGTGTTCTTCCTGCATGTACACCTGCAGAAGAGGGACCAGATCTCATAGATGGTTGTGAGCCACCATGTGGTTGCTGGGAATTGAACTCAGGACCTCTGAAAGAGCAGCCAGTGCTCTTAACCTCTGAGCCATCTCTCCAGTCCCTGACCACCATTTTTATGCACTCAGTGTTTGGATAAAAGAGTTCTAATGGGGACGGGGAGAGGATGAACCACATGTGACCTTTTGTTTTGTATCTGTCTTCTTTTCTTATCGTATGTTTTTAAGATTTGTTCAAGTTAAACCAGGAGGTGGTGGTGCATGCTTTTAATCCCAGCACTCGAGAGGCAGAGGCAGAGGCAGAGAGGCAGAGGCAGAGGCAGATAGATCTATCTCTATGAGTTCTAGTCCAGCCTGGTCTACAGAGCTAGTGCCAGGACAGCCAGATCTACACAGAGAAACCCTGTCTCAAAAACAAAGCAAAACAAAACAAAAAAAGATTTATCCAAGTTATGGCTTGAGTCGGTACTTTGTTTTATGACCGAACAATACCCTATTATGTGTCTATAGCTTGGTTATCTGTTTCTCTATTGGTGGATATCTAGGCTGGCCTACCATTTGCTGTTAAGTTTCTGTAAACATTGTGGACAAGTCTGTGTAGACACGTTTTCATTTCTTGTCTACACAGGACTGGAATTGCTGGGCCACATATTACTCCATGTCAAACTTTTTCACAGAAAGTATCTCTTTGTTTTGTCTCCTAGCAATATGTGAGGGTTTCAATTTGTCCTTTATCAGTGCTAATTTCCTGTTCATTTCTTTTGTTTGTTGAAGTTTTTAAGCTATCGCTCCTACTGAGCATAAAATGACAAAATATTGTAACTTTGATTTAGGGTGTGTGTGCATGTATAAGTAAAAGCACATGTGTGGCATGTGTAGGTCAGAGGACAGACCCCCCCCTTTTTTTTTGGTTTTTCAAGGCAGGCTTCTCTGTGTTAACTGCCCTAGCTGCCCTGTAGACCAGGCTGGCCTCGAACTCACAGAGATCCACCTGCTTCTGCCTTCCTAGTGCTGGGATTAAAGGTGTGAGCCACCACCGCTGGCTCTTCTTTTTTTTTTTTAAACAAAACAAAACAACAACAATAAAAAGACATCTACAAAATACTTAGGAAGTAGTTTTGTAACATATATAATTCACTTCTCAGCTGTCTGTCTGGCACACTGGGATGTGGACTGTGCTCAGGTGTTCTCTGCAGTGTTTACTGCCGTACACTTGTGTCCAGGATGGGCCAGGAGCTTCCTAGTCCACAAGTGAATGCTGATGAACTCCTCACTCTCGTCTCTGGAGTTCCACCAAGTGAGGGCTGGTCCCCTCATTCATCCTAATGACACGGTAGCTCAGCAAGGCGACTCTGAGGCAGCACTCTGTGAGGGCTCTGGAACCGGCCAGCTGGCTCGGGTTACCTCCTAATGTTCGGCCCATGGGGCAGCACACGTCTCTCAGCAAGTATCCTGATGTCTTTCTAAAATAAGTCCTTACATAAGGAGGTCCTTGCTAAGTGCCACCTAGTAAGCTGAAGGAGAGAAGTCTAAAGGAAAAAAGGAAGAAACTGAAACCCCTGCCCTGATAGCCAGGAAACCTCAGAAGCTATGGGTTGCAGGGAAGGCACTTGTGGCCAGCTCAGTGGCTATTT
>NC_022030.1:56245986-56267797 GCF_000317375.1 Microtus ochrogaster | reverse complement strand
AGGGTTTCTCTGTAGCTTTGGAGCCTGTCCTGGAACTCCCTTGGTAGACCAGGCTGGCCTCGAACTCACAGAGATCCGCCTGCCTCTGCCTCCCGAGGTTATTATTTTATGTGTATGTGTGTCTTGCCTACATGCATGTCTGTGCAACGTGTGCATGCCTGGTGCCTGTGAAAGCTGCAAGAGGGTGTCAGCTCCCCTGTAACTGGACTCACAGGCAACTGTGAGTCACCATGTGGGTGCTAAAAATCCATCCTGGGTCCTCTGAAGAGATGGCTCTTCCCATTGAGCCATCTCTTCAGTCCCCATACTAAGTCTTTTTAAAATAATTTTTCCTGACTCCAAGATTGTGGTAGAAAATTTGGAAAATAAGTCACAGTATAAAGAAGAAAGTAAATGTCTCTACAAAGCACCATTGTCACTGCAGACACTCTCTATGACTGTTTACATTGTAATAAAAATGTTACATCAAGTTTTTTTTTTCTTTTTTGTTATGTGGGCCAGGCTGGTCTTGAACCTGTAATCTTCTTGCCTCTGCCTCCCAAGTGCCACACATCTAGCTCCACTTTTAGTGGTCTGTGTCCTTGTCCTCTCCCCTGACCCCTAGGGACTATACTCTGGGCCTCTGTGTGCTAGGCAAGAACTCTCTCACTCACTCAGCTTGCTTCAGAGATCCCCTTTGTTCACCTTACAAGGCCAGAACCAGGTGGGCTGCCACGCCCATCTGGTATTATGTGGTGTGTGGGAACCCAAACTCTGCTGCTCTTGCAAGGGCTTTAAGCATTGAGCCATCTTCCCAGCTCCAGCCCTGTTTTCTTAGGCAGAAGCTCTACATTCTTTTTTGACTCCCTACTCTGGGTATCTTTCTGTGTTCGTACAGTAGGGTCACTTTGTGCTTTTTTAGTTGATATCGTATTCCATTCTGTGACTATCCTGTACTCCACTTGTGACGTTATAGTGATTTTTATAAATATCAATAATCGTCCTCCAAAATAGAGACAAGCCATGTAAGACTCCCACCAGCCAGGCGTGTACACTCTGGCTTTCCTAAGGGGAAATAGAAGTAGTCGCTGTGGTTGAACAGTTCAGGATCCTCTCACACCCACCGTGACCGTGTCCCTGGGAGGTGGACATGTGAACAGATGGATGTCAAGACTGGCTTCTGAGCAGCCTTATTAACTCAGGGTGGGTTCTGGACCACTGGATTGGGAGCAATTATATTGTAGTGATCTGAAGACAACCAGGAAGACTGACATTTTTACAGGTCAAGTGGTGTTTCCTTCTGGAACCTCAGAAGTGAGTCTCTTGTCTGTAAATCTGAGCTGTAGTGAGTTCTGTAGCAGAGCTGACTCAGCTCTCTTGTCTCCAGCAACAATTGGGAAAGAGGAAGTGACTTGAAAACCCCAGGGTTTTATTCTCTTTCAGTATGTGAGTGTAACTCAGCTAGTAAATTCTGCTTCACACCTGTAGGGTCCTTTGAGGAGCCCTCCCCGCCCCATCTTCTTTTCTCTCTCATTTTCAGTAACTATCAATACATTGCAGCAGCCAGGGCTTTACGCAAGGTCAGCAAGCTTCCCGCCACTGGATGCTCCTAGCCCTTAGCGAAGCCAGTTTCCCAGATCCTAAGAGTACCGGTTAGCAAGCGCCTTAGAAAGTTTAAGATGCAGCCATCTGTGTGCAGAGTCTTGTGCTTGCTAGGCACCATCCCCCACCTTGGAGCTACACCCCTGTCCTTAGAAAAGACTTAGGAATTAGATAAGCACTCATTACTTTTGTTGTTGTTACCAAAAAACAAAAAACCCCAAACAACCAACAAACAAATACAGCCTACTTCATATTTGACCCTGAATTTCTCAACTCGTTATGCTTTTCTTAGAATTCCTAATTGTGTTTTTTTTTAACCTTTCTCTTGGTAATTACATTTGTTTTCAACTCAGTGAAACCGGAAGCTACAGTAGATTTATTTCTTTATCTTTAAACATTTTTCTATTTATCTAAAAATTTAAAGTTTTTTTCTGTATTTATTTGTTGTATATGTGCATATATGTGTGTGCATGGTGTGGTGTATATATATATGTGTGTGTGTGTGTGGTGTGCACATATTTCAGTGTGTGTGTTTGTGTGTGTGTTTATAGGTCAGAGGACAACATGCAGAAATTAGTTCTCTCCTACTATGTGGATACTGACCTTCAAACTCAGGTCACGGTTTGATGGTGAGCACCTTATCCACCGAGCCTTCGCCCTGGCCCTATTTATCTTATTGTCTACATTGCTATGCAGAGTGATGGGTTTTATTATGCCGTTTTCATACATAATATGTCATTGTACTTTTTTGCTACGGTAGAGTTAAATGCTAAGAAGGAACTTTAGGCTTCCTCAGTTTCCCTAAAACAGCTGTCTGCACATAACGTGCACCAGCCCCCACCCTCAGTTTCCCAGATATCCATACTCCTCCCTAGGCCTCAGATCCTCCCACCCCTTACAGGCAGCATTGGCATCAATAGTCTTGTTCTTTCTCTGTCTCTGTCTGCAGAACCACTGGCCACCGCTCTGCCTTTCCTTGTGCGCAGGGCACGTTTGTACCGCCCACTGGTTCTGATGTGGCCGTTAGACCCTCTCCCACTCCATTTCTCCTTCCAGAAATGCCATCCCCACTGGACTCCAGTTATTCCACTTTGGTTAACACCCACAGGCACTGAACACGGTCAAGTATGGTCCGATGTGGACATCCGCCTTTGGGACTCAGACCTTTGTGAATCTGGCCAGCGCCCCGCTCTTGGAACAAGTGATGCGCCAGGAGGGCAAGTTCCCCATACGAGACCACATGGAGCAGTGGAAGGATCACCGGGACTACAAGGGCCTCAAATATGGCATCTTCATCACGTGAGCCGGGGCTTAAAGCGGCTGGGGCCTGGCCACAGAGGACCAGGAGGAAAGAGAGTAGGCACAGGGAGCCAATCAGATGCAGGGCAGAGCAGGGCCTTCCTGCATCTCCTGAGCCTGCCACTTGCCTAGAAAGCAGTCCTTGGGGTGGGTTGAAATCCTGGGACCAGCCACTGCGTGTTCTCCCAATACATCGTGCTATTTTGGACAAGCAAATCATTTCCTTTTTCTTGTTTTTGTGTTTCAGATCTGTGCTAGAGGGTGTTTGAACTAAAAACACCAGCAAGGCCTTTTTGGATTTGTTTGTGGTAGTAGGGGTTGGACCTGAGGCCCCAACTGCTAGACACTTGTTCAACCACTGAGCTACACCCCAGTCCCTGTGTAACTTTTAAGTTTTGAAGCAGGGTGTCTATCAGGGAATTGTCAGGAATATCTTTTTTTTTTTTTTTTGGTTTTTCGAGACAGGGTTTCTCTGTGGTTTTGGAGCCTGTCCTGGAACTAGCTCTTGTAGACCAGGAGATCCGCCTGCCTCTGCCTCCCAAGTGCTGGGATTAAAGGCATGTGCCACCACCGCCTGGCATGTCAGGAATATCTTGAGATGACAGGCTGCATCCATTTAGCCACTAGGCCTGGCTTTGGATCCATTTTTCTGCATTATAATTGAACATACATCAATATGTAGTTGAGAAAGTATTATTATCATTTGGTTGGGAGAACTCCATTTAATTTCATGAAATATGTCTCAGAGTGTATTGTATTCCACACAAATCATGGTCTATAACTTCATGGATGCATTCCACATTCATGAAGATAGACAGAGATTTCAGTTGTGCCTAGAAAGGTTATGATTATTCTAGCAGAGACACTTGAAGGATGGAGTGTTATTTACTTAGGAGCTCATAGAGGTGGGTGATGGGATAATCGGTTGATACACCTATTATTGGTTGTAATTAGGTATGTTCAGATGTCTCTTAGCTGTGTCAGTGGAACTCCAAAAATAGTAAGAGGCTTTTCCCATCATGCTTTAGTATAGCTCCCACATTGGTTGTACCCATGCGTTTTGACAATGCCAGACACAAGGCTGGCCTCTGTACAGCGAGGGTCTCATTTGACCATTTCAGCAAGCCCAGGAGTGGATAGTATTGCTTTACACTTTACAGACAAAGGAACAAAGTCAAAAGAGGTTTTACATCACATGTCAGAGGTGATACCCCTAGCCAATTGCAAACTAGATTCTGGATTATATAAGCCTCGATACTTCAGAAAGAAAATGACCTGGTCATAGGCTCGCTGAAGCTACCTCTGATGTCTACAGGTTTAGTCTCTGGGGTTTCCTTTCTTGTTTCTGTTTCCTTCCCAGGTGAACAGTTTCCTAACTAAGATAATAATTCTTGGGATCTTTGTTCCAAATCCTGAAACTAGAGAATGATGTTTAAGATCTCTTTAGCCTCCCTGATCCTGTGGACTAGAGAGAGGCCTCCTGGATCTGCCCTGATAACTCAGTTGAACATGATAGGACCCTCTGGGGGTCTAGTCCTGCCTCTTACCCCAAAGTCAGTTTTCTATGTGTGTCATTTAAAGGTGACTTTGTGCTAGGTGAGTAGCTCACGTCTCCAATCCAGTACTGAGGAAGTGGAGGCAGGAGGATCATGAATTCAAGGGCAGCCTGGGCTACATGAGACCTTGTCTCAAACAAATAAACAAACACCAAATAATCGATAAATAAAAGTTATTTTTCAAAGCTATGCTACTTGTTTCTCCTGCCTTGTTTTAGCACATCTGTCTTTAGAATCTTATTTTACAAAGCAGCGCTCCCCACAGAGAATTGCTTCCTACTGGGCCTTTGTTAAGGGTCTGCATGTTGAGCTTGAAAGAGCCTCAACAACCCCGTGGGTCTGCTTTGATTGTCATTAAACACTCTTAGTTTATTTTAGGGACGGCCTTCCTCAAACACAAACAAAGTTCCTGGGAGGTAGGGTTGAGGCTTATTTCAAAATTTTAAATTTCTTTATATTTTTTCTGTGTGTGGGTATTTTGCCTTCATGTGCATCTGTGTATGGGGGTCATGCATTGCTTGCAGATGCCAGTAGATCCCCTGGAACTGGAGTTACCCGTGGTTGTGAGCCAACATGGGGGTGCTGGGAAGTAAATCTCTGCAAGAACAGCCAGTGCTCTGAGCCTCTGAGCCATCTCTCCAAACCATTTTTTTTTTCTTTTTAAAACCTAATTGTTGGGCTGGAGAGATGGCTCAGAGGTTAAGAGCACTGACTGCTTGCCCTTCTAAAGGTCCTGAGTTCAGTTGCCAGCAACCACATGGTGGCTCACAACCATCTGTAATGGGATCTGGTGCCCTCTTCTGGCCTGCAAACGTGCATGAAGGTGGTACACTGCATAATAAACAAGCAAATAAAAAAACCTAATTTTTTAAAATTTTGATAGTAATATTGGCTTTGGTTTGTTTGCTTCTTTGTTTGAGACAAGACCTCATGTAGTCCGGGCTAGTTTTAAACTCATTATTCAGCTGACCTCAGAGATCTTGATTCTCCTGCCTCAGCCACTTGAGTTCTGGGATTACAAGTATGTACAAGTATGCCTGGCTAATTAATAGTAATTGTTGTTATAAAATGCAATTTCCAGTTCTCAGTAGTGAAGTGCTAAGTGTCCCCCTCAGTTCCGTTCTGCTCTTCTAAGCTGTCAGTGCTGTTAACTCAGTCTTCACCCTCACTTTGCCGGAAGTGTGCAAGCACGCACAGCTGGGGTCTTCACTCTCACTTTGCCGGAAGTGTGCAAGCACGCACAGCTGGGGTCTTCACTCTCACTTTGCCAGAAGTGTGCAAGCACACACAGCTGGGGGTCTTCACCCTTACTTTGCCGGAAGTGTGCAAGCACGCACAGCTGGGGGTCTTCACTCTCACTTTGCCGGAAGTGTGCAAGCACGAAAAGCTGGAGGTCTTCACTTGGATTTTGTGGGTCTCCTTTCCCCACGCCCTGAACCAAGAAGTGCATGGGTGCTTAGAACCCTAGTAGCAGGGGAACCCTAACTTGCTCCCGTTTTATTCCTCAACCTCCTCACAGAAGGCCTGGGTGTAGCTCTTATCATTTCACATACAGAAGATTCCAGAGTTACATAGTTCAAAGATGCTTACTTAACACCATGTGCCAAGCACTCATCTGGGTACTCGAACAACCCTTTTATGGCAGGCTTTGGGTCATCCTTCGCATACAGAGGTAAAAGCCAAGCACATGGCTGTTGAGCCTTTCTTTTTTTTTCTTTTTTTTTAAATATTTATTTGTTTATTTATTTGTCATGTATACAATAGTCTATCTGTATGTATGCCTACAGGCCAGAAGAGGGCACCAGACCCCATTACAGATGGTTGTGAGCCACCATGTGGTTGCTGGGAATTGAACTCAGGACCTTTGGAAGAGCAGGCAATGCTCTTAACCACTGAGCCATCTCTCCAGCCCCTGAGCCTTTCTTGAGGTCGCCCAGTCAGTCCTCAGTAAACCTGTGATTTTTGTTTGTTTGTTTTTGTTTGGAGATAGGATATTATTCTGTAGTCCAGGTTGGTCTCCGATTTAGGATAGCTCAGCCAATACATAGGGAATTCAGGTATGTACCGCCAGCCTTGGCTAGACCTATGATTTGACCCTAGGTCATCTGGTTCCAGGTCATCTTACCCATTCACACAGTGCTGTGGTGGGGCTCTGAGGTTTTGTGGTCCATGCTATCTTCCTTCTTAAAAATCCACTCACCCTGGACAGGGTCTCATGAAGTCCAGGCAGCACTCAAAAACAGTTTTTTTAGTAAAGGGTTCTCTCAAACTCCTGATCCTCCCAGCTTCAGCTTCATGCTGGGATCACAGGGGTATGCAGCCACGCTTGGCAGTTCTGTGGTTCTGAGATCATGTCAATTATAGTCGGTGATGGCCTCATTCTAAATTCCAGAAGTCTGAGATTTCCACAACTCTCTGGGGACCTTGGGGCAGGTGGGAGATAGCATTTATTCAAATCCCATGCTCACCTGTGCTGTTCTCGGCACTCCCCAGACAAGGAGAGCAGTGGTACCACCTTCGTCAGGCTTTGAACCAGCGGCTGCTGAAGCCCGCCGAGGCCGCACTCTACACAGATGCTTTCAATGAGGTGATTGGTGACTTTATAACCCAACTGGACCGGGTGAGGGCAGAGAGTGCATCCGGGGACCAGGTGCCAGACATTGCTCACCTCCTCTACAACTTTGCTTTGGAAGGTACCCTTGCTGGGAGAGGCTGGGGGCAGGAATGGGCGTTAATGAGAACCTTGGATTCTCAGGCCCCTAGCTCTGCCTGCTGTGACAGCCTCTGTACTTCTCAGCCATCTGCTACGTTCTGTTTGAGAAAAGGATCGGCTGCCTGGAGCCCACCATCCCCGAGGACACTGCCACCTTCATCAGATCTGTTGGGCTCATGTTCCAGAACTCAGTCTATGTCACTTTCCTTCCCAAGTGGACTCGTCCTTTTTTGCCCTTTTGGAAGCGATACTTGAATGGCTGGGATAACATTTTTTCCTTTGGTGAGCTGTCCCAATCTGGGGCCAGGGAAGGAAGCTGGCTTCTCCCATAACTGCCTCCACACTCCCTGCCTTTAGGGTGGTTTAAACTCACTCTCTGTTCTCCATGGCCCCTGAAGGGAAGAAGCTGATTGATCAGAAAGTTAAGGAGGTAGAAGCCCAGCTACAGGCAGCTGGGCCAGATGGCGTCCAGGTATCCGGCTACCTGCACTTCCTGCTGACCAATGAATTGCTCAGTCCTCAGGAGGCTATCGGCACCTTTCCTGAGCTGCTCCTGGCTGGCGTGGACACGGTACTTAGGAAGGCTGACAGGGAAGCCAGGGCCTCCCTGATTTTATCCTGTACTGGTCCCACCCCACCTCCCGACACTCACTCTGGCCTTTTTGTAAGGGGAATGCCATCAGTGTCTGGGCCCCTGGGTCTTTTTCTTTGTGTCACTCTCTGTGTCTTTGTGTCTGTGTCTATGTCTGTCTGTCTGTCATCTGTCTATGACAGTTGGGAGATTCCATCCCACAGGATTCCAATTCTCTTGCTGCAGTTTAGATGGGGAATTGGAGACTTGTCCACAAGCACCCTCTGTACCCAGGGTGCTCATTTCTAGCATTTTTTGGTTGCATACCTCTCCTTGTTATCATTCCATCTGTAGCTGAAATACAACCTTCCTCCATATTGGTCTTTATTCAACCTGTGGATTCATGCTTAGCACAGAGATCCCCAGGAACCCTCATCTCTTTTTCTTGCCATCTTGGTGGCAAGGCAGCTTTCTTGTAGCCACTCACAGACCCTCCCCCCACTTATCTAGCCTCTCCCCTAGAAATTGCTCCCTTCCTTCATCTTTCTCTCCCATTCTATCTCCTAGACATCCAACACGCTGACCTGGGCCCTGTATCACCTTTCCAAGAACCCAGAGATCCAGGAGGCCTTGCACAGGGAAGTGGTGGGCGTGGTGCCCTTTGGGACGGTGCCCAAGCACAAGGACTTTGTCCACATGCCCCTGCTCAAAGCTGTCATTAAGGAGACCCTGCGGTAGGACATGATTCCATGTGCATAGGGTCTATATATGGGGATTATAATCACACAGTAATGGGAAGTGGCTAGGGACAAGAGTGATATGGGAAGAGAGTCTTTGCACCAGAAAGCCGGGGATAAGTGGGACACCCTTCACCCAATCTAGAAACAGAGCCTAGACTTTCTTTTCTCTACAGCCTCTACCCTGTGGTCCCCTCAAACTCCCGAATCATCACAGAAAAGGATATTGAACTCAATGGCTTCCTTTTCCCCAAGAATGTGAGTTGCCCTGGAGTGCCCTGTTGCCCAGGAGTGCCTGTTACCCTTGCTGATGGTCACACTGCCATTCTTCCTCCATAGACCCAGTTTGTGTTTTGCCACTATGTGGCATCCCGGGATCCCAGTGTCTTTTCTGAGCCTGAGAGCTTCCAGCCTGACCGATGGCTGAGGAATAAAGAGACTGAAAACTCCAGGATCCAACACCCATTCGGTTCCGTGCCCTTTGGCTACGGGGTTCGGTCCTGCCTGGGCCGAAGGATTGCAGAACTGGAAATGAAATTGCTGCTCTCGAGGGTGAGCAGGGATGTGGAGAGGGTTGTGTGGCTCAGGTAAGATGTAGGGATTGAGGGAGAGGAGGGGCAGGGAGGTCCAGGGTAGAAGTCCACAGAGGGAATAGGAATTGGAGATCAAGATTCCAGTGGCCCTGTCCTCTCTCCCTGCCAGCTGATACAACAGTATGAGGTGGCTCTGGCTCCTGAGATGACGGAAGTGAAGTCTGTGGCCCGCATTGTCCTGGTTCCCAGCAAGAAGGTGAACCTGCACTTTCTGCGGAGACAATGCTGAGCTGGGCTCCTGCCTCCATGGGGCTTGGCCAGAAGCCCTGGCATAGCAGTCTCTGGCCGGTCTCATGTCACATGTAAGGATGCCTGATTGACAGGGGAGCTCTATGCCTTTCCTATAGACCCCAAATATCTGGCACGATCTCTGCTGAGCAGCACGTACTGGAGACAGTAAAGCACCTTGTATCACGCAGCAATCCTTGGGTACAATTTGAAATAAAATGTAAAGTTCCAATTTTGGGGGCTCTCTGTTGTTCTTTTTGATCAATCAGCATCTGACCCTCTTTTTTGGGGGGGGGAGTGCACCTTAGAATCATGGTGATTGCCCTGCTGGACCTACTTCTTGGATCTGAGAGTAGCACACGCTTCCACAGACCACAATGGCAGACCTGTTACGGACCCCCCCCCCAAAAGGGCACCATGACCGTGCCACTTTAGCTGTAGACAGTAAAAGCCACCACCGGATGCCACGATGAATGCCTATAGCCCCAGCTGCCCTGGAGGCTGAAGCAGGAAAGTCAGTAGAGCCCAGGAGCTTAACTCCTGAGCAACAGAGTGGAGTGTCTGTGTAATGTGACTGGGGATTGCGGTTTGGAGGTCAGTGTTCATAGTCTGTACTTGAGGTACTAAAGGCAAGGCCACTGATGGGCAACAGTATGAAGATTCCCCCACGCACCCCAAAAAAATAAAATATGGGACTATCCAGCTGAGCATGGTGGCACATGACTTTAATCCCACCACTTGGGAGGCAGAGGCAGGCGGATCTCTATGAGTTCAACATCATTTTTACCTGCACGGTGAGTTCTGGGCCAGCCAGGGCTATATAGTGAAACCCTTTCTCAAAAGAAGGAGGGGAAGAGGGAAGAGGAGGGGGAGGAGGAAAGAAAAGCAAGGGAGCTGGGGAGATAACTCAGTGGCTCAGTGGGTAAAACACTGGGCACACAAGTTTGAAGACCAAGAACTTACATAAAGCTTGACAAGGCAGGAAGGGTGGAGTCTGGACTCTGGAATCCCCGTGCTACAGTCCCAGGAGATGGGAGGTAGAACAGGAGATCCCCAGAAGCATGTCAAAGAAGCCTGATCTCAAACAACCTCATGCCTGAGGGTTGTTCACTGATCTGCACCGTGGGACACTCACCCCTGTGCACACACACAGTTGCACTCCACTGTGGCACTCAGACCTGCATGCACACACAATAAAACAAGTAAAGGAGAAAGAATCTTAAAAGATTGTAGAAATACGAATCTACTCCTTCTGTGTTGGACTACTGGGTGTGAGAGTCCATGCCATCATAGGGCAGGGTAACAGCAGACGACGAGACCCAGAATTGACTGAGATTAATTTCTTGCTACTTGGTGAACTGAGGTCATTGGAGAAATGACATCCAGTATTACAGGATCAGTCATGTTTCCTGCAGATTCCCATTTGTAGACTGGGTTCCAAATACTATATGAATAATTAATAAATGTTTTCCTTATCATTTTGTTTTAAATAAAAGATATCGGAAGAATAGCATTCAGTGCACTAAAGAAAGGCCACTTGCAGCTTTTGCCAATTGCAGGCTTTCTTTCAAGTCTTTGAACTCAGGAGACACAAGGAGTTTGCACAAGTACATTTCAATGGCTGCAGTGATTGAGTAAACCTGTGACATTCAGGGCTGTGGCTTGCTCTTTTGTTTCTTTTTTCTTGATAGCTCATCCTCAAGGATCTGAATCTATCGGGGCATAGGGGACACTGAGGGGAGCAGACATTGCTCAGCGGGGAGAGCTGAGGAGCCCACGGTACAACCATGCCAGGGGCACTGACAATGCCACATGCTTCTGTAGACCCCGATGGTAGACCCGTTATGGGCACCCAGAAAGGGCACTGTGACAGTACCACTGCAGCAGCTGTAGGCAAGAATAGCTACCCGCTGGGTACCATGACGAATGCCTACAGCCCCAGCAGGCAGTTTTAGAATCAAGGGCTACTCAACATTGGCTGCCAGCAGCTTGGAAGTGCCAGGAGCATGGTGCACCAGCCAGGAAGCACCAGGAGCATGGTGGTGGCACAATGGTGGCTTCTGTGGGGAAAGATCAACCACGGCTCCTAGGAGCTGGGACGTGTATCCAGAACCAAGCACTCTGGACTCCCAGCTAAATTCATAGGCTGCATGCTCACTGCCACATGGAGCTCAGCCCTGATCCAGTTGGAAGGAAAGGTGTAAGAAGGGACTGGGCGCACAGATTGTCCTAGGCTGATCGCAGTGCCTCTGGTTCAGAACTTTCAGGCTTGACTTGACTGTTCTTAATTTCATCATCCTGGTGTACTGGGCATGCTCAAAGGCTTCTGAGAGTATAGGTATAGCAAGGACAATTAGGGAAGGCTGGAGAGCCTGTGAGAAAAAGAGGAGATGATGACCAAATCGGAAGAGGACGTGCCCTCCCAACAGGATCTCACCCTACTGCCAACTGGGTGGAATTTCTGCCTCCCAACCAAGCATGGTGCCAGGACAGTCTGCAATTTGACAAATCCACTGAGATGAGCAACAGTTGGAAACTTCCTCCCATGTTAGTCCATGCCGATAATAGAAATACATTTGACAATAGTTTGTTAGCTTGCTTTATTCTCAAGAAATTCTCATCGGGAACAGACTAGGGAGCAGGCAGCTATGCCTTCCCAGAGCTCAGAATGCCCCACCTCCATCTAACCCTTCCAGCAGGACCTCCAAGACCTCAGCTGGAAATGGGACAAAGTAGTGATCTGTAAAGCCTTCGTTGACAGTTTCTGTGGGGACTGCTCTATTATGACTGGCACTTCTGCCATCCTCAAAGTACCCTAACTTGATATCTAGGAGTTTTGAAAGACTGAGGGACTAGCTCTAAAGCTCATGGCAGAGCCTACCTGTACCAGAGTAGAACCAGCAAACGGGTGGGAGAAGATGAAGGCCAAGTTCCCCTAGATCCTTTCATTGACTTCCGGGTGAGGAAGATGGCTTGGGTACTCTCAGGCACTGAGGGCATCGATGCCAGCGGGGCTGAGCACCAGCGCTTGAAGTATGTCAGAGAGGGAGACCACGCCCAGAAGATGCTGGGTCTCATCCACCAACACCAGCCTGTGCACCTGCAGGTCCACAGTATTCAGGGAGGGGCAGAGCCTTTGGCTACAGCAGCTAATAAGGGGAAAGCTTAACACAGCTCAAGGAGCAAAGGACATCTCCTGGGAACAGCTGGCCATGGCTCTGACCACTCAGCTGGCTGTGGATCTTGGCATAAGGGCCCTATGAACAGGACCAGACACCTACCAATGCAGATGCCAGAAGTTGGTCATGAAAGGGAAGGCAGGCCAAGTGCCCAGGATACAGGGATGGCGAGAGCTATGCAAAGAAGAGCTAGGCCATCTGTGCTGAGGCCATGCCAGGAGGGGTGCAAGGTACCTGTTCCCGTGCAATCCTGTCAATGACTTCACCCAGGCTCTCGTGGGGCTGGCAGGAGAGAACCCCCTCCAGACACAGCGTCCTCTGCCTCAAAGCTTCACCCACACTCATGTCCAGATGGTTGTAGGTTTGCTGGGCAGCCAGGTGCTGGGGCAGGGGGGAGAGGGTAATAGATGATCTCATTAGCAAGGCTGCAGCCCGGGGAAATTGCACTCCGGCACACTTGCGAAGGGTAGCCACAGATACTTCCCACTGATGCTCACACTACAGCCTCCCTGTAGCACTCCCCAGTCCCCTCAGACACTTACGATGACATCAAAGCGGGAGTAGAGGCCCACGACCTGACCTGCAGCAGGGGATGGAGAAGAAAGACAGGGAAAAGCACAGCTCAGAACCAGGGTGCTCTTCAGGGGACATGGGGACGACTTTTGAAATTAGTCCCTTGATAGTCCCCCAGGCTGCTGGCTTAGTCATGGGGCATCATACTGTCTCTACCTACAGATAGACTTAGCATCACTGAGACTTCTGACTTTAGGCTCCTGTGAGCTGCAGGGAGAACAAGGCATTGCCTGTGAAATATACCAGCCTCATAGTGTACTGGCATTAGTCATTTAGGTTCAATTTCTGGTTCACAGGAAAAAGGTACAGGGGCAGAGCCACCTCCAGGAGGCAAGTGGACAAATCTGGACACGGAATTTTTTTACCTTTTAAACTACATCTGTGTGTGTGTGTGTGCACGCACATGTGTGTGTGTTTGTGTGTACATTGGAGTGCCACACACATATAGAGGTCAGAGGACAAACTTCAGGTGTCCGTTCTCTCCTGCTATGTGGGTCCTTGGGGATTGAACTCAGGTCGCCAGCTTGGCTCCAAGTGTCTTTACCTGTGAAACCATTTCTATAACCTTGGCATATAGGAAAACTAATTCAGACCTTTCAAGTGATTTGGGTCATGAAAATGAGAGGAAAGGGAACAGTATTAGATTTAAACAAACTCCACAGACAAATGAAGAAACAAGAACTATGAACTTCAGTTGGACTTGGCTTGAACAAGTTAATTGTTTTTTTCTTTATAAGTCATTCTTGGGAGAAATAGAAAAATGAGAATAAGTATTGGAAATTGGGTCACAATAAATTATTCATCATTTTAAAAATAACTTTTGTCAAGCCGGTTGGAGGTGGCGCTCACCTTTAATTCTAGCACTGGGGAGGCAGAAGCAGATGGATCTCTGTGAGTTCAATGCCAGCCTGGTCTACAATAGCTAGTTCCAGGACAGGCTCCAAAACTATAGAGAAACCCTGTCTTGAAAAATAAAAAAATATAAAACAAAAACAACAAAAAAACTTTTGTCTTAAAAAAAATACTTTAAGGGCCAGTGAGATAGCTCAGTGGAAGGAGGAACTGGTTGTAATCCTGACACACTGAATTCGGTCCCTGGAGCTCACACAGTGGGAGGAAAGGACTGATTCCTGAAAGTTGTTCCCATGTCCTCATGTGCACGGTGGCACATGGGCACCCCCCCCACACACACACTCCTAAATAAACAGAATGAAGACCTTTACACACTATCTTTTATGATCGCATGTGCATGAGCCACAGCATGAATGTGGAGGTCAGGAGCTGGTTCTCACCTTCCCCCTTGGTGTGTGTTCTGGGGACTGAACGCGGATCACCAGGATTGACTGGTAAGTGCTTTTACTGGCTGAGCAATCTCAGCTGCCCAGTTATTCAAGGTTGGGTAGCATTAAATACACTTCTTGTAAGAGACAGACTGGAGTGCATAGGGGTGACATGATCCAATGTCTGTAATTTACTTTCTTATTTCGGAAAAATGAGCTGATCTTGGAAATATGTTATTCTTTATCATCTTATTTTCTCTGAAAATTTTCATATTTGAGACTAAGTTAAAAGCTCTTCACAATATTCAACTTCATTCTGTTAATATAACTTTGAATTACCTCTTTTTGTGTATGTAGTGTCTGTGTTGTCACATGTAGGGATTTGTGTGTGTGATCATGTGTGTGTGTTCTCATATGTGTGTATATGTGCGCTCATGTGTGTGGGCATGTGTGTATGTATGTATGTTCATGTGGGCATGTGTCTGTGTGTTTTCACATTGTGGATATGTGTATGTGTTCTCACATGTTGGCATGTGTGTATGTGGGTATTCTCACATGTGTAGGTGGGTGTGTATTTGTGTATGACCGTGCATGTGCAGAGGCCAGTGATCTTCCTCTATTGCCTTCCACATTGTTTATTCAGGCAAGATCTCTCACTGAACCTGATACTCAAGAACTCAGCTAGCTAGCTAGCCTGCTTTTTGTCCCAGGAGTCCCCTGCTGCCACCTCCTGTGACCGGGGTTTGCAGGCAGGCTTCCAACCACCCCCACTTTTATGAGTGCCAAGGAGCTTGAGTTCTGGTCTTTATGCTTATTCATGAAGCACTTTATCCACTGAACCATTTCCCCGGCCCCAACTTTGAAATACCTGTAGCTACAGTCTAACTAAAGAGACACTCTTGAAATACCTGTGGCTGTAGTCTAACTAAAGAGACACTCTTGAAATACCTGTAGCCATAGTCTAACAAAAGAGATACTCTTGACATACTTGTGACCATAGTCTAACTAAAGAGACACTCTTGAAATACCTGTGGCCATAGTCTAACTAAAGTTCTTGCTGTTCCTCTGACCTTTCTAGAACAGGACATTGGGGTCTGGCTGAGGGCACAAGATCTCATGGTCAGTTTTAGGGTGAACTAATACCAAGCACCAAAAGGATCTTCTGTTTTCTATAACCACAGTCATCTTATTGCAGGTAATCTTACCAATCCCCCCTCGAAGGCAGAAAGGATCCGAGTACCCTCACACATGGGGCACAGTGGTGCATCCCCAAGTTCCAGCATTAGAAGACAGATGCAGAGGAACTGCGATGAGTTTGGAGCCAGTGTGGGCTACATAGAAGTTTCTGGGCTACAGGGTGAGACCCGATCTCAAAACAACATCCCTGCCCAGAAAAAATATTCCCTTTCACAGTTGGGGAAACTGAGGCTCGGAAAGTTCAAAGCAAGCAGAGACTTCTATTCCTACTCCATCTTGGGCCCTACAGCAGATGACCTGCAGATTCTGGCTCCATCCTGGTCAGGCCCTTCCTTGCCCACCCTAGCTAGAGCCTTTGCCCTGGTTGTAGTACCAGATTCATTGACCACAGGCAGTGCAGACACACGCCGGTCCACAAAGATGTCCAGCGCGGTCAGGATCGGAGCTGTTTCCAGAACTACAGCCAAATCTCGGAATGTGCCGATGCCCAGATCCTGGATAGTGCGGCAGAGGAAGGAGGGCCGTGGCAACAGGGCACCCTGTTGGGATGAGACACGGTGGTGATCTCATCAGATCAAGCAGCCCCCAGGGGCTCCAGCTCCTCCCTCCCTTTGCCTGGGCTAGGGCACTTGACCTTCAGTGTCTCCCGTGGCTCCCCGCTTGCTCCCACCATCCCAGGCTCACAAATATGTGCAGGAATTTGAGTAGTCGCTTGTGCGTGAGGATGTACAGCACAGCGCCGGAGACCGGGTCCAGGACGGGCAGGCGGTGGATTCGGTTCTTGATGAGGGTATAGACAGCTTCAAACAGACTTTAAAGAACGGAAGCAGTGAGACAAGGAGCAAAATGGGAAAGCCTCTCCATCTGAAGCCCCCAAACAGGGTACCAGGGTCCCCTCATCCCTCTGCTTCCCAGAAGAAGTATGAACGAATACAAAACTGAGTGGGCTAGTACACAGGCAGCCTCCTAAATCTAGGAGGCTGAGGCAACCCATAAAGCCCTTGTTGCTGGGCTTGATGACCTGAGCTCAGTCCCTGCATCCCAGACAGTGGAAGAAGAGAACTAACTCCTATAAAATGTCCCCTCACCTCCACATGTGAGGTATGATACACACACACAAATACACACACTCACACACACACACTCACACACACACACTCACACACACACACACACACTCACACACACACACACACACTCAAGCAAGCAGTAAATGTCACAACAAGAACCTTTGAGACAGACAGAGAAGGGGTAGAGCTCAGGTGAACAAACGAGATGTTTACCTGTCGTTGGGAGAGATGGAGACAAGAGGCTTGAAGCAGCCTTGTAGGTAGATCTCTGAAGAAAAACCCAAGTTAGGCCACAGGAGTTCCCAGTTACCGCACCCTGTCTCCTAACAGCTTCCCTTGCTGCAGGCATTGAGGTTTTCCTGGGTGCCCTGTGCCCTGTAGGAAATCCCACCACTGTCCCAGGCCTTGGGCCCTAACTTTAACCCCACAGTCTCCTCCAACTTACCCCTCCAGGTCTCAATCTTATGTTCTTCAATCTCGTATATCTGGACCTAAAGGCATGGGTGGGACTTTAGGGTCAGGCATGAGCCCCGGAGCATCAGGCCTCCTGAAGATGACACCCCAGAACTCACCAGGGGGGATCGGTAGTAGCGGTGCAACACCAGGATGAAGTCTGTGATGGTGAGCATGCCTGCAGGGTTGACAGGTGACAAGCTGGGCAAGGGCAGGCCTAGGTGCAAGGCTCTTTGAGGACACCACCCTGCTGGTGTTCTTCCACCAGGGGGGATCCCGCCCGCCATTCCCCAACCACCTCTCCTCACCTACAAAGCTCTGCTTCTTGCTGTCCCACAGAGGGGCTGCCCTCACGCCGTTGGCCACCAGGGCAAAGAAAGCCTTCTTAATCTGGGGGGCAGGAACAAACAAAGGCGGGGTGAGGACTGGCAGTCCCTCATCCTCCCCACCTGCTGTCTCTACCTGGGACCTCCCATAGGGTCTTCATTCTGGTTCTTCTCCACATGAGTCTGCCTCTTTCTCATGAGCAGGCCACTGCCATCATGATCACCACACAGATAAGGCTGCTTGTGCCCAGAGGCACCGAGGAACCATCACTAGACACAGCAGGGTTTCCGCATGGAGTCGTGTGCATACAGACATGGCACCGTTTTTGCTCATCTAAGCACTCGGTATTCACATAACGTATTCAGAGCTACAACAATTTCCTCACTAAATTGGATGTTTATTTTGACCCCGTTCTAAGCAAAACTACCTCTATGCGCTGAGTATACTTAGTTCTCATCCTGATCCTTCCGCCCAGTCTCTTCCGTTTTCTTAACTCTTTCCCCTCTTCTCTCTTGTCCTTTTGTTCTCTGTTTCTGTTATGCTGATGTTTGGTTTCCAGGCTGGCCAGGAACCTGAGACCCTCCTGCCTCAGGCCCCTCGGTGCTGGGCTTACAAATGCGGACCCCTGCATCTAACTCTCTAGTACACATCCGGTGCTTCACGGAACCAGACTGGGCTCTGCGGACGACACATATACCCCACCTTGAGCATGTACGCATCATTTGCAGTAACAGCGGTAACAATGGAGTCAGTTTAGCCAGTGGCAGAACAGCTACCAGAACAGTAGCTGTTGTTTCCTGTCGCCAGAGTACCCTCTGCTTGGTCCTGAGTGACACTCGTGTGATGTCTTACACGCACTTCACAGTTAACAAAGTGTTCTCTCTTTGTCCCGGGTTGTCCTAAGACTCCTTTGAAACAGGGAGGAGCCAGCCTCTGGTCCCCAGTTTTAGAGAAGATGGAGGTAAAGCAACCAACCCCAGGTTTGGCAGACTCAAGGTGACAGAGTGTAGTGGCAGTTAGGGGAGTCCTCGCAGAACATGCTCTCTCCCTACCCTTTCTAAGACTCTAAGGAGCCCTGGAAAGGGACTTGAAGGGACTATGACTTGATCCATCCAGGAGGTTATGAATGGCAGCCACAGAGGCCCCAGGCTGGGCCCCGAGTTTAACTAGGGCCAAGTCAGGGTCTTACCTCCAGCGTGGTGTCAAAGATGACCAGTTTGGAGCTGGTGGCCATGGCATCATAGCAGGTGTGTTCCTGCATGAAGTGCATGTAGACTTGGGCCCCAGGCTTCTGTAGCTCGTCATCCCAACTCAAGCTGAGAAGGGGGGCCTGTGGGGATGGGCAGGACCGCGGCCTGTCCTCCCCCAGACCTTCGAGCTCACAGTCCCAGGCCTCTGGGTCACTCGTGTTGGAATCCACTGCTGAGGCTGCACCGTTGTCAGGCAAAAGGAGATCCCACCCTGCTGGGGAGGTCTCCACTTCGGCCAAGGAAACAGCTTGAGCCAAGGGTGTGGCCTTGGGGAATGTGGCTTCCTGCCTGGTGGACTCAGCAGCTGGTCCCGACTGGGCACCTGTTGGGGAAGAAGGCAGGGCCGATAGCAACTGCATCTTCCAAAGCACGCTCCCTGTACTTTCAGTGATCGGCAGAACTGGGGCACCCGGAGGTTGTGGAGTCTCAGCGTCCTAGCAGACAACTCTCTCCCATCTTTCAAGGCGGCTGCACTGGGGCCCTGCCTTGGCTGCAGTTACTGCCTCTCGTATAGGGAGACCGAGGGCACAAGATGAGATCTGTCTAGCTCCATGTGATGGAGAGATCTCAGGTCAGGCCCCACTCTGGAATCCCTGCTGTCCCTGTCACCGTAACTGACCTTGGCCTCACCTTCTCCCAAACCTGGTGGCTCTGCTTCCTCCACAGCCTCCTGCCTGGTCCATCTGGAAGCCTTGACACCCCGTGGTGCACGGGTTCTTTCTGGGCTGGTGGCCACAGCTGGTGATAACCATGAGCTTTCTCTTTGTTCTACGAAGCTCATCTCTGGGAGGATGAAAGGACCTGTTTGATTAGAAGGGCGTGCTGCAACAAAACAAACACAATGTCATTAGTGAGGGTATTGGGAGCTTTCAAATACCCCTCCCCGGACATATTTTTCCTTTTCTATTCATAGAAATCTTCCGAGGCAGATACCGTAAGTCGGAATTCCTATTTAGCAACAAGGGACCAGAAACTCAGAGAGGTTAAGCAATTTGCCAAAAATCATACAGCTGGGAAGTGGTAAGGTTAGCACTGGGGTTCAGATCTTCATCAAAGAGGAAAGGGAAGGTGGGGGGGGCACACGCTGGGGAAAGGAAGGAGGGAGAAGGCAGGAGAAGGGAGGGGTCCTTTCTTGACAAAAACGAAGCTAGGAGTTAGGGGTTGGGGTTCAGAAATGTGGGAGACAAGGGAGCCATTGAGAAGAGGCTGGTCCCACAGGCAGCAATGCTCCACCCACCTTGACTCTCTGGACCCCCTCTGTGGCTCCAGGTCAGGGTCTATGGAATAAAGTGTCTGCGTTGTTGGGAAAAAGCTTCCTGTTCTAAAGTCCCTGGCTTGTCCCCTTTAAGAAGCACTCCCACCCTCACACCACGTGTATACAGGCACGTACACGCAAAATACATACATGCACGGATCCGGCCAGCTCACACCCACAGAGTACAGTGCACGGGTCAAACACACACGCGCGGGTCAAACACACGCAGAGGCGGCCACATGCTTGTTGTCTTTCTACATCCCAGCGCCGGCCCCCTGGGACCCCGGTACCCCAGGCAGTGTGTGTTTCAGCTCAGGCTCCATGCGGCCAGCTCTAGTCCGCTAGCGAGTGCGCGACAGGCGGCGGCGGGGTGGCACTATTCTGGGCTGGCACCTGGCAGCATGCCCTCAGGGATCGGGTTCTCTCTGATTGTCAGGTCTTGGGAGGGAGCGCTCAACCGCAGTTGTTTTCCTCACCGCGGCTTGGGGGCGCTGCGGAGGTGGAACTCTTATCTGAGAGTTCAATGGAGGAAGGTTGACCCTCTTCACTTTCTCCTCCGTGCAAACTTCCTTAGCCGAGGGTGGGATGAGTTAGGAAGGATACCCTCGAGGCTGGAAGTAGGTGAGGGGGCTGTGGGTGGTCCTGATAGAGCAGCCAGGGGATATCTAGATATTCCCCCTTGGAGTCCCGCCGGCCAGTTCAGGGTGAAAGATGAAAGTGATGGAGAGGGCGGGTCAGGCAGGTCGGCACTCTTCTGGTCATCTCAAAGGTGCGGAACGGGATTGAGAGCAAGGGCTCATATCTGTGTGCAGAGGGAACACCACCTGAGTCGACCTGTGGTTGGGAGATAAGAGAGTATGCGGGAGCCCAGCCCCTAACCCACCATGAGTACTGGCTGTGCATTTCCCTGCGCCAGAGGGGAACCCAGCCTGTCTCCGGTGGCGGTGGCAGCTCACCCCCTTCCTGAGCATTCCTAGGGCCTGAGTCAGAGTTCCAAATGGGGACCGCTGACCCAGCTGCTCTAGCTTCCCTTTCCCTGTCCCTCCCCTCCTCTTGTCATTCCAGTCTCTTCCATCCGGACCCCATGGTCCTAGAATGGACACTCAGGAATAGACTATTGGATTTCCTGC
Source organism: Microtus ochrogaster (assembly GCF_000317375.1). Taxonomy (NCBI): domain Eukaryota; kingdom Metazoa; phylum Chordata; class Mammalia; order Rodentia; family Cricetidae; genus Microtus; species Microtus ochrogaster. Next base: position 56,246,805 of record NC_022030.1, on the reverse strand, counting down.
TGGATTTATTGAACGTGTTTCCTTTCCTCCTTCAAAGCACCTGCAGCTGCCTCTGAGGGGAGGGGGGCAGAACTGTGCAGAGAGGAGTCTTTGATGGTGCAGGAGGGTTTCTGGAGCTTGGGTCTGTTGCTAGATAGTGGAACTTCTGAGGCACAGCAAATGGGGCCAGCTCAAAGCACAGGGGGCCATCAGGACGTGCCTAGGCGTTGCAGACGACAGACACTCCCTGCCACGTGTTGTGGAAATGTGACAAGGGTCCACAGCTTGCCAGGGTGTGATATTTCCCTTGCTAGCTGCTAGTCAGTCTCTAAACTGGCATTTGCTTTAGGTTTTTAAGGAGTACCACTTCCAAACACAAAATTCAGATAGATAGTTGGTTGTCATAACAAAGACCCGATTTAAGAATGCCTCAGAAGAGCAGAGAAGGCAGAGGCTAGTGAGACCCTGTCTCCAAGCAAGCAAGCAAGCAAGCAAGCAAACAAACAAACAAACAATGAATGCTTCAGGAGGTTGAGAGGTGGCTCAATGAGTAAGAACTTTGCCTTGCAAGCGTGAGGACCTTAGTTCAAATCCCCTGAGCCCACATAGAAAGTTAGATGTGGTCACTTTCTGTGAAGATGTGGAAATAGAAGGATCACTGGGGCTTTCTAGTCTCCAGACTAGTTTCAGGTTTAGTGAGAGACCTGTCCCGGGAAGGATTAAGGCAGTGACTGATAAAACAGAACACCTAACATCTTCCTCTGGCTTCTGAAAATGCGTGCGTACACTACACATCTCTCTCTCTCTCTCTCTCTCTCTCTCTCTCTCTCTCTCTCTCTC
>NC_022030.1:56234809-56245886 GCF_000317375.1 Microtus ochrogaster | reverse complement strand
TCTCTCTCTCACACACACACACACACACACACACACACACACACAAGAGTCAGAGAGAAAGAGAGAGAGTACTTCAAACAATAATAGTCTCTAGGCAGTCTAGATCTGACAGGGTGGGTGTGGGTGGTTTTGAACTCATTCAGAGCATCTTCCATCTTGAATACAAGATCCCAGCCTCTACCTTACCCTTGCACTAGCATTCCAGCCAGAAGAAGGGAAAAGGGGAAAAGAAAAGAATTCACGCATCTTCGAAACCCTAAAGTGGAAGTTACTCCCTCGCTTTCACTTATGGCTAAATGACCAAATTTAGCCACGAGGTCATGTTTGGCTTCAAGGGGCAGGGAGCTTAGGATCTCAGTCATTATTATGGGCAGCCATTCCAGTTAAAATTCAATTCTACCTCAAAGAGTCAAGAAAACTAGACAGTAGGCCCATCTGGCGGTCTCTGTTACGGGATGTTTCCGTTCCATCATCCAGGCACGAAACAAACTCTGAGGAAACAGGCAATGCTCTCCAAGGCCATTTGGCAAACAGACAGCCAGCATAGACCTTAATTGGGTCTGGCTGATCCCCAGAGGGACTTTTCATCACATCCAGCCAACATATTTTGGCCACCCAGGGGCCAGCAATCAAACGAGTGAAAGATATTTGCACAAGGAAGGGCAGCTCTGCACCAAGGAGGACGCAAAGGACACCTGCCACGGTGCACGATGCTCCAGATCCCTGCGCATCACGCGGTTAGGGAAGACTTTCCAGAGGAGGGGGTCCTGTGTGGAACATGGAGACTGGAGCCTCATAGGAGAAAGCGGTGGTGTGATTTGAACCTGCTCTGAATCTGTGCAGGGGACATGAGGTTGTGCTGGGGGAGTTGGGGGTGGCTTTTCCAGCTCCACTGTATCACGTGCCATTGGGGATGATCCACAGAGCGGACATCTCACGCAACCAGCGTGAACACAAACAGTGTCAACTACTGCTGTTACTATCAAAGCCCTACAAGAGAGAAACACTCAGGTTATCAGTAGAGAGCACTGGAAGAGGCAACAACGGTGGGGCGGGGACTCCGGTCCTTGCCCAAGTGGTTCCAAGGCAGTGGGATTGGTCAGAGGGCACACACGGAGTAGGAGATTTCTGAACTAGAAATGAAGTTCAGTGATAGACAGCATTGATCTCAAATGTGAGAACCCGAATTCCAGGCTTACAGCATACAAAGAAAGGAAAAGGAAAGAAAATGAAGAGGAATGAGAAGAGATATGGGAATGACTAGAAGAGATGACTGGGAATGTACCTCAGAGTGCTTGCCCAGCCCGCCTGAAGCCATGGTTTGATCCCCAGCTCCTCATAAAATCAGCATCATGGTGCATACTGGTGATCTCAGGACTCGGGAAGTGGAAGCAGGGGGTCGGAAATGTAAGGGCATCCTTAGCTACATAGGGAGTTTCAAGACAGCCTGGGATATATGAGACCCTGTCAAACATACACACACACACACACGCACGCACGCACGCACGCACGCACACACTCACTCACTCACTCACACACAAACAGACAAACAAAAAAACCAGCCTGGTGGTGGTGGTGCATGCCTTCAATCCCTGCAGAGGCAGGAGGATCTCTGAGTTCAAGGTCAGCCAGGTCTACAAAGCGAGTTCCAGAACAGTGAGCTGCACAGAGAAATCCTGTCTTGAAAAAAAAAACCCACAAATAAATGTGCCAAGGAAAGGTGAATTCCTCTTAGAGCCGAACAAGTTTTCTCAGAGAGCCATACCAGTTTGAGAGAGAGCAGGCAAGAACTCCAAGTCTAAAGAATCCTGGCGTGTGAACAATGCTTACATGGTACCATTGGCTGTGGTTTCTCAAATTTGGAGCCAAATAAGCCTTCCGGGAGTTTTGAGGGTGTCAGTTTGGCAAAGAATCCACAGACGTGACCATGAAGGCCTCTCTTGACCCTTCTCTCCAGTTATCACCTACCCTGCATGTCTCCAATAGCTGGAAGACAAGGTATGCCACCCACACACAGCTGCAGTGGATACTGGGTAAGGGCTAGCTTCTCATGGGCAAAGCTGCCCCATATGGGAAGCTGAGGTCCAGAGAAGAGACAGCAGTCAGCAGTCAGGCGTGTTGCCGGGACTTAGGTGGCCTCTGTATATTGGTCATCCTTTCCTATTCTGGGATGCATTAATTATCCTGTTTCTCTTCCACTGTCATTAATGGATATTATGAAGGACAGGTTAAGCTATGGGATATAAGAACAGGGTCACCTGGTAATGGGATACTCATGCCTCAGAGAACTGGTGTCCAGTTGGAACGGACTCACTGCTCTCACACGATATGAATATTTTCTTCCGGTGGGGTAGGCAAACCCATGGGTTTTTCTCTCTTTTTTCCTCTGTCAGTAAGACCCCACAATTACATTTCCCAGCTTCCTTTGCAGATTTTGTGCCCATGTGACTACATCTGGCCAATGAGATTTCAGCAACATTATCACCTGCAAGTTTATAAGAGTGCCCTTGGAAAGCAGAAACACCCCATAGGCTCCTAATGGGGTTTATTATATGATAGTTAGCACCGGCTTAACCATTAGATCACCAAGGTGGAAGACATAGGTTGAAAACGGCAGAACCTCCTCTACCCTTATCTAGATCTACTTACCTGTCTCCATCTAATTTGTGTTGCCCTTACAGAACATTCCAGACTGGGTAATTTACAATGAAATTTATTTATCATGGGTCTGGAGGTAGAAGGAATCCAAGATCAAGAACCTTCAGCCATCAGGGACTTCATGATAGAAGGCAGAAAGGCAAGGGAACAATGCTTTAGTGTAAGAGAAAGCTGAACTTGCTCAAATGGAAAACCTACTCTCAAGATAACAAGCCTACACTCATGAATGCAGCATTGATCCATTCCCAAGGGAAGACTCTGCCCTCATTACCCTCAAAGACCCCATCTCAGTATAGTCATATAAGTGAGACCTTTCCAACATATGAACTCATAGCATATCCCCAACCCCATCGGTATCAGGCTTTCTTAGTTCTGGACAGATATGTTGGAAACAAATTGCCTTGTTGGAGCCACCGAGAAGTCGAACCTTTGTTCAAACTGCCAAGCCTTTCTCTGGCTAGCATGTGTACACCGTTGAAGTGAGGTAGGCTTAGCAGTTCCCGTGTGCTGATAGAATACTATGCAATGCTTAGTATCTCCCAGACACTGCAAAATGCCTCACAGGCAGCTGAACATGTGGTCCCTTGCGGCCCCGTGAGGTGAACCATTTTATTACTTCTGTTTTGTAAATAAGGAAACAGAGGCAAAAACAGGTTAAGTAACTTGATAAAAATATCAAGTGATGGAGACAAGACTAACATTTCCCATTTCTGGATTCCAGCAGCCATCACTGATATGCGAGAAGACTTGAGCAAAGTTCAGGCCTGGCAGCTACAGGGTGCTCAGTAAGTGGCTACTATTGCCCAGCACCACGCCATCTGCTCCCCACATCCCCAGACTTCCAGTTCCAAGAAGGCAGACCATGTGGGATAGCTCCGATTCCCACCTCCACAGCCACCAAAGTTGAGCTGACCTCTAGTGGAGACAGAGCTGTAAAAGCTCTGAAAAGCCTGTGGTTTTCCATTTAACAGGGTTCTACCCTTCCCTGCCCTGCCTCGACCCTGCCGGGGCCCTGCCCCCTTCTCTGCACCTGCTTCGTGACCGTTGCTCCCTCACCTGCTCTCGCTGCCAGCCCCGCCCCACCCATCCCCTTGGGCAAGGTGAATCAGCAGAAGGCGCTGCCCTCAGCTATAGACTTGGTGATTGGTTTTCATCTCTGGCTGTGGAGTTATGTTTCGTGTAACCCTACTTCTTGGCTGTCTTGCACACTGGACATATAATAAGGGCTGTGTACCTTGACCCTTGAGTGAATTTGGCCGCCGTCACTGCAGAGCAGATTTGTCTGGCACATGAGGTCGGAGATCCTGTTTAAAGTGTTACTTTTTTTATGTCAAAGGGATGAAAGCACCTTGAGGAGGTTGAGGGGAGTGCCCTAGCTAAAATCTACCACTGATGAGTTGCAAATGGGGTAGCCTGGGCCTAAGTGGTCCAGACACTGAGAAAGTGGCCTCTGTGATGTCACCAGACACAGAGCCCAAAAGTTCTGCCCACCCTGTCTATGGCTGGAGAACAACATGGGTGCCAGAGTCCCACGGACCTGGAAAGAACCAGTGTCTCGTTAGTACCATCCAGGGGACCTCACGGGCTTCCCCAGGATCTTTTTCTGGAGGGTTACTGCGGACGGTTGTCTTTGCCTCTCTTTGGGCAAACCTTCAGGTCTCCCTTCAGGGCTTCAGAGACGTTCTCTGTCTCTGTCTCTCTCCTTCTCTGAGAGGGCACATGCACGGCAGAGGTTGATAGCAACCTCTTTCTCAACAGTTCTCCGTCTCTTTGTAAAATTTTATCTCCTGAATTTCTAACATTTTAAATATTCATTTTTGTTTGTTTTAATCATATGCATCTGTGTAACTGACTGCGTGGGCGTGTGAAAGTAAGTGCGGATGCCCGTGGAAGTCAGAAGAGGACATCAGATCCCCTAAAGTTGGAGTTACCGGACTGGTGTGAGCTAGCCAACATGGGTGCTGAAACAGAACTCCAGGCCTCTGGAAAATCACCTAGTGCTTGTTAACCATGGAGCCATTTCTTTAGCCCTTCACCTTACTTTTGGGGACAGGGTGTCTCACCAAACGTGGAGCTCACCAATTTGGCTAAACTGCTGGCCTGTGACACGCCCACACAGTCAGTCACACAGATGCATATGATTAAAACAAACAAAAATGAATATTTAAAATGTTAGAAATTCAGTGCCTTTTCCCCATCCTTCCTACCCCAGTGCCGGTATCACAGGCACACATGCCTGCTGTTACTTGGGTGTGGGGATCTGAACTCAGGCCTCCATGCTTGCTTGACAGGCACAGTACTGACTGAACCATCTCCTGTCCCCTGAGAGTGTATCAAAGTCCTCAAATGCTTACGTAATGCTGAGATCCGACACAGGATGGCGTTTGGTCCTCGGTCATCATCTGAGTGTACAGGCATCCACAGCTGCACCCATCACCCATCTGGTCCTCAGTAAGCCACACAGGTTGATGCTCATTTCTGTTGTCTCTTTTCCTTGCTCCACATCTGGCCTCCTCTTGAGCACATTTGATATTTTCGTTGCCCCTTTGCTATGCTAAGTCGCAGGAAATTTCTCGAGATTTTCAAATTTGGTATCTTTTCTGCATTGCTGCTGGTACTAGAATCATTCTGCTGTTCACCTAGCAGGTTGAGCCTGGAACATTCTGGAAGGCTCCAAAGATCTATGTCCCCAGACCACCTCTGCTCTCAGATCCCACAAAGCCTGGTGGGGAGCTCTCCTTTCAGGGACTCCCCAGTTTTCCCACTGGCTCTTATTTTGTAGTCTCTTGTTATATGTGTGCCTGTGCATGCATGTGTGCGTGCGTGTGTGTGCACGTGTGTGTGTGCATGCCTGTGTGTGTATGCACATGTGTGTGCATGCCTGCGTGTATGCCTGTGTGCGTGCATGTGTGCATGCGTGTGTGCGCGCGTGTGTGTGCATGCATGTGTGTATGCCTGTGTGTGCGTGCGTGTCTGTATGTGCCTGTGTGCATGTATGTGTGCACGTGAGTGTGTGCATATATACACATGTGCATGTGTAGGCCAGAGGACAACCTTGGGTGCTCTACCGCAGGACCCATACAGCTTGACTTTCAAGGCAGGCTATTTCCTTGAGCAGAGGCTCACCGACACAGCTAGGCTGGGCCACCGGAGAGCCCCAGGGATCCTCCTGTCTCTACCTCCCCAGGGCTGGGATTATAAGAGAGCACTAACTGCGTCCAGACAGAGAACAGACAAGGTGAGAATGATGGGCCCTGAAGCAAAGTCGCTGTGCATAAGAGAAACAGGGAAGGGCGAGCCTGTGCTGGACAGCCCAGCTGAACCTGGTTATTGGAGGATGTTATTGGCGAATCCAGGTTGGACAGTGGAACTGAACTTGACAATCATTTTAACTAGGTCAGGTATTCCCTGACCCCCCACACACACCCTGAGACTCTGGGCTAGATAAGGATTTTCCAGGGACCAACAGCTGGGCTGTGGGATGTTTCCTTGTGGAATAAATAGCAGGCAATGTTGGTCTCTTCCTCTGTGGCAGTTGCAGGACGTGGGGCAAGGACCCCAGAACTCTATTGCCACCTCTGTATTTGGGAAAATGGCTAAGATAAAAGGAAAACATACCAGAGTTCCTGGTTTAAATAAAAGCCGGCCCTCCTCCCAGTGCCCCAGGGATCCAACCAATTTCCAAATTAGTTAAAGCAAATTCAATTGAGTTCACCATGGTATGTGGCTGAAATTATTCTAATGTAGCCTGTCTTCTGAGAATTAATTCGGGGTCTCTCCACCTTCCCTGAGAGTGCCCCCAAGGCTCAGCCCTCGGTTCTGCAAAAGAGAAGTAAAATCAGGTTATAAAAATAAACGTCACCTCTAGGCCAGGTTCAAGCTCTCACCTACAGAGCTGCTGTGTGGCTGTCCTCAACAGTTCTAGTTCACCTCGAACAACAGCGAACTCTGCAGTAAGGCTGAAGTCACGGCTCAGTGGTTCCTTTCTTACGCATCAGGCTCTAGGTTCAGCTCCGAGCACCAGAAGCAAGCAAACAAACAAAAAAACCCCAAAAAACCAAAACAAAAACCCAACAAATTTTGGATAGAGTGTAGCTTCCTTGTTTTAGGGTGTCAACAGAGTTTTTGCTCTGCCTAGCCGCAAACATGCCTGTACTGGTCACGTGACTCACAGCGAATCACAGCAAATATTCACTGAGCCTTGATCCCAACATTCCTATAATGGAAGTAGTAATATCCCCCTCAAAAGTTCAAAAATTTTAACACCACCCAAGGGAGGGTGGTGTTAAAACGGAATGATACTCTTAATGGTTGAGGGTAAACTCTAATAGTAATCTAGAGCAGTGTTTCTCAACCTGTGGGTCGCGACCCCATGGAAAACCCTGTATCTCCAAAAATATTTACATTATGATTTTTGTTGTTGTTGTTGTTGTTGTTGTTGTTTTATCTTGGTTTTTCGAGATAGATTTTCTCTGTGTGACAGCCCTAACTGTCCCGGAAGCTCTGTAGACCAGGCTGGCCTCGAACTCACAGAGATCCACTGTCCCAAATGCTGGGATTAAAGGCGCGCGCCCACCACCACCCAGCACATTACGATTCTTAACAGTAGCAAAATTACAGTTATGAAGTAGCAACAAAAGTAATTTTTATGGTTGGGAGTTAGCACGGTATGAGGAACTGTATTAAAGGGTTACAGCGTTAGGAAGGTTGAGAACCACTAACCTAGAGAAAAAGAGAAACAACTTTCCCCAGAACAGCCCTGGACCCCTGGCTCACTCTGTCCCTTCCCAGGACTTTGACAACAGCCTCTGGGGGTCTAGTCAGCCCCTTCACTGACCCGCAAGGAGCTTTCGTATCTCTAGCGCTAAAGTGGTGAGGCTGAGTGCTTCTAATTTGTTTAGGATATGGCGCCCTCTGCTGGCCTCTGGGATCCACCACACAAGGATTGTGGGATTTACACTGGATTAGGACTCAGCCAGGTCCACTCTTCCCTGTCCTGTGGGGAAAACGCCAGACTTGGAATACAAAATTAGCACTCAGCTTCCAAGACCAGAACTTTGGCCTTCCTGGAGCGCACCGTTGCTGGGATTTAAAAAAAAAAGCCAAAGACCGACAAGTTGCCAGATTGAGTCCTCCAGCCTCTCAGGTGTACCAGACGCATAGAGACCCCTAGTTAAGGGTGAGAGACCAGCTTGGGTTGTCCTTTGTTGTGCTCAGGGACACTGGGTCCTGTTGATGCCCCTGGAGTGCCGCCCTTCCCCCTCAAAGCAGGCGTGAGTTTAACCTCTAGGCACAGGTCCTGTCCCCCAGGTGCCATCACCACTTGACTCTCAGTGTATCTGCTGTATCTGTGTTCCATGTACACTGTTATGACTTAGCACCTATCCTTTAGAGTGCCTCATTTTAACTTAAAGTTCCAAGGTGATGGAGCCATAGATACCTCTGGCTCTTTGGGAATTATCCTCATTTAGTGCAGGAATATTTGATCCTCACCCTAAATTCTTCACTTAAAAAAATATGGGCCATAGGGAGTTGGAGAGAGAGAACTTGATGCTCTTCCAGAGGAGCTAGGTTTGGTTCTTAGCACTCATGTCAGGCAGCTCACAACCACCTGCAACTCCAGCTCCTTTGGCATCTGCAGGCAACTGTGTTCATGTGACATATGCACATAGGCATAAATAGAAACAAACTTAAAATAATAATAACAACCATTATCTAGTCTGAGTGTGGAGTGCAAACTTAGTCCTGGAAGTTGGGAAGTGGAGGAAGGAGGATCAGGAATTAAAGACCAGCCTCAGCTACATTGCAACTTTGAGGCCAGGCTGGGGTTGTAGGAGATCCTGTCTCGTAAAATAAAATAAAATAAAATAAAATAAAATAAAATAAACAAACAAAATAAATAATTTTGAAGAAGATAACTAATACTTTTTTTTCTTTTTGAGACAGGGTCTCTCTGCATAGCTTTGACTGTTCTGGAACTCACTAGGTAGACCAGGTTGGCCTTGAACTCACAGAAATCCAACTGGGTCTGCCTTTTGAATTCTGGAGTTAAAGGCATGTGCCACCACGCCTGACCCTGGTATCTTTTGGTACTGGTCTTTCTCTGTGCCTTCAGGATGCTGTCTAATCCTTAGACAGCTTGGGGTAGTTGACCCCGAATGATAAGATCCTCAAGGAAGGCACAGGCCAGCTAGTTCTCTGCCTACATTTTCAGAACTAATAAGTGATTTTTCTGAATTTTATCATACTCTGGTGTCTTAGTTAGGGGTTTCTATCTCTGTGAAGAGAAGCCATGACCACAGCAACTCTTATAAAGGAAGCCATTTACTTGTGATGGTTCACTTACTCTTTAGAGGTTCAGTTCATCATCATCATCATGGTGGGACATGGGGACAGGAGGCAGACATGGTGCTGAAGAAGTAGCTGAGTGTCCTACATCTTGGTTTGCAGGCAACAGGAAGTGGTCTGAGACACTGGGCGATAACTTGAGCATATATGAGACCTCGAAGCCCACCGCTTTGGTGACACACTTCCTCTAACAGAGCCACAACCACTCCAACAAAGCCACACCCCCTAATAGTGCCACTCCCTTTGGGGGCTTCCACATCTGAATTCAACTGAAAAGATCTTGCTTGCCTTCTGAAACTTAAAGCAAAATGACCCAAAGTGGTAGGTAAGCTGTAATAGGGGAGTTAGGATCTGAGCAGTGGAAACACTTGGTGTGCCGGGGAAGCAAATGACAAGTGGGACTTGTGACAAAGGCAGGGGCAAATGTGGGATAAGGGCATGTCAGGAGGACATTCTTGAGCATTCTGGGTATCTTGTGGTTCACTCTGGGCATGCCATCAGCAGTGGTGTCTCCGTGGGAATCTGATTTGCACTGGGTGGCTTGTCTAGGACATGCCAGTGTGGGGTAGACAGACTGGAGAGTGAGCGGGTATTGGGGAGGGGCTTGGCGTAGTATCACAAGCGGGAATGAGCATCTCACTCCTGATGGTGATCATGGCTCTATGGATCCATGTAAACCCAGAACTGAACCGCCCAGGTTCCCCTTCAGGAAGGGCTTTCTCACCAGCATCCAGGAGTGCAATCGGCAGGTGTAGGTCTCCAGTCATCTGGTCCTCCAGAATCAAAGCCTGGGTGGCAGAAAATGTCGCTGACCTTGCTGGGGCTGCCCACACAGCCAATGATGAAGACGGCAAAGCCATGACCCTTTCATCTTGGCAAGGGACACTACAAACTCTCTCAGGTACTCTGGGCTCCTGGGTAGGGAACTGGTTGAGGCTTTGTACAGCCAGCCCTATTCCTTCCCATCTTTTACAGAAGTAACTCAGAGCAAACTGCTTACACTCCAAAGTCATCTCAACATTCTGTTACCGATCCCTTTTACACGCCCAAGGTGGCGTCACTTCCTACTCGGTGAGTCTCCATATGAATCCGAAATGTGAGGCCTGGCTCACGGGGAACCAGCCTCTGGCCATGCGGTGCTGACTTGGAATGGAGGCGCAGTCAGAGGGAAGCATAAGGTTGGTCTGTGGGGCTCAGTGACAGCCTTCCTGCGTGGGCTGCGCCCTCACACAGTCAGAAGGAATAACTGGAGGCCACGGGCTGAAGGGCAGAGAAGAACGGCAAAGAGTGGTATGTGGCAGGTGTATCGGGCCCCGTGCCATGTTCACCTGGGGCTCCACAGGCATTTATGAAGCACACACTCTGGGCCAGGCCTGTGCTAAGGGAGAAATGCTTAGAGAAATTCCGCAAGTCTCTGACCATGACTGTCCCTGAAAGACACTTAGCCTGACGAGTTTGAAACATTTTCCTAATTAATTCCCCACTTATTTGTTTTTTCCCCAATTAAATAGCTGATGTTTTAATAACAAAATTAGCAAGGTTGGGATGTGGCTCCGTTGGTAGAGTCCTAGGCTAGCATGTAGAAGGCCCCAGGTTCAATCCCCATCATTGTAGAAACCTGGAATGGAGATCACACCTAGAATCCCAGCACTGGGGAGGTGGAGGGGGTGCACTAGAAGCTCAAGGCCATCCTTGACTACTCAGTCTGGGCCAACTGAGACTTTGGGGGAAAAGGCATTACATTTGGGGCTCTTTTCATCACTTGGCACAATCTTATAGTGGACGTTTCTGGTTCCAATACAATAAGCATACTTCACATTTTAAAGCCTGTGTAATTTTTTGAGGGGGTGGGTGTGTGAGGCTTGAGACAGGATTTCTCTGCGGCTGGCGCCTGTGTAATAGTCTATCGAGTGGTCAAGCCATACTTGTTTGTAAACATGGCTACTTGTGGCTATTCAAACACTCAAAAATGTATTTAGAGCCGGGCAGTGGTGGCACACGCCTTTAATCCCAGCACTTGGGAGGCAGAGGCAGGCGGATCTCTGTGAGTTCAAGACCAGCCTGGTCTACA
>NC_022030.1:56232039-56234709 GCF_000317375.1 Microtus ochrogaster | reverse complement strand
CTCCAAAACCACAGAGAAACCCTGTCTCGAAAAACCAAAAAAAAAAAAAATGTATTTAGAGTTTCACATACAGACAGGGATTCCCCTCCCCCTTTGAGTAACTTCTTTTGATTGCAATTCAGAAGTCCTTTGAGGTGTCTGATCACTGTTGGCACAATCTCCAGAAAGCAAGGCCAGATGAACAGCTCCATCCCAATGCACAAGGGCTTTCTCCGCGCCTCCTCGAGGCTTTAGTTTTGGAGCCCCTAAGCTGTACTGCTAGCCTTACAAGCTGGACTTCATTCTGGGTTCAGCCCCGCCCCCTCCTGTGGACAAGCTTTTATTCTTTCCTGAGGAACCGTGCGCTATTGGCCAGGAGATGGCGCTGTGGCCCTGTCCTTGGGTGAGGTGGCTCTTGGAGTTAACCAGGGTGTGGAGTTAACTACCAGGGCCTGGAGAGGGCCCAGCTAGGAATCCGATGGACTCTCCAATTTCTGGTCTAAGCTTAGAAGACCTGGTTGGGTGAGGAAATGCTACTATATCCAATAAGCTTCCGTGCTTGTCCCCTTTCTGGTAATCCGACAGCAGCCCAAAGTTAGGAAGTGTCACCCTCAGGTGAGAGATTCAGCTCAAATCCTCTAACACAAAGGGGAGAGAAAAGAGGAGAAACACACACAAATGCTTTATATCTTACAAAGCAGATTTAAAGTGCTGGGAAGTGGAGGGCTTGTAGGAGGTATCAAAGATCTTGGGGGAAGTTGGAGTTGAACAGGGCTGCCGGAGACTTGAGGTCAGAGAAAACAGAAGGGAGTGGGTGGTCCAGAGCTTAGGGTTTGACTAAGAGCTATTTAGACAGCCAGGACTTTTCCTGGAAACAAAATTCAAAAAGGCTGAGAGACAAGCAAGAGTCGAGCTGGGCTGGGACAGGAGGATGCAGGTTGTATTTGGCCGGCCAACCGATGCCAGTGAAAGTTTCACGGCAAGGAAGTGGTGGGATGATGTTTGAGCATCAGCAAAATTGACCTGGGGTTTAGCTCACTTGGTGTTTTTCTTCCTGCTTTCTAGAAGACATTTCTATTATTGATCTCCTGGAGGGGGTGATAAGTATGCCACTCTCTGCCTCCTGGGGTTTCCCTTACTTTGACTTCAGTGAAGCTGCCAGGCTCTGTGCCTCTGTCTGCAGCCCCTCCTCTGTCTCCTCTGCATCCTCATCCCTCATTTAGCTATGACTGACCTTTCTTCCTCTAGGCTACTCTCAGCCCCGTCCTGTCCCCTGGGAAATCCAGGGTAATTGTACCCTACATCACAATGACTCAGCTCATAGATCTAACTAATTGCACCCTACATCCCTCTGTTACAGACCCGTATATCTAACTGCCTGCCTGACAGATCTTCATGAATGTTTACTTTGGAAGTATCTCTAATTCACAACCCAAACTCTCTGACACAGCCTTACCCAATGTTGATCCCCCCTAAGTTAACACTCTTAGCAGAATAAATGACACTTTACTGTTAGGGGTTAAAATTCTGAGGCATCCTGATGTTTCTCTATAGCATATAGACAGGCCTTCCTAAAGGTCAACCCTGTTTTCTGCAGTTCCATGAGGCTTTTATATACTTGGTTCAAGGACCATGTAGAACTCGAAGGTTGCCCATATTGAAGATAGAAGGATATTTCTAGGCCGGACATGTGATGTACCATGGGGCCCTGCGTTCAAATCTCAGCACTGCAAGGAAAGTAAGACAATGAATTTCTTTCTACCTTTGTGGCTTTCCTATCTGTAAAAATAAAATCTGACCATGTGTCTATATAAACACACACACACACACACACACACACACACCTTTGTTCTCCAGTGAAAATAGCAAATACAGAAAAGAGCATAAAACAAGTGTACAATTAATTGCACACCAATGAAACAAACTTCTATGAAAAGACACAGACTTTTGCTAGCAATCCTTCTCCACGGGCACCTAGAGACACAACTGCCTCCTTCTCTCAGCCTCAGAGAAACTACCCCAAACTTTTACAAACTGCTCTTGGCTCGCCCCGCTTACCAATGTTTGCCCTCATGAGCGCAGGAAAGTTCTCTGCATCCACTAGACACCACTCTTTGGATCTCATTTCTCGGACTAGTCCTAGGCAGTCATAGGCATAGGCATAGGCATCCTCTCCTGAGCTCCTGGGCAGCCCAACCAGGAGGAAACATGAGATGATCTTTCCTGTACTCTGTGCTGCTCGTGTGTTTCGAATGTTGTGTTTTGCAGGGTTATGTTCAACCCTTCATGTCTATAAAGTACCATCTGTGTGGGCTGTCCCCCATTCATCCTTTCCACTCTTCATTTCAGTACAGTATATATTATATGAAATAGTGACTAACGTAAGGGTTCTGAGCATACTCACGAGGGGCCAGGCTCAGTGGGTTAGATGGACCGAATACATTGCTCATGAGGAATAGACTCAGTTGAGAGAGGGTTTATCTACAACCTCATGGTAAGTTGAACATTTGTAAGTTGTCTGTCATCTAAACACTGGAGCACAACTTTGCATCTTTTGTTTTTGTTTTTTATTCTCGAGACAGGGTTTCTCTGTGGCTTTGGAGTCTGTCCTGGAACTAGCTCTGTAGACCAGGCTGGTCTCGAACTCACAGAGATCCACCTGCCTCTGCCTCCCGAGTGCTGGGATTAAAG
>NC_022030.1:56231236-56231939 GCF_000317375.1 Microtus ochrogaster | reverse complement strand
CCTGCCTCTGCCTCCCGAGTGCTGGGATTAAAGGCGTGCGCCACCATCGCCCGGCACATCTTTTGGTTTTTATATGTGTTAGGTCTCTTTTACTACAAAACTCTCCTTCAACCTCTTTTTCTTCCTGTTGGCAATGAATTTGGCTTGTAGCACTCCATGGCTTTTGAAACAATAATTTAAAAAAAAAAAACATTTCTGGGTCAGGTGGTAGGGATGCACGCTTGTAATCCCAGCACTTGGGAGGCAGAAGCAAGCAGATCTCTGTGAGTTTGAGGCCAGCCTGGTCGGTCTACAGAGTGAGTTCCAGGACAGGCTCCAAAGCTACAGAGACTCCCCCCATCTTGAAAACAAAACAACCCCTACGAAAACCAAATAAACAAAAAAATCACTATCATGACTACAGAGCTTTTCTTCATCTGATCACCCAAAATCCCTGAGCCTAATCGCCTCCCAGACTTGTCACTTGCTCGCTGACCCCACCTGTGCACCCCCATGCTCACTGTTCCCACCTGTGCACCCCCGTGCTCACTGTCCCCACCTGTGCACCCCAATGCTCACTGACCCCACCTGTGCACCCCCATGCTCGCTGACCCCACCTGTGCACCCCCATGCTCACTACCCCACCTGTGCACTCCCATGCTCACTGACTGCACCTGTGCACCCCCATGCTCACTGTCCCCACCTGTGCACCCCCATGCTCACT
>NC_022030.1:56204837-56230795 GCF_000317375.1 Microtus ochrogaster | reverse complement strand
CACCTGTGCACCCCCATGCTCACTGTCCCCACCTGTGCACCCTCATGCTCACTACCCCACCTGTGCACCCCCATGCTCACTACCCCACCTGTGCACCCCCATGCTCACTGTCCCCACCTGTGCACCCCCATGCTCACTGTCCCCACCTGTGCACCCCCATGCTCACTGTCCCCACCTGTGCACCCCCATGCTCACTGACCACACCTGTGCACCCTCATGCTCACCGTCCCCACCTGTGCACCCCATGCTCACTGTCCCTGCCCGTCCATCCCCCATGCTCACTGTCCCCGCCTGTCCATCCCCCATAGCCCTAGCAGGACTTTCACTACAGCTGTTCCCTCTGTTTAAAATGTCCTTCCCTCCTTGTGTCTCCTGATTATCTTCTTAGATCTCAGAGTGTTCCTCTTTAGAGAAACTGCTTCGTTTTCTGAGTGGCTCGATGCTCCCCAAACAGGGTCCTAGGTCCTTCCATCCTCCCAGGTGCTGTCAAGGCTAGTTTCCTTTTCT
Organism: Microtus ochrogaster; assembly: GCF_000317375.1. Lineage (NCBI taxonomy): Eukaryota > Metazoa > Chordata > Mammalia > Rodentia > Cricetidae > Microtus > Microtus ochrogaster. Next base: position 56,230,288 of record NC_022030.1, on the reverse strand, counting down.
TCTTTTCTTTCTTTTGATTAGTCAGAACGATTGACTCCCTAGTATTTAGTTGGCTGCCCAGCACACGGTGCTTCCTGCTGCTGGAGTGAGAGACCCAGCAGTCGGTAGTTCACAGGACCGAGGCCGACTCTGAGGACCTGGCCTCTGGAGCTCTGACTAGGCTGCCACCCACCCCCACCCCAGTCCAAACCACAGGAGTTAGGCTGTGGGATGAAACGCAAAGATAATATGCTTTCCTGGAATGGTTGAGGCCCTGAGTTCGAGAATCAGATCCACTGTCATAAAAACAAAGACAAAACAACAAAGGACAACCCATCCAGGCGACAGCCTGGAGCAAGATGACTGCGGAGGCTCCTGAGCTAACTCCTGTTGGTCTGCTGGGGTCGAACTAAGTGGAAGCCGATGTTCTCTGGCGTCCTCCCAACCCAGCCTTGGTGGGAAGCGGCCCCTCTGTGCTCAGCCCCTTGACCCTATTTCGAGATTCTCCTGGGCAGGTTATTTCTTGCTCCAATTGGACTGGACTGTAGAGAAAGGGTAGAGATGGGAAGAGGTGAGGCAGGTGGGCTCTGAGGTGGGGTCAGTGTCTGTGGACACAATGGCTCAGATGGAATCTCCTTGGGATCTGGGCCTGTGAGGCAGGTATGATAAGGCAAAGGAGGCGCACACTCTGGGGATATATTGCCCAGGTATGGACGTTGAATAGAGCTGCCTGGGATACCCAGAGGAGAGGAAATGATTCTCTCCTTTCTCTTTCTTTTTTCTCCCCTCCATCTCTCTAAAGGTTGGGCTTTCCTATCTCTTTTCTTCTGGCTTGTGGGAATTCTCAAGGTCCTTCCTGAAACTGAGAGTTAGACCCCACCGCTAGACGCGCGCGCGTAGAGGAGGAGGAGGCAATGAGGAAGAATGAAGGTTATTCAGAGGGGAAGGTTCACAGGCCTAAATTCCTGGGCTCCTGCAGCTCAGCCATCCTGAGAAAAGAAAAAAAAATCACAGTGGAATGATTTAGAGACCAAATTCTGTACATGGCGGAGACATGAAGACACTAAAGGCAGGAGAGAGAATCCAGTGGAGACAGAGGACTCTGCTTTTGCCTGCAGCGGTGCGATGCGATGTTATCTGTCTCCAGCTGCCTCTCTCTCTCTCTCCCTCCACAGTCCCCACCTCTGCCCCTCCTTCCTCTTCAACCCCACGTCTCCCCTTCAGGGTCTTTGCACCAGAACCTAGAATTGGAATTTACAGGTTCACAGCGCTAAGGCGGAGTGATGGAGGGGGAGCTGGAGGCTCCCAACGCTCAGACTGTCGTCTCCAAACTCAAGCTGCCATTGCTACACTACTGCCTTTTCCGTTTTGACCTCCAGCAAGGTCTCTCTATACAGGCATTTATACAGAGGCATGTGCATGTGTGTGATTGTGTGTACACGGGTGTGATTGTCAGGGAGGCTGGCGTGACTCTCAGCCCCAGCCAGCCCATCAGCTCTCCCCATCTGTACCTGCCCATGAGAATTACCTAGAACTGTGGAAGGGGAGGCAAGGGTGTGGTTTCTGTAGGGTGTCCATTTACCTGTGTCCCTCTGATATATGTGTGAGTGTGCATACAGGTTTATAACTGTTTGTGTCTCAGTCTTCAACTCTGCTCTTTGGAAAGTCTCCTAAGGCAAAAGTGACTTGAAACCTCCCGAATCTGTTTAGACTCAGGTCTCTGAAGGTTTGAGCGGGCATAAAGACAAAAGTGATTTGAGTCTGTCCAGTCTCCAACCAAAGGACAAAGGGAGTGGTAAGGCGGGGTGCTCCCCAGAGTCCTGGTTCCCCCTTGGGACCAAAGCTCTGGCGTAGGGTCTCTAGAAGGACTGTCTCACCATGGTCCCAGGCCTCAACATTCTCCGCTCTGATGCCTCTGCAAGCAACACTTGCCAACCGATTCTGGAGTGGGGCTGGGGGTGGGGGAGTGGGGAGGATGGACGAAGGCTTGGAGAGTCCAGGGATGGCTAAAGATTCTGCTGCAAGATCTGGCTGGAGCACATTGCAGGAGGGGTGGGGCCAACTGTGTGTGTTTAGAGGAAAGGTGGGGGGTGGGGGCAGAAGGGCCGCCTGCGGGGGAGCAGGCTTCTTGGCAAACGCCCCAGTTTCCTGAGCTGATCCCTGCTCCCTGCCACTGCTCCCAATTCTGTTGTTTCAATAACATCATTTTTATCCACCCCACAGAGAGACAGTGTCTTAGGAGGGGGAGGCAAGGGGCAGGGCTAGGGCATGGGGGGTGGGATAATTGAGAGAGCCTGGGGTCTGGAATCAGCAAAGACTAGATTTGGGGCGCTCCCTCCTCAGGGCGATCCCAGAGCTCAGGTCCCCTGATGACAAAGACAAATACATTAAAATTCTTGCCTCGGAGAAGAATGCAGGACAGGGAGAGTATTTCATAATCTGCAATAACAGTAGCAGGGTGGGGATAAGGGGCTTGGAACAGAGGCGCTGGCTCCCAGGGAGCTGGTCATTGGCCACCTGCAGCCTCCAGGGACCCCCCCCCCAAAAAAAGCCCACTTAGATGCGAGGTTGGCACCAGCTAGCTTCAGTATTCATCCAGTCTGGTATATCCTTGAATGTGCTATGCTCAGCCTTGGTACTGCCTAATACAAGGGATGAACAAAACTGCTACGTGCTGGAGCAGCGTGCGCTAGAAGGGGAGAAGCGCAGTTGGTCCATTATCTGCCTGAGCACTGCTGTCTCCCTCCTCCCTACTTCCTTCCTTCCCCAGAGTGCTCCTACACTCTTCAAACCTCAGGACCCAGGACAAGGACTTCACTGGTACATCTTTGACACCAGGGCCCTGCCTTGGGGGGTCTCCAGACAATCCAAGGCCTTATTTTTGTGTCTAGGATAAGGTTTCTCCTCTTCTCTCTTCTTCTGTCTGTCATTCACCTTCCTTCCGCAATCCGCTCCCCCTCCTGATGGAGTCATCTGTGGTCTTCTCATGCCTCCTTTCTGGCCCCAAATCTCATCTTCACTCATTTTCCCTGCTCTCTGGACGACTCAGGACCTTGCCTTCTCTTCGCCCACCAGTGGTGTTTGTCTACATTGGCAGTGTTCTCAGTTTCCACTTCTAAATTCCACCCCAAAGGACAAGGAACGTTTCCCTCTGGTGTGAAATGTCTGCCACGTGGGCTTAAGGACCCTGTCTAAGGTTGATGGGCCCTCTAGATAGTGGTGGCAGAGAAATTGGCTTCTGCTTCGGAATGTCCGCACCACCTGTCCCTCGCCACTCCTGGGGCACGTCGGGGGGCCTCTGCCCCAGGCCAGAGGAGCAGAGGCTGCCGCCCCGCTGCCAGCCGCTTGGCTTGATGAATGGAGCTGTCCCTCCTCCCCACGAGGCCTTTGATCTCTTCCGCGTGGGGAGGGGGTCAGGGGCATCAAAGACATTTTTGTGGCATTAGAGAATCAGATAAACCACCTCACCTGCAGCTGGCTCTCCCACCCCTTCTGCCCGGGGCCAAGTTGAGGGAGAAACTCGAGGCAGGGACCCGAGGACAAGCGAGACCCCACTACAGCAAGCGCTGACCCCTCTTCTCTAGGAAGTCTGCAAGCTCAGCCCTCCATTTCACTTATGAGTAGCGAATGCTGGAGCGCAGGCCCTGGAGAGGCTCCACTTGCAGTCTTATCTCCCCCACAGTGTCCGCCCCCCCTCCCCCCCTCGCTGGACGCGTGGCTGGGGAACTAGAACCCAGACCTCGGGCTGGCTCCCTTGCTGGGACAGCGGCTGCAGAAAGGGCAAGTAACACGGAGTTAGCTATCCGCAAGAAAGTAACGCCTCCGAAGTGTGTTGGGCCGGCAGTCGAGTTGGACAGCCTCTGTGGAGCGAGCATCCCGCGTCCCCGGCGGACTTCCTCACTGGCCCCCAACTGTATCTCCCTGCACAATGTTCCCTCCCCCTCCAAACTCCCTCATTCCTGGGAAGTTTTCTCTCTTTACAGTCAACAAACCTGTCAAACTTCTCCCAGCCAGTCCCCCTTTCCCAGTTCCTCTCCCCCCCCTCCCCCATTACTCTTCTCTACTATTCCTCCAGCCACTCAGCGCAGCGGGCCCGGGGATGGCAGATGACAACCTTGGAGAGGCGAGAAGAGGGGCAGGCGGGCGGGTCCCGCACCCAGGAGCGCGCGGGCCCCGCCCCAGACCCGGCTCCCGCCCTTCGCTGCGCTCTGCGCCCGCCGCCCCGGGGCGCACCGCTCCTTTCCAGGAGTCCCGCCGCCTGACTGTCGCAACTGCCACCCCGTGGCCCCCCTGTCCCCCTCCCCCGCCCACGCTTCGGCCCCGCTCCCCTCCCACCCCCGCCCCCGGCTCTGATTTCTTCTCTCCAGCGAGCTCTGCAGGAGACACAGGCTGCTCGGTCCGCTCTCCGCCTCCGCCGCGCCCTCCTCGCCGGGGATGGCCCCCCCTGCCGCCACCGCCGCCGCTGCCGGCGGAGTCCTCGTCTCCCGGCAGCCGCCTCGGTCGCCGCGCTTGCCCTAAAGCCCGGCGGTCCGCGATCCCCGGCTCACCCCGCAGCCTCGCCCCCCTCACCCGTGCCAGACTGCGGTAGAGCGCTCACGATGCTGCCGCCGGTGCCCTCCCGCCTCGGGCTGCTGCTGCTGCTGCTCCTGTGCCCTGCGCACGTCGGTGGACTGTGGTGGTGAGTGCTGAGTGGGACTGTCCCCCGCGCAATTCCAAACGCCAGAGGGTGGGGACCCAGAGCCAGTCTTGGGGCTGAGTGCCGCGATCCTGCTGCTTCAGGCTCTACCCGCTCAGAGATCCCAGCCACCGGGCGGCTGCACCAGGACCCTCGCAGACAGTTCCTTTCTAGTCTCTGCCCGAGACATCTGAAGTGCCACTTTGACACTCCCTATCCCTGGATATTCTATTGTGTTTCTTTCCCCTGTGTTCTCCCTTCCCCCAAAGAAATGTGTCCAATTCATATCGCAAGGAATTGGCAGGCAGGTCAGGGAAAGCTGCTGGATGTCATGAGATCCATAGTGAGAGATTAGGTGAGGACAGGAGAAAAAGAGAGGAGAGTTCTGTAGCTGGATTTGAGGGGAAAGATGGGAACAAGGTGGGAAGCTGTAAGGCAGAGGGTCAAACAGCTGCCTCTTTCCGTCCGTCCGTTACCAATACCTATGGCCTCACCATTGCTGGCTCTTTCAGCATGGGCGGTGTGGAGGAAAGGGAATGTAAATGGGGAAACTGAGTCAGGACTCTGACTTTCTTTACTGCTTTCCCCCCAGCAAGTAAGAAAGACAGGAAGGAGATTCTGGAAGCCGGCCCTTCCAGACGTGGGAAGTAAAGATTTTTTTAAAATGTGTAGCGGAGATGTGGGAACCGGGGAGTGTCCTAGTGAAGCGAGGAAGAGCCAGGCCAGTCGAGAGATGGGGCAAATTCTCAGACTGGACTCTGGGGATTGGATTTAGCCTGAGCAGACACCTAGAATGCGAAGATTTCCAGAGGTTTGAGCCTTGAGGGGTAGGATAGGGGAGGAGAAGCGGGGCCCCCGCTGGGACAACTCAGATCCAAATCCTCAAGACTTTTTTTCCTCTTAGTTTTTAGAGCCACAAACACCCGCCCGGAATAGCTCTGTGCTCAGAGAGGAGGGATTTGGGCAGGAGTGCTGATGGATTAGCCAATCCTAAAAAAGCAAGGACTCCTATATTTGCATATCGCCGCCTCATTGGCTGAACTCCTACTCTCTACCCTCTCTCACCCGCCTTCGCGGCTTTGGACCCAGGGGTGGGGCAGGCCCATCCCTCTCTCCGACTGAGATTGAGTAGTATGCCCACACAGGAAGCCGTTGGCCGCTATCCTTCCGCGATGCGGGAGAGACATCCTCGTGGGTGTCAGTGAGACGGCAAATACAAGACCCAGGTTCGGGTTAGGGAACATGCGTCTTTAGTTTAGTTGCAATGCAGTCCTTAGCAGTTTTGACAGCCGGATCTAATCTCAGCCATTAAATCTGTGGTTTTAAGCGAATCACTTCCCCACCCTACCCTACCAACTCAGTTTTTAAAGAATAGTCTCCCTACCTGCTAGGATTGCAGGGAAGGAAGACAGGGAAGGAAGATCTATAGAATGATCTGACATTAGGAGCCTTCTTCCCAATTCACCTTTTCATCCCATAGGCCCCCTGGGGGTGAAAAGTGGGGTTCCCTTAAATTCAGAATAAAGAGTCAAAAGTAATACTTGGTAAAGAGCTCCCTCTCTCCTCTTAGACACCTTTCCTAATTTTACTCTTTCTCAAGATGCAGGGCAGGGCTGTCCCTGACATCTCATTCTTCCTTCCCCATTGGCCCAAATTGTTCTAACAAATTAAAATACCACTTCCTCCACAAAGCTGTCATTCTGAGGGGCCAGTGGCCTCCACCCCACTGCAATCCGGTGCTCCTACCATGCTCTGAGCACTGGGCAACTGTGAAGTTACCGCACTTTACTGGTAATGGTCTTTTCTGGGGGTCTTTTTGTCCTGTTCCTTTGTCTCGAGAGTTCTAGAAGCCCAAGATAGCATAGGTGCCGGACACAGGTTTTCTGGGTTTGTATCTGTGAGGGTTCCTTTGTTTAGGAAGGACTGCTGGGTGGGAGCCAAGCTGAGGGAGAGGGGCCTGGGCCCTCTGGAGATTGACCCTGAAGCTGGGAAGCAGGGAGTGGGGGAGGAGGGCAGGTGTGGCAGAACACAGGGGCCTTCATGGCCACAGCTGCAGTGGGGAGCTGGAGTGAAGAGTGAGGGCCAGCGTGATAAGGTGGCCAGCACACGCTTCTCTCTCAGCTGTGTCTCAGCGAGAACCTGCGCCTCCCACCTGCCTTGGCCCCTTCCCTTTATTCCTTTGGTCTGAGCCCAGGTTGACTTCCATGGTCTTTGATTCCTGCTCATGCTCCTCCCCCATCATAGCCTTCCCAGGCCAGGCCTGAGCCTGTGGGTGAAGTCTTGCTTGGTATTAGCCTAGCCTGGGGTAGAACCCTCGCTCCCCAGTCACACTAGAGCGAGGTACTTCAGAACTGGTGTCTAGGACCTTCTGTGCTGCCCTCTTCCTTCTCAGAGGAAGATAACTAGAAACTCCGTGGGTGACCAGAAAAGCAGTGTGGCCTACAGTAGCCATTTCCAGAATCGAGCTGTGGTCACGAGAGAGGCTGGGAAGACTCTGCCTGCCTAGGCCACTAAAAGAGTCCTGAGCTGGGTGGTAGTGGTGGCACATGCCTTTAATCCCAGCACTCGGGAGGCAGAGACAGGTGGTCTACAGAGCGAGTTCCAGGACAGCTAGGGCTATTACACAGAGAAACTCTGTCTCAAAAGAACAAAACAAAACAAACAGGACAACCAAACCCCACCCTCCTAAAAAAAGAGGGTCCTGGAGGAGAGTGACCCAGGTCCTGGATCAGTCAGTTCAGGGACCAGGCCGTCTGGCTCCAAAGACATTTATCTTCCACCTTTCTCTTCCCTCCACCTCCTCCCAAGGCAATGCAAGATTTCTATTTTTAATTTTTCTTGTTTAGTTTTGAGACAGGGTCTTGCTATGTGGCGGCGCATGCCTTCCAAACTCTGCCGCCAGCCTCTGTGTATCTCTCCAGTGTAACCATATCTTTGTGAATCCCAGAATCCCAGATTCCAGGACACTGGCCAGGCCCTCCTGAGGTCATATTGCTCAGTTCCTGCCTCCAGGCCATCCAACCTGTGTTCTGTCCTCCCTCTGTCCTGAGAGTAAGGGCAGGAAAGAGGCTCTAGCTCCTGGATCACCAGGTCCCCCCTCCTCCTCTGCTCCCCTCTCCACAATGTCTGAGCCATCTTTATTTCTACTTTCAATCAGTGGATGTAGAAAATAGCACACTCTCATAGAAGAGGCAAGTCAATCTCCCTTCTTCGCCCTTCCTCTTTCCTCCCTGTTTTCTATTTTCTGTGAGCAAAACCAATTCTCCCCTGTTTCACCAGGAAGAAGTCTACACCCAGTCATCCACTTAGCTAAAGCTCAGGGGCAGGCTTGCTGCTGACCCCACAGGGAGGCAGAAAAAGGACCAGACCTCTTGCTGGTACTCAGGCTTTCTGGATGCTCTGTGCTCTACCTTTGTGTGCTCATACTCGTCCTGGTCACTAGACCATCCTGTCTTTATCTGGAGCCCTTGACCTCTCCTGGCCAACGCTGAGGCTTACTCACATCCAAGTTCCAGAGTAGGGATGGCTTGGGGGTGGGGTAGCCATCCAGTCCCTTTTCCAGGCCTCAGCCTTGGCAGCTTCCCTTCTGGGGAGACAATGAGGCTAAGAGCAGAAAAGGGCAGGGGCTAAAGGACGCTGGCTTGATCCCGGCCGGAACATGCCCTGGGCCCACCAGAGTCCTGGCACTGTGACATTTCCTGGGGTGTAGTGGGGACTGGGGGTGTGAGGCTCCCTCCTGCCCCGTTCGCATCTGAAGCCAGGAGTTGGTGGCTGGAGGTCAGTGGGAGGCCCCATCACCAGGGCCCTGCAAGGGGGATTCCAGAATGTGTACTTTGATGGGGAAGTGCAGCTGCGGAGGGAACGGGGCCGGGCAGCAGCCAGCCCAGGCCAGCCAGCAGGAGGCCTCAGGGAACCGGGCGCCTACCCACTGCAGACTGGTGAGAGCGCCCCCTAGCCGGCATTTTGAGAAATGTGGCCAGGAGGAGACTTTGGCTGGTTATACCCGCCCGGAGCCCTCTGTTTTAATCTCGAATGTGATCTAGAAAGGACCGAGAAGTAACCTAATCTGTTATGGTCAGTGGTGAGGGTAGAAGGTCCAGGGACAGGAGGGGACTTGCCCAGTGCTAAGCCTGCATGTTGGTAGCTAAGATTGGGGCTCTGAGCCCTGCCTCTTTCTCAGCGCTTTCTCCTTGTGTGTGATGGGGGTGGGAATCAAGATGAGGGACAAGGCTTTCACGGGCTCCTTGCTCCCTCCCCCATCCCACCCTCAGAAGAGTGCTCGCCATTCTACACGAAGAGCAGAAGGTATGACAACTGTCCAGCAGGCATCCAGTGGAAGGCACTGCCTCCGGAGCTTTGGCAAGCAGGAAGTTCTTTTGCACAGTGAACTCTGTCTGGGAAGGGAAAGCCCCTGCCTCTCAAAAAAAAAAAAAAAAAAAAAAGATGGAGACAAAAAGACAAAAGTGTGAGTGTGAGGAAGGACACAGGGAACCAAATGTGTCTGCGTGGGGAAGGGCGAGTGGCGAGTGGGGGCCACAGGTGGGCAGTGGGGAGGCAGGGGTTAATGGAGCTGGGGCATCACTGGCTTTGATGTGGTGGTTGGGATGGGGGTAGGGACTGGGGGAGGGGAGCAGTAATTACCGAGTTAGGAGTTAGACAGAGCAGGACAGGACAGGCGGGCGGGCACAGGCCCGGCAGCCTCAGCAGCCGTCAGGCAACATTTTTCTGCCCCCTTTCCACCACCCACCTCCCCTACCTCCACACACCCCCACCCACAGCCCCAGGGCTCAGAGCTCCCTCTGCTGGCTCCTAGGAGGTGGGGTTGGATGTAGGATCTTGGGGGTAAGGAGTTGGGGGCGGGTAGAGAGACTGGCATGCTTGCTGTGAGATTTTCCTAGGGGTTAAGCACTCCTAGGAAGTCTGTGGTCCCTTGGCCTCAGTGAGCCATTTGGCCAAGAGGATGGATCCTGGGCACCCTGGTCCTTGGGTAGGCTGAATGGAGACCCACAATGGACAGGAAAGACAGAATGTTGCAGAAAGGACATTCTGGGGACTCCACACCTACCACCTACATCCCAACCTCTTGCCCTGCACTGAGCAGGCCTGAGAATACAAGCATTTGATGGGATCCACTCTCTGTCCAGGCCAGTATACATGGGGGGGAGGGATTACGATTTCCATTTTCCAGTTGAGGAACTGGTGTTTAACTTTTACCGCCCATCTAACAAATATTAAGTGTGTTTTGCATGCTAGGAACTCACACCACATCACACAAGCAAGTGACAGAGCTTAGCTCCAGCTCATGCCTGGACCCCCAAAGCCCTGACTGTGTCCCACTGAGGTGAGGACACCATGCACACTTGTGAGATTCCTGTCTTTAATGAGACTGAGGAGACAAGACAAGCAATCACAAGCAAGGCACACTCAAATGAGTGACAGCCAGGATGCAGGCTGTGGCTCCTGAGGGTGATTGGAGGGATGCTGGCTAAGAACATCCTGATGGCTTACAATTGTCGAGGCAGTGGCCTTGAGATCAGAAATGTGGCCTGGGATGGAGTCAGGCCCTGAGAGCAGCAATGAATTGTGTGGTACAACCGTGAGAGCCCACCTGGGGTCTTCTCATGGCTCAGGCAGCCATCTCCATGCCGGCTTTGGGTGGTCTCATTCTGTTTTCACAGCACTGGAGGTTGAACCCACAGCCTCAAGCATGCCAGGCAAGGGTTCTACGACGAACTTTTTATTTTGAGATAGGGTCTTACTGAGTTTTCTAGACGGCCCTTGAGCTCACAATCCTCCTACCACAACTTCCTGAGGATCTGCCACTGGACCAACTCCTGTTGGTGGATGTTTGTTGTTGTGGAGATTTTATAGCCGAAGCTCTTGGCCAAAAACTTGCTATGTAGATCAGGCTGGCTTTTGACTCACAGAGACCCACCTGCCTCTGCTGCCCAAGTGCTGGGATTAAAGGTGTGTGCCTGGCTCTGTTTCTATTTTTTTCTTGTTTTTTTGTTTTTCGAGACAGGGTTTCCCTGTGTAATAGTCCTAGCTGTCCTGGAACTAGCTCTTGTAGACCAGGCTGGCCTCAAACTCATAGGGATTTGCCTGCCTCTGCCTCCTGAGTGCTGGAATTAAAGGCGTGCGCCATGACCACCTGGCCTCTGTTTTGATTTTTAAATAACCTGTTTTGTAATGAGGAGTCCCCTCCAGGAAGTGGCCCGCAACCATCACCTCTGCTCATCTTGCTCACCTGTGTGACCATGACCGTGAAGTAGCTGAGGTGAACGAGCTAGTCTTCACCATCTCCCTTTATTCTCCGAATCCAGAGGCAGAAGAGTAAGCCAAATAGACTGAACCAGAATATTGAGGTCTCTGGGTGACACAGGTCTACAGATACCGCTGGTAGGAATTGTCTGGACTCTGACGCCATCTTAGTGGACCACTAACCCATCAACTGTAGTCCTGGAGGGAGAATTCTCAGTGCAGGCCAGGACAGTTACCGTGGCCTGGTAGGCTTGTTCCTTCTTGTCTGTACTGAGTTCTTTTAGGGCAAGCCATGTTCTCTGTGCCCACATGTGGCAATAAGATTATATCCCAGAGAGTATGTTGTGTATCTATTCTTTACCACCATGCATTTCAGGATTTAAAATATACAAATTGCTCTAAACGTGTGTGCACCTTCTCTGGGCTGACCCCAGGTCACCACTGATCCAGAGTCCCCCAAAGCAGAGTTCATTACATAAGGAAACAAAAGGACTGGAAACAAAGTAAATGAGAGGGGACCAGAGAGGAGGTGACTCCAAGGTGGAGTCAGACATTACCACTGAGACTGGAGGGCTTCTTGCATCAGCAACCCACCATTTCTTCTGAAGCCCACAGAGGAAACTGACTGGTCTGGAATGGCTCAGCCCACCCAGAGCTGACAAAAACTAGGGTCAGAGGTAGGGCTGGGTAGTTTGTTCACTACCCTGTGTCTTTTCTGGAGTTTCACTTCCTATGCCTTTAGGACTGGAGTGAGGACAGGAGGGCAGGGAACAAGCTGGTCCCCTGGGATTCTAGTGTTATCACTGCCCATCCCTCCTCCTGACCAGCTGGTAAACAAGTTCCCAGGAAGCCAGCCAGTCCCTCAACCCTGTGAAGGGCCAGCCCCACCTCCTGGGGGCCCTGCCTGCATAGCCCCACGATTCCTTTCCTATCTCCAGCTCCTGGGAAGCGGACAAGGCCAAGAGGGTTTAGCAGTTCTTCCTTGCTACCCCCAAACTCTTTCCTGCTTTGCTAAGGGAGGAGGCTGGAGCGGGGGAGGGACGGGGCAGAGTGACCTTGGGAAGATAAGTCCATCCAACCTTGGGGAAAGTAGGGAGTGTGCCGAGGGCAGGGGTGGGGTGGGGGTGAGGCTGGGGGGAACTTAGCAGTAGGGGTGCCGTGGAGATGGGGACTGTGAGTTTTCAGAGCCTCATGCGGTCAGGAGTAGAGTGTGCAGGTGGCAGAGGGGAGCTGAACAGCTGCAGGGAGGCTCGCTCCTCTCATCTCAGGGGAAGAACATGTTTGAGGCTACACTAGGAGTCATGAAATGACACCACATCAATAGGACCTGGACTCGAGGGGGGCTTATGGCTCATTCATTCCCGAACATATGGTAAGCATTCATTGCCAATATATAGCTGCATCTATTTGTCTATAATGTAGAATTCAAGACATGCAAATCTTCTGAATAAATGTCGCAGGGATATAAATCAGAGACTCAAAAAGCTTCCACAAGAAGATAAAGAAAAAAGAAGAAGAAGAAAAAAAAAAAAAAGACTGTCCCAACAACGAGGAAGCTCATAACCTTATCTTCCTACCTGAACAACCTTGCTGGAAGCCACTCAAATCCAAATCCTTTTTTAATGAGGTGGATAAGTGGACAGATTTATTAATGAAGATGTATACAAAAAGATAAGACCGGATTCTTTTTGTAGTGCAATTTTCAGTCTAGACATTAGTAAAGAGGGGATACAAACACGGAATGGACAAAGTACCAATGGGACAATAGCAGTCTCAGTTGGGGGTAGGGTATTTAGGCAGGTGGAGGAGCAGATGAGATTGATCAATTCTCCAAGGTCATTGGGCCGTGGTGAGCCAGCTTGGGCTGTCTTAACCTTGGCTCACTGTTCATTACTCCATCTGTTCCTTCTCTGGGGCTGAGAGAGGGGTTAGGGCTGGTGCTGGGCGGGTCCCAAGCTCAATATAAGGGAATCTCCGCTGCATGTTTCTGCCCAGAAGAGATGCTTGATCTTGAAGTATTTGGATAGGGATAACAGTATTCCTGATCCCCTCTCCCAAGTGTGTGTGTGTGTGTGTGTGTGTGTGTGTGTGTGTGTGTGAGAGAGAGAGAGAGAGAGAGAGAGAGAGAGAGAGAGAGAGATGGGGCTTTTACATCTTTCTGCAAACATCTCTTTGAGCACCTCATCTCCAGTGCTGAGAGTTTTACCTTAATACCTACATTCCTCCGGCTGCTATTTAAGACCATCACATCTCAGGACATGCCTGGGCAGCCTGCACTTGTGGAGTAACTGGGGGACTGTGGGGCGGATGTGCACGGAAGCAAAGCTGAGAAGGTGGCCACCCTGACCTGTCACCCTCTATTGCCAAGGTTTATAGCCCACTGCCTCCAGTGTGCACCCCACCCCCCAATCTTTCTTCCCCTGCCCTCTGCAGAAGGTTTTTAAATGGTCTCCAGTTAACCTCCCTAGCTCTGCCCACATATCCCTTCAAGCCCGAGCTCTTAGCTGTGTTCAAATAGGAGCTATCTGATTCAAGCGGTTTCCCCCCAGGTGTGAATTCCTGGCTGACAACCTATGGACAGCGAGTGGCAGCTCTCTCCTCAGGTGGAATGAAGGTGGGCAGGGCAAAGAGGCTGCTGACAGTGTGCAGAACTCCCCATCAGGTCTCTACCCACCAAACCAAACATCACCCCCCTCCGTCCCGCTGTTGGTTATACCACGCTAGCACACGGGGCTTGGCTTGGCGCCACCTCTCTCTGGGAAAGCCAGCTACCCTGGAGCAAGAGAAGGGTCATCATCACCTATCTGCCAACAATGCTGAGCAGCTCCCAGCTCCTTCCTCCAGCTGTCTAGCTCAGGGAAACGGGCGGGGGAGGGGAGCAGGATAGGAGGGCCCACCTCAGCCATCTAAGCAACAATCTCTCATTTTATAGAAGAAGTTAAACTCAGAGGCTCAGTTCCCGAGACACTCTAGTACCTCGTGGCTGTTTTGTCCTTCAGATGGCCCCTGCTTTGTATTGGGGCTGTCCGGGTTGCAGCCCACTAAGGCCACATCCTTCCTTGATACGATCTTCTACTTTTATTACTTTTATTTAGAATACTTTCTTTTATTAAGCAGATTTTTTTTTTAAAAAAAACAGCTTTCTTGATCTTTTTTCCCTACTAATTTCTTCCTTGTTTCCCCTTTGGGCTAGGTCTATTGAATTTTAACCTTGGCCTCCTTGGTGACAGCTACCTTCACCTTCACCTAAGTTCCTTTAAGGGTTTACTAATGAAGATGCCCACGGAGGGATAAGACGGAATCCTTGCTGTGATGCAGTTTTCAGCCTATACTTTAGTAGAAAGGGGCACAGACTTGGAAAGGAAACGGGGGGGGGGGCAATATCAGTCTCAGGGGTAGGACTGAGAGACTGCAGCACCTGGCTGTGGGCTGAGTGGGGCTAGTTCCCTCTTCTTCACCCCCCCCCAACTCTACCCCAGGTCTTTTGTGTTTGGGGTGTATCTCCTGACCTGCTCTTCTGCTCCCCAGGGCTGTGGGTAGCCCCCTGGTCATGGATCCTACCAGCATCTGCAGGAAGGCCAGGCGGCTGGCAGGACGGCAGGCTGAGCTGTGCCAGGCAGAGCCGGAAGTGGTGGCAGAGCTTGCCCGGGGCGCAAGGCTGGGGGTCCGAGAATGTCAGTTCCAGTTCCGTTTCCGACGCTGGAACTGTTCCAGTCACAGCAAGGCCTTTGGGCGCGTCTTGCAGCAGGGTTAGTGTGTGAGAGGCCACGGAGGGAGGCGCTTTTTCCTTGGGGGGCGGAGGGGCAGGTTTGGGGAAGCTGCTTGAACCCTATCTCTGTTTTACCCCATAGGCATTCTGTCCACCTTGCCCCTCCACACCTGTCTCCCAGATGGCCCAGGACAGGCTGAGGAGGGGGTTCCTATTTCCATCTATGATACTGGGCACTCACTGACCTCGGCTCCGTCCTCCCTCCGCAGACATTCGAGAGACAGCCTTCGTGTTTGCTATTACTGCAGCCGGCGCCAGCCACGCGGTCACGCAGGCCTGTTCCATGGGAGAGCTCCTGCAGTGTGGTTGCCAGGCACCCCGTGGGCGAGCACCACCTAGGCCCACTGGTCTTCTGGGCACCCCTGGACCTCCAGGACCAGCAGGTTCCCCAGAAGCCAGTGCAGCCTGGGAGTGGGGAGGCTGTGGAGATGATGTGGACTTCGGGGATGAGAAGTCAAGACTCTTTATGGATGCACAGCACAAGCGGGGACGTGGCGACATCCGTGCACTGGTGCAACTGCACAACAATGAGGCAGGCAGGCTGGTGCGTATGGGCAGGAGCTGTAGGTATCATGCCTGAGTGTGGAAGTGTGGGTGTGCAAGAGAGCGCCAGTGGGTGTGGCAGAGTGTGGGTGGCAGCATATTTGTGGTAGCATGAGCACGAGTAAAGGTGTGACTTGTAGGATGGTGTGTGTGTGAGCAAGATAGGGAGAGCTGGGAAGACTGGAACTTGGGCAGGGACATGGACACACATGGCAGGTGAGATGTCCATTCTAGAGGGCTAGGGGTGGGGGTGCTGAGAGGAACAGTGAGCAGAGTTGGGGGATAGTACATCTAGAATAGTACTGAGGGTCAGTAGAGACCCAAGGAGGGGTGCGCATCCCTCTGAAACATGACATGGATGCCAAGGCAGGAGCATGGTTCTGAGAGGCTAGAAATGAAATTAAGACTAGGAGCCACGGGGAGGTCTGGGGTCTGGTGGTAGAGGTACCAGAGACTGAGGGTTAGAATGAGGCCTAGAACTGACTTGGAAGGGGCTGAAGGATCATGAGTCCAGTGGGAAATCGGCAGAGGCCAGGACTGCCCAGACCCAGCTTCAGACCAGCAAGCAAGGGAGGAGAGAGAGTACAGGACCCTGTTCTCCTTAGTGCATTCAGGTGGAGCCTCTTACATCCTACATCTCAGTTCCTGAGCTGAAGAACATCCCTCCACACATTCTGTGTCCTTTAGGGCTCAGCCCAAGGCATCAGGCAAGCTGGAAGGAGGGGGCCTAGGAGAGAAATGTCCGGACAGGCCCACATACCTGTTGAGAGGGTTGGGGAGGGGTGACAGAGACAGACGCCCAGGCGGCTGGCTGTGTCTGCTCAGCTCTGCCTGGGGCCGCGAGGGGCAGGAATGAGGAGGCTGGGTTGGCAGGAGGGCTAGGCTGCGACAGCTGCCACTTCTCCCCACTCCAGGAAGAATGGAGAATCTCACCACTGCGTCCATTCTATTCTCTCCCGCTCCCTGGCTTCGGACCCTGGAATTTCTGCTCTACTGTTTCCACTTACTCCTTCATCTTTGTCATTCTTCCTCCTCTCTAAGCGGTCGTTTTCTGAATTTTCTCCTTCTAAACTTATTCCTACCTGCTTGCATCCATCCTTCCTTCCTTCCTTCCTTCCTTCCTTCCTTCCTTCCTTCCTTCCTTCCTTCCTTCCTTCCTTCACCCCCTCCTTCGCCACCCTCTGCTTCCTTTGCTTTCTGTTGGTCCCCTGCTTCTTTCTGCCCCGCCTATCGCCCGCCCCTCTGCTCCTGCAGGCGGTGCGGAGCCACACGCGCACCGAGTGCAAGTGCCACGGGCTGTCGGGTTCGTGCGCTCTGCGCACCTGCTGGCAGAAGCTGCCTCCGTTCCGCGAGGTGGGCGCAAGGTTGCTGGAACGCTTCCACGGAGCCTCTCGCGTCATGGGCACCAACGACGGCAAAGCCCTGCTGCCCGCAGTCCGCACGCTCAAGCCCCCAGGCCGAGCCGACCTCCTCTACGCCGCCGACTCGCCCGACTTCTGTGCCCCCAATCGGCGCACCGGCTCGCCGGGCACGCGCGGCCGCGCCTGCAACAGCAGTGCCCCGGACCTCAGCGGCTGCGACCTGTTGTGCTGCGGTCGCGGACACCGCCAGGAGAGCGTACAGCTCGAGGAGAACTGCCTGTGCCGCTTCCACTGGTGCTGCGTGGTGCAGTGCCACCGCTGCCGCGTGCGCAAGGAGCTCAGCCTGTGCCTCTGACTCGCGCCTGCCTCGCAACTGCGCGCAGCCCTCTTGGCAATCTGCGGGACCACTGGATTCCAGCAGGCGGCGCTGTCTGAGCCCAGCTGCTCTCTAGGGAAAATACATATCTAACTAAGCCTTGAGACACTTGCAGGGGCTGGGAGCTTGAGGTTTACACGTGCCTACGAAGGCTTGAGGACCCTGCCCCTCCAGCATTCCCCAGAAGGGTCCTGTGCTGTTTTTCTTTTTTGCTGGAGACGATGCAAACGCTCCCTCCCTTTGGCCTCCCAGATGGAAATAAAAAAAACAAAACAAAACCACACACCAGACTCTGGCCTCTGGAGATGGTACTCCTCAGAATTACTGGGTTGGCTGGGCAAGTTAAGTATCAATAAAAACATTTAAACCAATGGACAGGACCCACAGTTTGAGGGAAGGTAGCCTTAGAGGGCCAGGATATGGAAGGGAAGTGGTCCTGATAAACTAGCATTTTGGCCTGAATCTATAATCCCACCCTTCACCAAGGCAGGGGAGGGTGAGGGAGGGCTCCTGGAAACCCTATCTCTCTCCTTTGGCACTCTTTTGTTAATTTTTATCCTCACCAAGCACCTGAATCTTTTTTGGTTTTTCGAGACAGGGTTTCTCTGTGGTTTTGGAGCCTGTCCTGGATCTAGCTCTTGTAGACCAGGCTGGTCTCGAACTCACAGAGATCCGCCTGCCTCTGCCTCCCAAGTGCTGGGATTAAAGGCGTGCGCCACCACTGCCCGGCTAAGCACCTGAATCTTGAGGACAAGTGATTCCATTTTAAAGGGACATAAAGGGCCCAGAAGCTTTTAGTAGTGTGCTCAGTTGTCAGGCCTTTGTGTTAATTTTTAGGGCATTATGCCTATTTCTGTGACTCCTGAGGAAATCAAGGGTAGACTTTTGGGCTCATGAGATTAAAGATCATTATAAACTAAAATACAGTGGAACTGTTGTCAGGGGCACCTGCTTTTGTTACAGACAAAACCAGCCATGCAGCAGCTCTAAACAGACGCTGGTCTGGAGATCACCCAGTCAGGGAAAGTGCTTGCTTTGCAAGCACAAGGGCTGACCCTGAGTTCCATCCCCAGAACATTAAAAAGCCCAACATGGCCAGGAGCTGGTGGCTCATGCTTTAAATCCCACCCCTCCAGAGGCAAATGGAACTCTGAGTTCGAGGCCAGTCTGGTCTACAGAGTGAGTTCCAGGATGGTCAGGGCTACACAGAGAAACTCTGTCTCAAAAAAAAAAAACAAAAACAAAACAAAAAAACAAACAGACCCAACATTTTTTTTTAATTAAAAGTAAAATGTGGTGTACTTTTAATCCCAGCCCCAGGGAGGGGGAGACAGGAAGCTTACTGAGGCTAGCTCGCCAGCCTGGCCTACTTGTGGGTGATTTCCCAAGTGAAAGACTGTCTCAAAAAGGGAGGGGCTATCAGAAGACAATAGATAAAAGTGCATGCTCCCCTAATGACCTGAATTTGGTTTCCAAAGCAACACAATAGATGTTATAATAGATAATAATAGATAAATAATAATTTCAAAAGGCAGCACCCAAGTTTGTCTCTTGGCACCCATATGTACACACACACACACCCACACACCCCGTACAGACTGCTTGCCCAGTATAGTGTTTTTGATCACACTCAGAGGAAACAAGTTTGTCCCAGGGGCTTGTTTGGCACCCAACCATGATTTTTTTTAAGCTGGTTCCCCTCAGGATGCTGATTGTGAGGAGTTAAAAAGGTCACACGACTAGTTCTGGGTTCTCTAGAGTTGAGGCTTGTGCCCTCATCTGCAACCCAAGAGAACAGGGTGAACACCCCAATTGTGGAATAGCCCCCCATTGCAAAGACTACAGTTGGGGGATGACTCCTACCCTTCCTGGCTCAGATGATTGAGTTTGAAGC
The DNA here is from genome assembly GCF_000317375.1 of Microtus ochrogaster. NCBI lineage: Eukaryota > Metazoa > Chordata > Mammalia > Rodentia > Cricetidae > Microtus > Microtus ochrogaster. The sequence continues at coordinate 56,211,430 of NC_022030.1, read as the reverse complement.
CAGTGTAGCGCAGGCCAGCGTGGCCCTGTTTCTCTACCTGTGTGGCCTCACTCTCATTCACTTAACCCTTGCTAAATAACAACAGCCTCAACGTAACCACTCAGTGTGCTTTTTGGACAGCTGTGTGCCAGAACTCAGCTCCCTGGTTTGGTTCAGAGGGCAGACCACAAGCAGAGTGCCTGGGGTCATTCTGCTGGAAGATGTGCTGGCCTAGGGAGCTCTTGAGGGCTTGTTTTCATGCCTAAGGATTCTGGTTCTCCAGTGATCTCTCTGTGGCTGGCATGGGCTTTCTTCCAGCGTGGTGGCCTGAAGATAGGAAGACTTCAAGAAAAGAGAACGTGTCAAACCCCCAGGCAGATTTTGTCTTCTGAGAGTCCCGCCACGGGAGTTATATAATATTACTGTTGCTCTCTCTTGGCTGGAACAGATCACAGAGTCAGCTCAAATTTACGGAGGGAGTAGTGGGAGGAAAGACAAGGAATTTGTAGCCATCTTGGCCCATCTCACACCCTCGGAGAACATCGGGAGGATTTCTTTTTCTTGAGATATGAAGAACACTTAGCATGGCATTTGGTGAATTATGTCACATGTATGTTTCACGAAGGGCAGTTGTTGCTTTGGGCAGCTCTGACTGCAAATGAAGACATCCAGTTTTCAGACTAGGCCCAGAGGAATTGCAGAATTTAGTCTGACTTCAGCCACAGCTGAACTGAGTGCACAGACTTCAGTGCTATCATTACAGGCTTCTCTGTCTCTCCTCCACCCCCGTTTCTCTCTATTCCTCGGGCCCTGCTCCTATGTCTGTTGTTTCAGCTCACCACCTCTGTATCCCATCAGCAGTCTCTCCCCTTGTGGATTTCCTCTCTCTGACAGCTTTAGGCCTCCATGCATAGGAATGATGATTTTCTTTTAAAGGGAGGGAGATCCTGGAGCTGAAGAAACTGCTCGGTGTCTAAGAGCATTTGTTCTATCAGAAGACCCAGGTTCAGTCCCCAGCATCTTCCTGGAGACTCACAACCATCCTTAACTCCAGCTCCAAAGGACCAAACCTCATCTTTGGCTTTGCAGACACCAGACATCCACATGGTGCTAAAACATACATACAGGCAAGGCATGCCTGCACACACAAAAATAAACCTATTTCTAAAAGCCTCCTCAGTTGTAGTCCCACGAAAGACACTTACTAGTTCAGCTTGAACCAGTAACACTCCCCAGGGAAACATACGCTACTTTGGCAAATTGGCAGACTCCTAAGACCACAGGGGACGGGGGGGGGGGGGGGCACAGAGTTCTTCAAATGAAACGGGAAGGGAACTTCAGGACAGACACCAATGGTGGCTTCCAGAACATCCATCTACTCCCAGGATGCCCCTGCAATCAGAGCTTCAGGGCAACCTCAGGGAGAATTTGAACTCAGAACTTCCTGACCAAAGAATACTCTAACTTTTCAAGAGGGGGAGTAGAAATGGCATTAAGGGGCACACAGGGGAGAGGTAAGCTCCGAGGGGTGGAGTTTATAGTCCCAGAGCTTTGGGACGGTGCTGATGCTGTGCCACTCTCTCCTTCCCTTCTTTCTCCTGTCTTCCTTTCCCTTCCCTCTCCCACTCTCCCCCATCCCTTTCCTTTCCTTTCCTTTCCCTATGGCTATGCAAGTCACCCAGGCGCTAACAAAGCCCAGCGTTCAACCCAGCGGTTTTTTCAATCTCTTGTACTTCTCAAATAGACCACCAGAGGGCCTCAGAGTTCAACTTCTCTATTGACTGAGAGCTGCAGGAGGAGAAGGACGTCTGGGGAATTCAAGAGCAGGAAGCCCCAGTGGCAATACAAAAAGGAAGCCAAGAGAATCACGGACAGTTTGGGTCACGCTGTCTGGGACCTCTAGGTTGACCAGACCTAGGACTGGGACTCCAGTCTATGTCTCTATGACTGCCTGGTTCTCGTAGGGTGTTCTGAGACGAGACGATTAATGTAGATGTTGAGTATTTTCCGCTGTGATACCAAAAAAAGCAGACTGAGGCAAATGACGTTAAGCCAACGCTACTCCAAGCAGGTTGAAAAGAAGGTAAGACGTAGGTTTTTTTTTTAAGACCCTAAGACCCTAAAGACTCCAGCTAAGCAACTAGAGGCTACCCTGTCCATGTCTCAGTGATTCCGTCACAAAATTGGGCTCTCTGGGAACTTCTTGGCATCTGGTGAGAATAGAGAGTAGACAGCAGTCTTTTTTTTTTTTTTTTTGCGGGGAGGAGTATTTCTAGACAGCGTTTCTCTGTGTAGCCCTGGCTGTCCTGAAACTAGCTCTGTAGACCAGACTGGCCTCAAACTCAGAGATCTGCCTGCCTCTGCCTCCCAAGTGTTGGGAGTGAAGGCGTGTGCTACGATACCCAGTTCTACTGCAGTCTTGGAGTGGCTAGTCACATAACAGCATTCCATCTTCTTAAGACCAAGTTTCACAAGGGTCTGGGAGATTTCTAATTTACGAAGTGGCAGTGCCCAGCAGGAGGCATGGTGGGAGGTCAGGAGCCTAGTTCTCTGCGAGCACAGAGATGGTACTGTGCTCTAGCACTGCTGCCCAAGGACCCCTGCGAGACAGACCTCAAAAGTGCCCCACTGACATCCGCTCCCCTAGCTCACCCAGCTGCTCAGCCCCAGGCACAGGCAAGGTCCCCTGCTGGCTTTGTGTGGGGGGGACATGTGGAACTTGGGCAAAGGGAGCACTGAAGCACCCCAGATGTGTGTGTGACCGCATCAGGAAAAGGCAGAACATAGGCAGATGGGTTAAAAGGCTGAGCGGAAGGCCTAGGGTGCGGCTGAGGCCAAGAACTCCCAACGCATCTCTCTTTCCCTTTGAGAGCCACACAGGAGGAACCTGGAGCCCTGGGTTAAGAGTAAGCCACTTCCCCTTACCTTGCTGAAGGCAGGGACAACAGGATGGAGGGCCCTTATCCATCTAGACATCTAGAGATCTTCCTTCTCTTCTTCACCAAGACCAACTTCTCCAGCTGAGCATCAAGAAGGAACTGGACTAGACTGGGCTAGGCTGGGGTTGTGAGGGTCCCACCTGTTCTCACCCCGTGCCTCCCCCAGCCCTCCCTCCAGGAGACCTCCCCCAGAGCTGTCACAGCTGGAACCATTCTCCAGCGCCTTTCATCCTCCAAACTCCCCACCCCCACCCCCAGTGGCCCCTGTAATTGTGGTCTCTGGCAGGCGGCTGCGGGGGCTGGGGCTGGGCTGAGGGCCAGGTTGCAGGGCAGGTCTGGGGTGGAGACCAGGGGCTGCTGGTGCTGGAAGAGGCTTGGCCATGGATGGCATGGGTCATCCAGGTTGGGACCCCAGATGTACACTTTCCTTGGGCTTCATCTGCACATAGGCCAAAGTCTGTCACTTATACACGTGGGCATCGCTAAACCTCCTGACCTCAGGTCAGACCCATGGTGGGGGCATAGGCTACAAGCATCAGTATTTACCTTCTAGAGTTTCTAAATGGGGGGGTCTTCTCTCTCCCCCACTCTGTGTTTCTTGGGTCCTGGAGCAGAGACCCTTCTCCCTCCTCAGACAGAGGCCAAAAGGAGAAACCGCCAGCTACCCTACCAAGCTCACAATATTGTCCCAAGGTAGTTTCCTCAACACTGGGAGATGGTTCTGAATGCAGATCACCAGGCCTTGTGCCTGGGAAGAGCTGATTCAGTACCTTGGGGCCTAGAATCAATATTCCCACAATAGCCTACCCCAAGGGGGTACAAATGCTGCTTCAAGTGTGGGGAACACTAAGATGAGCACTGGGCAGGGAGCAAGGAGGTGTACACCTTAACTATAGCCTCATTGCCTGGGTCGGGCGGGATCTATTCCAATCTATTCTGGGCCTCAGTTTCCCCAACAGCCAATGGGAACTTGATTCTCCAGCCTCAGATGCCCACCCTGGGGTTGTGCCTCCATCCTGTGTTGAGTCAGACCCGATTGTGGTGCCAGGTGATTGGGATTTGTTCCCGCAGCACCACGGTGGGGGAAAGCTGGGGGGGGAGGGGGTGGCTAGGGTCAGACAAGGCTCTGGTGACACAGGCTGCTTCCTGCCCCCGGCTGTTTTTCCGCTGTCCAGCCAGACTGCTCCCTCATTGTCCCACCCCAACCCCCAGCAGCCCCAAGCTCTTAATTCCTGACAGCTGCGATGGCTGCCGGCATAGATTGGGGAGGGGAGTGTGTCATCAGCCTGCTGCTGTTCAGGCCACCCCCACCACCTGACAGTCTGGGGGCAAGAAAGGCACCTCCCCTCCAATTCTCCAAGGATGGTCAATTCCTGGAATGGGCCCCCTTTGTCTCTGAGCCCAGAGGCAATGACAGTTCTCTTCTTCTTAAGACAGGGGGTAGGAGAGTGGGGGTGGAGTGGGGTGGGCTCTCTTCAGAGAGAGGGAGCCATGGGATGGGAGGGATGTGATTATGTAGAATAGGAGACTTGTGCCCATTTCACAGAGGACCATGCCAAAGAAGCAGCAGGAGTGAGATGCACTGTCCAGACCCAGGTTAGAGTCAGAACCAGAAGCTAGGGACCCTGGTTTTCGGTCACAGACACTTGACCAATATGCCCAATATACACGACCAGTTTTCTACCAACGGTGTGAGAGAAGGAAGGGACCCTGGAGTACTAGAGATAGGGCCTTAGGACCAGGACCAGGACCAGGACCAGGACCAGGCACGTCTGAAACATCCCTGGGCAACAGCAAGCTGCTTTCAGTGGAGTTCCACGCTGGTGCGGTGGGAGTCAGAAGAACTAAATCCACTTTAGCTCTTTGACTAATTTGCTCTTTGACCTTACATAAGTCATGGCCCTCTCTAGACCTCCGTATTTTCTTGCGAAATTAAGGGGGGGGGGTGTTGGATAAAATGTCTGACTGCCCACTTTTGAATTAGAGGGTTCTCTAGTCCCTGCTCCCAGCTAGAGCCATCCCAAGGCACCTGGGTCTCAACAAGCATTTACTAGAGTCTGGACCATTTTGCCTTCTGTAGCTCACCGACTACATGAAGTGGGCGCCCTATTACTTATTTCATAAAGGGACAGAGGGTGACTCCAGGAGCGACTTTGGAAAGACACAGGGCTAAGCAGGGGAAAAGCCAGGGGTGGTCAAACCCCTTCCCGGGACCTCCACAAGCACACCTGTCTCTCTAGGCAAGCTGGGGGAAGTCCCTCTCAAAGTAGAGAAGGCAAAACGGAGGGGCCGGCCTCTCCCCTCCAGTCCCACAGGTGTGTGCTGGGGTGGGGTGGGACACTCCCCTGCAGCTGTGTTTCAGCTTCAGTGAGGCACATACACTTCAGGTTAACACACAGACCAGCACCCGGGTGCAGGGTGCCAAGAACCAAGACGCCACTACCTCTCCTTCCTTCACCCTCTGCACGCGCTCCCCCCCTCCACCTCCACCCTACACACACCGCGGACTCAGTGGCCTCGCGGACGGGGACACGAGCACTCCATTCCCTGTCGTGACATCACTTGGGGTAGAACCCTTAGACACTACATGGAGGGGGGGCAGAGCTCCCCAGCCAGGACAGTCACTCACTCTCCAGGCGGTGGGGCTGGGCCAGACAGTACCGCCCCCACCGCGCCCGCCTTGCACACCCTCAGAAGCGCAGGCTCGCAGCGCGGCGCTGGGGGGGGGCTCCCCAGCACCTCGGCCTCGAGTCCCCAGCCCGCTGCACCTCCGCCCCCCCCTTACCCTCTAGAGGCACCAGGAGTTGTCGCAAGGGGGCCTCGGGAAATTCCCTGGACCCCAGTGCCAGGAGGTGCCCGGTTCGCCTGCTCCCCATCCACCCCCCCGAGGGCGGTGCCCGGGGGCGCTGCCCCATGGAGCGGGGAGGCGGGCGCCGTCTGCTGCGGGAGCCGTGACCTGAGTAGGAGCTGTGTGTCGCAGCCACCCCACCCCTGCCGATCATGCGCAGGCGACCCTGGTTCGCCAGTCCCACCGGGCTGTGAGCCCCCCACTCCCGGCCTGTCAAGGCCCGCGCGCCATGGGCAGCGCCCACCCTCGCCCCTGGCTGCGGCTCCCACCCCGGCCTCAGCCGCGGCCTGAGCTGTGTGCGCTCCTGTTCTTCCTACTGCTGCTGGCTGCTGCTGTGCCCAGGTGAGCTCTCACCTCATGCTCCGCCCTCTTGGAGAGCTAGGACCCCCGGGGCCGTTCCCAGTGCTCTAGCTGGGAAGGGACCCTGGAGTGTGCTGTGCGGGGGAGACAGGGTCACGGAAAAGTGCTAGTGTCCAATCAAAGTTAGTGAGATACCTCGGAGGAAAAGGTTGGACTGGTGACAGGAGGATATGGGCAGTCCAGGGAGATAGGGCAGTGCCCAGGTAGATGATGGTAGCTAGGTCAGGAAGTGGGAATTTGGGAATAAGTGCTAGCTAGGAGTTCTTTCCACCCTGGGGGCAATGCACCCCCACTCCAAGAATAAGTTCAAATTGCCTCCTTCCACCTTGCGAATCATCCCAGACAGGAGCGGGAAAGGAGTTGAAGGGGGTTTCCCCATCTCAGGTGGGGGTCAAGTGAGAGACTGACCCTGAGAGGCAGTGGTGTGTGTGTGTGTGTGAGTGAGTGTGAGTGTGTGTGTGTGTGTG
>NC_022030.1:56175055-56204671 GCF_000317375.1 Microtus ochrogaster | reverse complement strand
GTGTGTGTGTGTGTGTGTGTGTGTGAGTATGTGTGTGTGTTTCAGTAAGCTGGGTTGGGTAACCAGCAGTTTGCATAAATATATGTTTGACTAAGAGAGTTTATGGGCCAATGTGCAAGCATATGTGTGAATTTGTGTGTGTGTGTAACTGTCTGATTAAGTGTGTAAGTGGTAAGTGCCCTGGTTTTCTGCTTCCTCCATATGTGTGCAGAAGCATGTCTGAAACATGCCAGTTGCTGAAGCATGGCTTTGGGATAGGCTCCTGGGGCACCCTTTGAGGAATCTGTGCCTAGGAACGAACTTCTAAAATACTGAGTGCACATATTTACCTTCATGGGTGTGCAGCTGGGTGGATCGTGTTGGAGTGGATGGGGAGAGGCATGTATTCCTGGGCCCAAACTTAAGAACCAGGAGTTGGGGTAGAGTGATTATGGCCTGTGGGACAGAATGTGTGTTATTAAACAGGCCCTCACAGTCTCCCACAAAATGCTTATCCACCCCACCCCATATGCCTGCAGGTCAGCACCCAACGACATCCTGGGCCTCCGCCTACCCCCAGAGCCTGTGCTCAACGCCAACACAGTGTGCCTGACACTGCCCGGTCTGAGCCGGCGGCAGATGGAGGTGTGTGTGCGTCACCCTGACGTGGCTGCTTCAGCGATCCAGGGCATCCAGATCGCCATCCACGAGTGCCAACATCAGTTCCGGGACCAGCGCTGGAACTGCTCCAGCCTGGAGACTCGGAACAAAGTCCCCTACGAGAGCCCTATCTTCAGTAGAGGTAGCTGCTCCTCGGTCCAAACTCTTGCCCTTCCCCCTCAGGACCTGTACCCCAGAAGCTGTTAGCTATCTATAATGAACTCGCAAGGTGGCACCTCCTTAGACCCCTGTATCTGCAAGCCATGTTTGCTTTCTGGTCTTAGAAAAGTATCCAGAGTGGTGGGGGGTGGGGGTATGGGGGGGGCAGAAACAGGGGTCAGAAGCCTCTCTAACTGAGGCAGGCTCCATACCTGACCTCTAGACTATTGGTTTATCCCTCTCTGTTACATGCCTCAAGCTTCAGACTCAGAAAATATCCGTACCCCTTCCTCAATTTATGCTCGACTGGGTAAGCTTTGGTCAGGGTAAGGCTGGAGAGCCTGTGAGGGGAGAAGTGGAGAGAAAGAGAGAACTTCCTGTCACACAAGACAAGTAGGGAAGCCAGCCCGGTGAGTGGCCTGCACTCCTGCAGAAGCTCAGCCTGCTATGGATGATATAGACCAGTCTGGGTGTCATTCTCATCGTCCCCCCCAAAGCATTGGTGTGTGCCAGCTTGTGAACAGTGGCTCCTGCCAGGCAGGCCCAACAGCCTTGTTAACCCGTTTCCCCCAGTGCTCCGAGGAGCACTACCTGTTCTCTGTCCCCAATTCTGGATAACCCAAGCCCACGTGGACACTCCCTAGGAGGGCTAAACTCTGGGAGGCAGGTAGTTTGGTCACTTCCTTCAGCTCCCACTGACCTAGCTGAGGCCTTGAATCAGGTCTCTGCGGCCAGATTGCAGCTTGGGTTTGTCTAACTGGATACAGTTTCTTCTCTCAGCTACTTGTCAGGGCAATGAGAGGACCTGGTAGCCCTGGCTCCTTAGGGTTTGAGCGAGCAATTCTAGTTGGTTGTGGAGAAGGAGGGGCGTAACCTTAGTGCCTCTTCTGCGAGACCCAGGCTTTAATGTGCCCCAACTGCAGAAAGAACCTAATCAGGATCCCCCTCTTTCAGTAGAACCCATGTTTGCACCCCTTGGGCCCCTAAGTTAGGGGCCACCTCGTCCTCCCCTCTGCTCAGCCCCAGGCCGCTGCCCCGCCCCTGCGCGCTCCCTCCTGCCTCCCCCGCGCGCCTCGGGCGCTGTTTCTACCCGGCCGAGCCCAGCCCGACGCGTGTGGCGGCATGCAGCCGCGAACTAATCCCCGCGGGCCGCAGCAGACTGCTCTGCGCTGTTCTCTGTGAGCACCCCCCCCCCCACACACACCTTGCCCCGTGCTGTCCTTCTAGCCCCACACAGTCAGATTATTCCTTCCTGCCAGCTGGGAGCTGCTGCAAGTGACCCCCTGCCCGCAGGCCTGCTCCACTCCCACTGCACGACGTCACCACCCCACCACCCACTCCTCACTACCCGCGCTCGCTGACACCAAGTGGCAGACAGGCCTCAGCATCTTCCAGGCTCTGGCTGGGCCAGGCCGGTACTCACTGCTTTCGAACTACCTTCTGCCACCCGGTGGCTGCTGGGTCACCTACCCTCCCCACAGATGCATTTCTTACTGGGCTCCTGCTTCAACTTCTGCACAGTGGTGGCTCCTGCAGGCTTTGAGGGTCTTTCCCCTGCCACCACCAGAGAGATGAGCCAGGGCTAGCTCTTCAGTCCTCTCCTCGGCCTCGGCCTCGGTGATCCCCATTAGTCCTGTTGATCTCGCTAGCCTGAATCCAGGTGTCCCAATCAGGCTGCTGACACCTAGTGAAGGACCTGGGGTCTTTGAAGGTTAGGGGAGAGTTTGGAGCCGAGCGGGTTTGGCGCAGGGCCAGGTGCTCTGGGTTCACCTGCAGTTTAATAAGCAGGAGGTGAGCTGGGGGGACGGTGGGGAGAGAGGTTAGGGGTGGAGGGGGAGACTTGCCAGGGCTAGCCAGGGCGGGGCAGCACCTAGTGCTGAGAGGGGGCGGGACTGCGGCTCCAGGACTCCGTCAGCCAGCGGGGCAGGGCTTCTTTCCTTGGCCTAGGAACCCCGCCCTACCTCAGTGGATTCTGCCTCCCCCCCCCCCATCCGTTGCAACATCTCATTTCTACCTCTCCCTTCTTAGTGGGGACGGCTCTGGGCTTTTGGAAAGACAGTTGCCATCCTCCCAACCCCCTTTGCCTCATCATGGCCACGGAGCATGCCCTCCTATCTTGCTAGGTCCACCTTCCTTTGGGCTCATTTCATAATCCATTTCTAGGTCCTCTTCTCCAGGACTCGCTAAATTTGAATCCCACCAGGAGACTCTTGGTGGAGGCTAGCCCCTGGCTATCTAGTTTCTTCCTCTGTCTCATCGTGATCATTGTGGAGCCTGTCTACCTGGCTTGGGCTCTACACACACACACACACACACACACACACACACACACACACACCCCACATGCACACAGGCACACCGCTTTAATATAAGGGCTGACCCCTCTGATCTAGGCTGCTAAGAAAGTTCTTTTAAAACATACTCCGCTATACTTCATTTCAAGGACTGCTGAGGGTGAGTGTGTGTGCGCAGGGGGGCGGGGGTTCCTTAGGTTTTCTATGGCAATGTCACACTATGAGCAGATGGGTCTGAGGAAGGGAGGAGGGTAAAAGGTAGGAAGGGGACAAACCCAGGAATATAAACAGGCCTGCAGACTTGGGGGGGGGGAGGAATAAGGACAGGAACAGGAGTCTCCAAGGAGCTTGACAGAGTCAGGGGGAAAAAATGTTGTGAGAGGGCCTTAAAATCATGCTAACTTCTTTGCCCAGCCCTAAGGGCAACAATGATGTAAGTGACCAGGGCACTGGTACCCTCAGCATCTTGTACCATGAATGCAGACAGGCTGCTGACTGCCTGGGTGCTGGACATCACATCTGTTAGGGATGAACAGAGGACTCCTCCATCAGTCCCTCAGGAGGTGAGGACCAGGAGATTTGATTGTAGGAGGTTCAGGAGGCCTAGGCTTAAGTCCTAGCGTGCCATAAGTGAGAGGAACTAAAGGAGAGTGTGGTAGATTTGCAAAGCTGTCCCCGGAGCTGCCATGGTTAGGTGCTCCTGGGCCTAAGACCCAGCCACATTGGGAATGAATGGAAAGAAGGGGCCTGACATCCTTCTGCAAGCCAGGGTCCCAGCCCAGGAAAAACCAGCAGTATAAGTAGCCAGAGCCTGCAGTGCAACATTCTGTAGTGCAACATCCTAAAACATTGTTTCAGAGAGTATAGTTTTAAGACCAGGCATCTAGGGTCTGGGGAATGTAGTGGCACTTAGGGAAACTGAGGCACAGATAATCATATCTCGGGGTCATCTAAAGTCCTAGTATTTTGATGACATTCTAATAAATTAGCAAACATGTATTAAGCACTTAGTATATATTGGGCATTGTACTAAAACACGGTATCCATGGTTTAGGGTCCTCAAATGGTCCCCACTTGGTAGGTCCTATTATTATCGTTACAAATGAAGCGAAGAGAGGTTGGGTAATTTGCTGTTCGTGATACAGTTTATAAATGAGCAGGAGAGCCAGGACTCCTTGCAGTCCACCTGACTTTAGAGCTCCTGCCTAACCCTCTCCTGTATGCATTTGAACTACAAGATCAATGCCCACCAAACCCAGAGGTGAACTGTACTCCAAGTACTCCAAGAAGTAAACACACACACACCTATGTTTGAGTAAACACACCCACTCTGTATCATGCCTAAGTGTTCCCACATGCACAGCACACAGCACAGGACTCCCCCCCCCCCGCCCCGCCCCGCCATCCCAGCACCCCAGGCTTGGGAGCATGCATAGATGATTTGCAAGGAGCGAATGGGGACCAGACCTTTATTCTTTCTCCCTCCCTCTTTGACTTGAATGGGCAGAGCCTAAGCTTTTCTGGCCCTTCCTTGTTCCCACTGGCCCCTAAATCATCTTCCCTTCATACTCCCCTGTCCTCCAAGCCTACTCCCCCCGGCCCCCTTTCTGGCTGTTGGCTGTGGCCTATAGTAGCAGCTGACTCCACTTAGATGCTGGCAGTCTCTGTCCCAGATCAAAGGCAGGGCGGCTAATTGTGCATCGTAACAAGCCCCCCCCCCCCCCCGCTCCGGGCAGCCCAGCTGGCCATGGCCCCACCCTTTTCCCCCTCCAGCTGGCCAGATGGCACAGTGCCTGCATCTGCCCAGACAGTTGGGGCCAAGACCGAAACTGGGGCCCTGAATGGGAGCTGGGGCAGACCCAATGGGCAGGACTTCTCTGAGCATGGATGCTTAGAGCATAGAGTGGCCAGGCATGCCCTGGTCACCTCCACACGTGGCTGTGACAGCTGTCAAAGGCATGTAGTGGGGAGTCATCTTAAGTTGCATGGGGTTTAGAGTTCTCTAAGGTTGTGGGTTATATTTTTCTGGGTTCTTTCATGCCTGTCTTCACCAAAACCTTAAAGATGTAGTTGCCTCTGAATACCCTTCTGGACTCGATGCCAAGTCTGTACAGAGTCATAGGCCTGGAAATTGGGATATCTGGGTTTCCTTCTCAGCAGGAAGACTCAGCTGGAGCCCATGTCCCTAAGTAGAAAATTGGTGGCCCTGGAAGGTGAAAAGAGCTAAGTGGGGGCTTGCTTGGCTCCATAACCTCTGTAGCCTTGGGATGTCCCAGTTTGCATAGTGTGTGTGTGTGTGTGTGTGTGTGTGTGTGTGTGTGTGTTTGGTGGTGTGTGTTTTGGGGGTCAATGTTGAGGTCTAGACTGCCTCTGGAGGTCTGAGTATTGCCATGTGTCCTAGAGTAGACAAGTTGATGACTCTCCCAGCAATAAGACATGCTTAGAGCTCTGAAGATAAAAGGCAGGGGATAAATGCAGGGTGCATGTCCTGGAGTTTTGGGTCTACCCTTAGGCTCTACCCGCTCACAGCAGTTTCTGCTCCCCTGAAGCCTGTGCCAAGTTCCAGGAAGCCCTTTGAAGGCTGCAGATCAATCTTCATCCCTTCCTGTTTGGTCCTAGCTGTACTCCTTACAAAACAGAAAAATGTGACCAGGATGTCATGAGCTAGAGAGAGAAGATGAAGAGGTAGAATCTGCTTCGTAGACTTCCACTAATCCAAATGATTTGCTCTAGACATGGGTCATGAGCTGCTAGGCTCTGTCTTTGATCAGGGTGAAACAAAAAACAATGATGTAAAAAAATGTAGCAGAACTGAATGAGATCAGACAGCAAGAAGACTCCTAACTCAATAACGGCAATGTTTCTGTAGTATTTGTTATGAGTGTGACACCATTCCAAGTACTTCAAATGCAGTAACTTGTTCAATTCTTAGAGAAACAACTAGCGAGATAATGATAACACTCGTTTGCAGAGAGGGAAACTGAGGCACAAAGAGATTAAGTCTTTTGGCCCAGGACTTAGTTATTAACAACTAGTCAGTAGAAGATCCAAGATTGCAAACCTCGGCACTAATCAGAAATCAGATCTTAGCTGCTCAAAACCCATGAAATCTTTATTAACATTTGTCTGAGCACAAAGAGCTTTGAATGCAAAGAGTGAAGCTTAGGGCAGGAATGGGCTAGGGGTTATATATAGTCCCACATAGCCCTCTCTGGAGCTTATAAGGCCGCTGAGAGACCCGAGACTTTGTCCTCTGTCTTTGATGATGGAGTGGGAGGTTCCCGTCTGTTTCTTCTGAATCTCTGGTATCCTTCAAGGCCATCACCCTCCCGCCACATTCTGGGTTTCCTCTACAAGGATCTATGGCACAGATGGATTCTTCACCTTGTGAAGACAGTTCTTCTGGCTTCTTCCATTGCCTGCTCTCTTCAGAGTCCAGAGACTAGCCACAGGCTTGTACTAAAGCTGCTTCTAGCTAGTGCTTTCTCAGTGGGGAATAAGCAAGAAGTAGCCTGCAGGTCTGAGAGCTGGATCTACCTCTTGGAGTAGACCTCTCCTGGTACAGGTTCAGAGCTCTCTCAGGAGGTGGCTCGGGCTGGGGCACCCACAAAGAAAACAGTACAACAGGCACCAGGCCAGGTTAGCACATCCCAGGGCCCTGTGAGTGTCTCAATCAGAGAGAGTTTTTTTTGCCTCTTAAGCCTCTAATGAGAAGCAGAATCTGTCTTCCCACTCAGTTTGCAACCCTGCCTGTTACACGCCAGATGCCACTTAGGACACTGGGGTCACCTGCACCAGCTTCAGAAGTTATCAGCAGACCCAAGACACAATGAAGGCAGGGTGGCGGGGATATGAGAGGGTACTCACTTCTTTCAGTCAGGTCTTGTGTACCAGGATAAAAACCATCAGGAGGGAGAGGGTTCCAGACTGAATCTAAAGGGGGCACACTGCAGTCCACAGTCTGGGGTAGGACAGATGACCTTAGCCTGCTGCCCACTAGCATCTCCTGGGGGCTGGAATTCCATCACTTGTAATTTATTATTTGGGTTAAACTTCGCCTTCTTTCTCCAGGCTATTTTAAAATTGTAGATATCACCGTGAAAGGCAGTAGATTAAGTGCCTGATCTGAAAAACAATGTGTTTGCCGGGCACTTTCTGCCCTGGAGAAAAGATCTAGACATAGGAATCCCAAACCTGCTAAGGGGGTGTCAATGACAACGAGAAGGGAGTGCAATTCCTGCCCCCCATTCCTCTTACACTCCATTTGAATCTCATGGCGTGCTAGCAAGTCATCCACACCCAGCTATATCCTCAGTCGTTTCTACCATGTTTTCTTGGTCTCTTGCCTCAGGCTTTCTTTTTTTCTTCAATGGCTTATTTTTATCTTAGGTTCATTGGTATTTTGCTTGCGTGTACGTCTGTGTGAAGGTGTCAGATCCCTGAGGAACTGTTGCGAACTGCACATGGGTGCTGGGAATTGAACAGGGTTCTTTAGAAGAGCAGCCAGTGCTTTTAACCGCTGAGACATCTCTCCAAACCCTTGCCACAGGTTTTCGAGAGAGTGCTTTCGCCTACGCCATAGCAGCTGCTGGAGTGGTGCACGCAGTGTCCAACGCGTGCGCCCTGGGTAAACTACAGGCTTGTGGTTGCGACGCCTCCAGGCGTGGGGACGAAGAAGCCTTCCGTCGGAAGCTGCACCGTCTGCAGCTGGATGCGCTGCAGCGCGGTAAGGGCCTGAGCCACGGGGTCCCAGAACACCCTGCTCTGCCCCCTGCCAGCCCTGGCCTGCAGGACTCCTGGGAGTGGGGTGGCTGCAGTCCGGATGTGGGCTTCGGAGAACGCTTTTCCAAGGACTTTCTGGACTCCCGGGAGCCTCACAGAGACATCCATGCACGCATGAGACTCCACAACAACCGTGTCGGCAGGCAGGTGAGATTCACAGTCATGTTCCCACTGCTAAGCGGGCTCCGCCTCCGCTCGGGGTAGTTCCCCCTTCTAGGAATCACAGTATTTCCCCAGTTCAGTAACCTCACAGCCCTCTCTTAATTCAGCCAGCAAAATGCCATGGGGACCCCTTCTACTGTGCGCTGGAGCATCGCAGGGGGCCTAGCGGTGCAGAACAACTTGCTCCTCCCATTTTCTCTGCTGACCAACAGAGATCGGAGTAGGCAGGCATTCAGGACCGGGACTGCCACAGCCTCCTGCCCTGTAGAGGCAGAGCTTGAAGATCACCAATCATGTACCCCAGCCCTAAATGTCTCACAGCTCTTGAGCTGTGTCTTGAGCTTTCTGTTCAGTCTACCAGCAGGGAACTCTTGCCGACTGAGGACTTATTATGATAGCTTCCACCTTCTTTCTCCTTTTTCTGGAATGCTCACACTACCTTAAAGTTCCTTCGAGTAAAAGTGACACCACCAATAATAACACACACACATACACACAGAGAAGGGAGGAAAAGCATAGTAGATTGAATTGATCAAACCTTATTTATGCATTAGGAATTTGTCCTGAGCTATCAGCCTGCCTACTACTTACCCATGAAGTCAACATTCTTAATGACCCTGTGCTCAGGTATGGAAACCGAGGCACAGAATAACTGGGAGACTTGCCTGAGGTGGGACGTGGTAGCAGGCAGGCTCCATCCCCAGTCAATCTCCTGTCTCCATTCTTTTCCCTTCCTCCTCTTTACCCTTCTGCTCAGCCCTGGCTTCCTCTCCCTATACTCTTTTTCCCTTGGCCTCTGAGCCGGTTCCAATCCCTCCAGTTGATTCAGCCATTTCCATCTTGGCTTTGGGTGAAGGTGAACTGAGACATGGTTACCCTCAGGTCCCATGCAGCTCCCACCCAGCCTTATCCTGTGCGTGGGGCCCCTTTCCCAAGCTCCTGACACCACCCCAGCCCAGACCAACAGAGCCTCCTCCTTGTCCTTGTTAAAGTGGTTAATTAATGGCTGCAGCCTGTGGGAAGCAGATGTTCTGGAGCTGTTGGCCTAGGGAAGCTTGGGGGTGGGGTGGGGTGTGTGTGTGTGTGGGGGGGGTTCCCACATGGTGCTGACACCACAGGCTACACTTGTGGGCTATGCAGCCCTTCAGTACCCAAAGCAATAGGCTCCCTCGCTTATGGCCTTCGTGAGCAGCTGCGAAGACCCCAGATCCTTCATTGCATTCTTTAAAAGTCCTTGCAGTGGGGATTGTGGGAAATATGGGCAACTTCCAGTGGGGGTGTCTATAAGGGTTACACTAAGGGGTACTTTGGGGGGAGATTGTAGAACAAGTTGAGCACTGAGTGAGTGGCAAGTGGGTTTCCCTTCGAGACCTGGGAATTGGTCTGTTCCAATAGGGCTGACAACTTGACAATTGCCACAATTGCCTTGTCTGGGATCTGTTCTGCAGTCAGGGAATGCTTCAGCACCTGTGTCTCTCAGTGTGAAGAGAGTTGGAATAATGGCAGGAGGATGTCTCCTTAGCTGCTATCTTCTCCCCTCACCTGGTTCCCTGCAAAGAGCTGCGGGGCACAGCTGGGGGCTGGGTGGCAGTGGGAGGGGGCCTTTCCTCACTCACGACCTGGAGGGAGGCCAAAGGCTTTGGGGTTGGGAGGTAGGTGAGCAGGCACCTCCTTGCTCCAGGGAAAGGAGAGGGAATTTCCCTGAAGATTTAGGATCCCCAGGGCTCAGGAAGCAAGAACCCCCAAGCCCAAGGGCCCCCTTGCAGTTGCTAGAAAGGCTGGCGAGGAAGGAAGGAGCTCGAAGAAGGGAATTCCCCCAAAGCCTAGCCAGATGGGAGGTGGGTGGGAGGGGTGCAGGAGAGCCTGAAAAAGTTCTGAGCTCCAGATTCAGACCTCAGTATTTGCTTCTGTACAATGGGAGCCGGTTTCCAGCCCCTGTGGCCGGGGGAGGGTTGAGACACTGGATGCTAGCTAGTCTAATCCCTCTCGGTTCCTCTCTCTGTAGGCGGTGATGGAGAACATGCGGCGAAAGTGCAAGTGCCATGGCACCTCAGGCAGCTGCCAGCTAAAGACGTGCTGGCAGGTGACGCCTGAGTTTCGAGCAGTGGGGGCGCTGCTGCGCAATCGCTTCCACCGCGCCACGCTCATCCGGCCGCACAACCGCAACGGTGGCCAGTTGGAGGCCGGCCCCGCGGGGGCACCCTCGCCAGCTCCCGGCACGTCAGGGCTGCGCCGAAGGGCCAGCCACTCCGACCTGGTCTACTTTGAGAAATCGCCCGACTTCTGCGAGCGCGAGCCGCGTCTGGACTCGGCGGGCACGGTGGGCCGCCTGTGCAATAAGAGCAGCTCGGGCCCGGACGGCTGCGGCAGCATGTGCTGTGGCCGCGGCCACAACATCCTGCGCCAGACGCGCAGTGAGCGCTGCCACTGCCGTTTCCACTGGTGCTGTTTCGTGGTCTGCGAAGAATGCCGAATCACCGAGTGGGTCAGCGTCTGCAAGTGAGCCGACCCAGGCTCCTCTGGGTCTCAGGAAAGCTTCTCCACCAGGTGCCTGGCTTCTGTTGCTAGCGATCTGGGCCAGGCAGCAGCATCTTTGGCTTCTGAGAGAGGTGGTTGGCTCTTTCTGCTCTCAGGATCTGCAATCACTAAACGGTCCGGACCTGACTGACACCCACTCTGTGGGTTCCCCTCTTTCAGCTCCTAGCTCAGACAGCTGGGGGTGATGTTGGAGACTGCCCCACACCCTAGGATATGTCACCAAAGCAGCCCAGCCTGACAGACCTATCTCCTGTCATCTTTTCTCCCCTTCTCCACTGAAGCTGACGCGCGCGCCTGGCAAGGGGAGAAAACAAAAATGAAGAAACACGCAAAATCAGGCTGAAGTGATCCTATAAAGGCCCCAGACACCCTCCTGTGAAGGCTTCTGCCCCTATCGTTCATTTAACAGATATTTATTTTGCACTCTTTGTGGCACTCTCTGGGGGAAAGAGAAGCCTTCTGGAGTTTACAGGCTTACTAAGGGAGGTGACAATAAACCAGTAAACACACAAACAAGGCTATGGGGAAATTTAAGCATGGCACTGGGTATACCCTGATTTGTGAGGAATGGGGCCCTTTCCGCCAAAACTAGCAGCCAGGGAGATTTCTGAGTTGTGATATATACAAGCTGAGACCTGCAAGGTGAGAAAGAGTCAGTCATACAGAGACGGGGAAGGGCTTTGCAGAAGGGGACAGGGACCCAAAGCTCTGAGGGGAGAGAGACCTCCACCTGTTGGAGGAGCAGCCGAGCAGCCTCTGTGTTTGGAGAATAGAAATCAAAAGGTGATAGGAGAGGCTGGAGATTGGGGCAGCTGGGCAGGAACTGGGCTTTATTTAAGAAGAATCTGCAGAGAAGCAAGAAGTCTTAAGCAGTTGTAGTTTGATTCTCTTATGGGGGTCTGGCTGAAATGGAGACCAGCTGATAGCCAGAAAGCTGGTTACGGGTTACAGGGGACTAATACCTAGCCGGAGCCTGGACTGGATGACAGCAGTCGGGGTGTCTCTAAGGAATGGGATCCAGGGATCCTGAGCCCTCCGTGCCAGAACTCTAACCGCCCACTTTGTGCCTGAGCCCTTTGCCACAAGCCAGGACGAGTGGCTGTGCCCAGCAGCACCCGGCAGCAGAGACAGGCGGCACTCTGGGAAGAGTAATCCTGGGCAAGACCCAGCTCAGCCCAGCCTAGTGCCCCAGGGAGCAGGTGGGGCCAGGAGGTGCGGCTGGGAATAGGGTGGTGGGGGAGGGTGACAGACTCTGTAGTCCAGGCAGGGAAGCTGGGGGAGGGTAGGCAGCCTTCCTGAGCCCCCCATTGAGCCACAGCTCCAGGGGTCACGTAGCAGAGGTTAAAACGCCTCCTTGATTTTATGCTCCCACCAGGACACTCCTGAGCTGGAATTTGGGTTCATGCTTGTATTCACTTAGGCTCAAGTCTGGAGACTTTCTAGAACAGTTTATCTACCGTATCTAGGCCCACTGTTCCGTCCGTGACCTTGCTGGGTACCCCCATTTATCATCCAATGGCGTCCATTTTGACAAACCAAGCAGGGGGGGAGTCCTGTTCAAAAGGCCAGTTTACACAGACACCCCCCCCCTTTTCCTTGTCCTTATACCTTGAGGAGGTGACTCTGGAACATTCTCCTTTTGGCCCTCCAGTTGGGAGACTGGGCCCACTAGGTAGCTCCTGGCTCCCTGACCTCTAACTGCAGCGTTCCAGCAGCTCCTAGGCATGCCCACGGACATCAGGACCTCCCAAGTGCCCAGTTCTGCTGCCTCGGTGGAGAAGGGGGGATTCTCAACCATGCCCCCCCCAAACAGCCCCACAGGCAGGTGGGTGAGTGTCTCTGGGGGAGGAGGGGTAGGCAGGAGCAGGCAGACAGACACACCTGCCTCATTCCTTTCCTCTTGTTCATCCTGGAGAGGACTGTAGGGGCTGGGTTCCCCCTTCTTCCCTCCCAGCCTGAGGAGGAAGAGACGTGTGCAGGGGAAATTGGAGGATGGAGGGATAGTCTCAGGTCCAGTAGCATCCACTACAGCATTAGCCTTGACCTCTACCTTTCAGAGGTTGTGGAAGGAGACTGGAAGTGATCGTTACAGGATGGAGTTTGGGAATAAGGTGGAACAGCAGCATGCTGCCTGGTCTGAGAGGAGGGCTGAACGGGGCAGGGGAGGGACACTGAGCTATGAGGGAGTTCCAGTGGCAGAGTTGGATGTATGCTAGTGTGACCTGCGAAGTTGGGAAAGGGACAATGTTATTTTCCGCTAAGTTACCACTCAGTCTCACTGGTCTGGATCAGAAGCTGAGTCCTGGGACCGAGGCTGGGTCCCATAACAGCAGAGTGCCCCAAGGGACTCCATAAGGGCCTTCAAGGGAGGGGGTAAAGGTGATGGAGGTGGGAAGGTGCATGCTTGGCTTATGTACACTGTCTGAAGGTGCCGTGGGAATGATAGCAGGTGGGAAATACTTGGAAATGGGCTGAAATGAACGTAAGTTTAGGGAGAAGGTGGGCTGGAGAACTTGGGTCTCACCGGAGGTGACCAGGGATCATTCCAAGGAAGAAAAGACCTCCCTTGTGCCCCTACACCTTTGACCTTTGACCTGAGGAAACAATAGATCATTTCAAGGGCAGTATTAAGTGGGGTCTATCATCCCCAAAAGAGGGAGGTAGGGAGCTAACAGCAAATGAGTCTGGTGGACTGAAGGGGACAGTGCTGGGGTTAACGGTCTGGAAGAAACAGCTGGCTGGAGTGTGATGAGAACCCAAGCATCTGGCTTTTCAGTTGCCCAAGGGGACCTAAAGGGGAAGGGCATTCAAAGACCAGCTTGCCAGCTGCAGAGTACCTGGGTGAGAAGCGAGGTCAAGGCCATCCGTCATTCCGGAGCTCCCTCCCTTTCCCTCTCCATTTTCTGAATTAACGCGCCCCCAGCTAGCCTCTGGCAGGGGGCCTTCCACTCTGGAGAGTGGCCAGGCCCCAGCCTCAGCACCCCCCCTCCTCCCTCCCCACCCCCCTCTCATGTGGTTGCCGGCAGCTGCTTGCGGTCGCCCCATCCCTTGCGCTCAAGGCACGGGGACTTTCCAACAGGGGAAAAAATGAGTTAATGAGAGTGGGAGCCGGGGGCGGGAGGGACAGGTCCCTGTAATCACAGCTCCACTGTGGGGCCTGCGTACCTCCTGGTCCTTCCCCAGCTTCCGGCTGCCAGCACCCGCCTTGGCTTTCTGCTGGGGGAGGGGGACAGGTTGGCGACACGGAGATCCCTTTTCAGATGCCAAGCTCTCTAGGACCCTTGAGCTGCCTTTTTTTTTTCTGTACATCTGAGGACAGAACCTGGGACACCCCATGATCCCTCTTTGATACAATCCAGAGTCCTTTGCTGGTGAATTAGAAGAGTAAGGGGTACCGAAGAGAACCCTTTGCTGTTTCGAGACTGCGTACTGCGCAATGTCCCCGGTTGCTATGGCAACCAGGGCAGCCGAGGCGTGTCCCCGGGCCTGGGAGGTACCCCCCTTTCTCGCCGCCCGCGGGGCCAGGCCCCGCTGCTGTGGTGCGCGGGGGTGGGGGGTGTGCCGTTACCATGGCAAGGGTGAGCTAGGAGGGCACATTCTTCCCCAGGGTGGGAGCGCCCTGGGGACACGAGAAGGGGGGTGACGGGGGCGGCAGAAAGGGGAGCAGAGGATGGTCAGAACAAGGGAGGAGTCTCGGACAAGATCAGCTAGGATTTCTGAGGTTGGGGCGGGAGAGTTTGGAATCTGTCCTCTCCCCTACTCCAGCTCTTCTGAGGTGTCCCTCTCATTCTCCTGCACACTTCTTGGGGTTCACAGCCTCTATTTCTAAGAAAGGGACTTCCAATAACCAACCAAAACCCCTTTTGGCTATTCCATGTCCGATCCATGGAACTAAGAGGCCCGTCCCACTCCCTTCCCAGTAGCGTTGAAGCCCGTACTGCTAGCCACTGCCCTGAAATTAAGGCCCTTGCTGGTCCCTGTGCCACCCGCCTAGGCTTCTGCCTGACCCTGTCCGCTGCCAATTGCAGCTTTGCCCAGCAGGATTACCTAGGAGACCCAGGAGAGGCCAGGGGTTTGGAACAGCAGGCAAATAAAGACGGGGGTGTCCTTGACCCCCCCAGGGTCCTCATCTAGAATTTTAGGCTCCTCCCCCTCCCCTCTCCTCCCCTCCCCTCTCCTCTCCTCTCTCCTCTCTCCTCCCTCTCTCTCTCTGTTGCAATGTCTGGGGTCCAAGGCTGTGTGTACTTAAAAAGTTCAAGGCCCTTAAGGCCTATTCTTTTTTCCACCGCAGGCTGCCGCGTGGGTCTCCTCTGGCTCCACGCCCTGACCGATGGACTCAGCTTGGTCTTGCTGAGCCAAACACAGGGCAGCCTCCAGCAAGTAACTGATGTTCTGTGGAAGTCACAAAACGGCGCCCCCTTTGGGCAAGAGGGTTCCCCTTTTCTGTCTGGGAAGGAAAACAATCAGGGAATCTACAGAGGATCGACATTGGAGCGTATTGCCACCACCCTGTCCCCTGCCTGATCTTTCCTGCGGGTTAGTCTGCGAGGGCTCGAGTAAAGCTTCGCGCCTCCCGCAGTCCAGCTACTCACATCTGGCGGGCAGCTGGGAACCGCCCACCACAAACTACTGAGGACACGGCGCCCTCTGTTGGTGCTGAGTGGTGACGCACCGGGGCCTGTGCCGTGTGCCTTTGCGGCAGAGGATCCAGGGTTTCGCTCCTGATCTGTGGGACTCGGGTTCCACTCATTCCACGTCCTTTGCTTGCGTTAAAACCCTACCCTCGCCGGGCGGTGGTGGCGCACGCCTTTAATCCCAGCACTCGGGAGGTAGAGGCAGGCGGATCTCTGTGAGTTCGAGACCAGCCTGGTCTACAAAAGCTAGTTCCAGGACAGGCTTCCAAAATCACAGAGAAACCCTTTCTCGAAAAACAAAAACAACAACAACAAAAAAAAAAAACAAAACAAAACAAAAAAAAAACCCTACCCTCTGGCTCTCGTAGCTCCAAAGTCGTACTCAACGGGCCTTTAGCTTCCTGCCCGTCACGACCGTTTTTGCTGATCCTCTGTTCTGCTCGCACGTGTGCCTAAAACTCAGTCTAGTGACCTAGCTTCTTGGGACTTCACAAGGTCACAAGCTCTGACTTCAGGTTCTGAGATCCATGTGATCCATGTCCCACGATCACTCCGGGCTTAACGTAAAAGTCCTAAATCAGGAACATGGTTGCATAATTAATATACATTTACTCAATGGAATTCCTTGCTGTGTCCTTTAAAATGGGGTGGTTGAAGAATATTTAGTGTCTGTCATTTAGTGATTTAATATTTGCTCTATACAGGGAAAGGATATATTAACAAAAATTAGCACGGGGGGGCTGGAGAGATGGCTCAGCGGTTAAGAGCATTGCCTGTTCTTCCAAAGGTCCTGAGTTCAGTTCCCAGCAACCACATGGTGGCCCACAACCATCTGTAATGAGGTCTGATACCCTCTTCTGGCTAACTGTATAAGTAATAAATAAAAAAAAAATTAGCACGGGACAAGGTTGCTCTTGTGAGAAAATCCGACAGGCATCCAAGAGCCGAATTATTTTGGATGAGGAATTCTAAGTGGCTTAAAATTTGTTCACGTTTATATGCATTTTTCATTTGCGTTAAATGAGCCTATTTTATTTGATCATATGATCACAGTAATGATTCCATATACTGAATGCTTTGATCCAAAAGTCAGAATCGCATTATAGTTTTCAAAAGGTGGTAAAATACTCTAGAGGTAGAGGCAGGTAGAGATCTATGAGTTCGAGGCTGGCTGGTTTAAATAGCTATACAAGCTTAGGTCAGCCAACACTACATAGAGAGATCTTATTTAAAAAAATAAGGGGGGGTTAAAACTTTAAAAAATGAATTATCTGTGTGTGCAGTGGCCCACAGAGTCAGAAGGGCATCAGTTCCTAGAAGCTGGAGTTACAGGCACTTGCAACCTGCCCAGCACGATGCTGGGACCCAAACCCAGATCCTCTGGAAGAGAAGAACTTGCTCCTAACAACTGAGATCTCCAGTCTCACATCGTGTTATCAGAATATGCCAGATTGTGAAAAGAGTCCTTGTAAAACTAGGAATTGGGAGACTGGGACTTTTAATAAGAGCTAGTATGTCCCACCTGGTGGCGGTGGTGACGCGTGCCTTAGGAGGCAGAAGTTCAAGGCCAGCCTGGTCTACAGGGTGAGTTCCAGCACAGCCAGGGCTGTTACACAGATAAACCCTATCTTGAAAAACAACCAACCAAACAACCAACCAACCAACACACACACACAAAAAAAACTATTGTGATTATGTTATTGGGATTTTCTTTTAAAAATCCAAAAGTTTGTGGGCCTGGAAAGGTGACTCAGCAGTTCAGAGAACACTGGCTGCTCTTGCAGAGGACCTGGGTTCAGTCCCTAGAACCCACACAACCAACTCTAACTCCATTCCAGGGGATCTGACACTCTGTTTCAGCCTCTTTGGGTCCCAGACATGAACATGGTAAATATACATACATGCAATCAAAATATTTATACACATAAAATTTTAAAAAATCTAATTTGTGTGTGTGTGTGTTTTGGATGGGGTTTCTCTGTGTATCCTTGACTATTCCGGGTCTCAATCTGTAGACCAGGCTGGCCTTGAACTCAAAGACCCACCTGCCTCTGCCTTCCTATTTCTGGGATTAAAGGTGTGTGCCACCATCATCCCCAGCAAAAAATTAAAAAGAAAAAAATTAATCCTAAGAGTTTGTAATGGGAATAGGTGTCTGATCTCAGAGAAACCGAAACCACCAAGTTGTTAGAGAGGTCCTTGTGGTGATTTGAATGAAATGCTCCCCCTAGGCACAGGGAGGGGCGTTATTGGAGGTGTGGCCTTGTTAGAGGAAGTGTGCCACTGGGGGTGGGCTTCGAGGTTTCGGAAGTTCAAGCTAGTTCTAGTGCCTCTCTTTTCTTGCTGTATGCAGATCTGAATGTAGAACTCTCAGCTACCTCTCCAGCACTGTGTCTGCCTGTCATGACGATAGCAGACTAAACCTCTGAACTGTAACCCAGCCCCAATTAAATGTTTTCCATTAAGAGTTGACATGATCTGGCTTGGAGAGACGGCTCAGCGATTAAGTGTACTGACTGCTCTTCCAGAGGATTTGGGTTCAATTCCCAGCATTCACATGGCAACTCACAACTGATTGTAACTGCAGTTTTAGGGGACCCGACATTGTCACACAGACATACATGCAGGCAAAACACCAAGTAAATAAAAATAAATAAATTAAAAAAAAAGAGTTGTAGTGATCATGTTGTCTTTTCATAGCAATCAAACCCTAACTAAGGTAGTCCTTGTGTCTGTATGCACCCGGTGACATCTGTGGGTGGGATGGTGGAATTGCCATTTTTCCATTGCAAGACATGTATGAAGATGCTGCCACAACGAATAATACAGACAACTGGCCAAAAGTCTAATACTTTCTTCTTGTTCTTCATCCTCCTCGGTCTCGGCACCAATGAGCATCAGCTGTCCTCTCTTGTGACCCAAAAGGATGTTTTTGGACATCATCCTGCCTGGCTTTTCTCTCATTCTTCTCTCACTCCGTGACTGCTCCTTTTTGCCTGCCTACACTGGCCACAAACTGGGGATCGAATGCAGAACATCACAGATGGCTAGGCGAGTGCTCTACTACCAAGCTACGTGGGACCATTGGAAAGGTACAGAAGCGTTAGAACGGTTGTGGAGAATGCTCTCCTCTGCTGAACCATGGGAGAAGTTGCCCACATGCAATCCTATTATCGCTAGGGCTTTAAATATGTATGTGTTTTACAAATACGCCTTCTCCTTCTAACCCAATATGATACTCCCAATCAGAAAATTAGTATTGCTGCATCAATGCTGCCCAACCCCCAGCCCTTATTAGACATTAGAGCCAAGGCTATCTCTTTGCAACAGAAGGATCTAGTCCAGAATTTTCATCACACTGACTTTTGTCTTTCTGGTGTGCTTCCACCTGACACAATTACAAAGTTTTACTTTCATGACCAGGACAATTTAGAAGATTACAGACCTGTTGCATTGTAGAACATTCCTACATGTGGATTTCTCTGTTGTTTCTTCATGATTAGATGTGGGTTATGTGTCTTTGGCAACAATACTGCAGATGTTAAATCTTTCCCTCACTGCCCCATTATTTATTCTGATGCTTAAAATTCCCTAGATTGATCTGGTCCAGCTGCCAAGTTAGTTTCTGTCTCAGTAAAATCATTGAGCACTTCCTTATTTTATGGCCTGGTATTTTCTCTGCCCCAGCCCTGACACCAGTCGTCTTGAAAAACATCTTTTATTTCTCTCAATGGAAGATAAAGTGTAGAAACTGATATTTGCATTCTAGATAAGCTTATTATTCTCAGGGTATCACTGCCTCCAGACATCTCTGTGGACAGTGTTAGAAAAATATGTTTTAGTGTACAATCAACCAGCTCTTGCCTGTTAACCTATCATCTATCCACCAACACAGGGTATCGGTCTCATGGACCAACATATCAATGCAGAAAAAAATGACTTCACCTTAAATCCACTCAGAAAACACAATTTGTCTTCATTTCCTCTTTTTTCCATTTTGCGTTCCTTTCTCTCTTCTTGCCACCGCCACTTCATCTGCTCGCCTTGCAGACATTATCTTCTTCCATGCTGGACTCCAAGAACCTCTGCCATCCCATGGTCCCCATTGCCCACAACACAGATACTGCACATCTCCTGCTCCCACCTCTGTCATGACCGATAATGAAATGATTCAAAAAGAAAGGGGGCCAAGGCTTAAAACAATTCCACCCCCTTTGGAGCTTTAGGGAATTTCCTTAATCTGTTTCCTTTCATAAGTGGCATCCATTCCTCCAGATCTTTGTATTGAAAAATCCCTGGATTCATAGAGGCCTTTGTTTTGATGACATTTCACATCAGGTTCACCACAGTTTGCTGTTTCCCTGGCCTGCCTGTTCTCTCTATGTCAAAAACTCCACAAAAGCCAACTCAGACTCTCCCTTTTGTGCTCTCTCTCTCTTTCTCTCCCTCTCCTTCTCTGTCTCTGTCTGTCTGTCTGTCTGTCTGTCTCTGTCTCTCCCTCTCCTTCTCTGTCTCTCTCTCTCTGTCTCTCTCTCTCTCTCCCTCTCTGTCTCTGTCTCTCTCTCTCTCTGTCTCTCTCTTTGTGTGTGTGTCTCTCTCTCCCTCTCCCTCGTCTCCGTGTCTGTCTGTCTCTCTCTCTCTCTCTCTGCCTCTGTCTCTCCCTCTCCGTCTCTGTCTCTCTCTCTCCCTCTCCATCTCTGTCCCTCTCTCCCTCTCTGTCTCTGTCTCTCTCTCTCTCTCTGTGTAGGTTCTGTGTTTCTAATCTGAGGAATGGAATTGAGTACATAATAGATGCTTAATAAGTATATTTGAATAAGTGAATGAATAAATCAGCATCTGTGGAAATGACTGCTAATCTCTGTCTTTGGCCCAGCTTTCCTTTCTAAGATTTTTTTTTTTTTTGAAATTCTACCTTTAGCCAAATGTTTTGTGGTAGGTGTATATCACTCCAAAGCAAACTTAATTAATGCAGATCCATTGTTTAGGTGTGTATTTGTTCATCAAAGAACTAAGTAATTCCTCCCCCCCTACTGCTTTTTTTATGCCTCTCAGTCCCTGGTATACAACAGACACTTAATATCTGATGAATAAACAAACGCCCATCTCCTTCAAGCCAGTTCTCTGTAACCGGCTTACTTCTCCTTGTAACATCATCTTTCTACCCATGCAGTCTCAACATTGCTGTCTGCCTGCACTCTCCTCCTTTTTCCTTTCCATATTTATATCATATTCAGATTAAGACTGCTTTGAGGATCTGTTATACTGAAAGACCTTTGCTAGTCTCCTGTGGTTACATTTGGACATCCAGATCTGTATTATGTTGTGGCAGCAGTCCACATGAAAGGGGGCTCCCTGGGCTACTTCCTACTGCAGGCAGGACGCACAGGGAGATCTGGGCAGTTACAGGAGAGTGCACGCTAAAGGATTCCAGTTAAATCCTACCAAGGCAGGCAGAACAAATTTCTATTAGAAGGCAAGACGGTGGTGACCCTTGCAGGGGGACACATGACTAGAAGGGGACGTGACCAGGCTCTGGAAACTGGTGTTGCTATACATACTGTGTTCATTTTGAGAAAACTTAGATACCCTTAAGATTTTCTGTACGTTATTTTAGTGACACTAATACATAATTGTTTGGGGAAAAGAAGACAGCCAGCCATGTCCTTATTCAAGGCCTCTGAAGTGACACCATTTCTGAGAAGAGCTGAGTGGGTTGGAGGTGATGACCAGCTGATGTCTGGCCCGATTTATTTTTTTATTTCATTCACTTGTGGTTTTAGCACTTCCCACACCAAATACAACACGTTAAGGGGAGGTAAAAGAATTAATACTGTAGTTGCCGTTTATTGAAAGTTTACTATGAAATAAACACGGAGTGTTCATCGAACCCAATAGTTCTATGATAAATTATTATTATTGCACGTATCAGCAGAAGAACACGTCTCAGAAAGGTTGAGCAAAAAGCTTCTGGATTTTCATGAGTTCCTGAGGCTGTGGGGACGCAAATCTGGTCAACGTTGTTCCCTAGAAATCTAAGGTGGAGAGACCTGTTGACCACGCGGCCGTACCACAGAAACGAGGTCTTAGAGATGAGGTGGTACAGAGTTTAAATTTCGGCAGCCGTCTGCGGGCCTCGGCAGATTCCTTCACTCTTGGGAGCCTTTTAACTTGCCAAGCTGCGTAACAAGAGTAGTAAAAATAAGTAGGTAAATAAATACATAAAATAAGTACACAGTGCATTTCTCTAGGGGTTACTGTGGGGTCTGAATTACACCAGTGTGGTGCACATAACCTGAGTTCTCAGGTCACCACCTCGTCCCTCGCCTCCGAATGCGACTCTTTAGTTGTTCTCTGAAATGGACCAACGGCTTTAGTAGCCTTATTCCTGCTAATAGAAAACGGCCCGGGATGAAGCTGCGACCCCAGGACCCAGCCCAAGCAGCACGGCGGGGCGGTGACCTGGGTTGACTCCGGCGGACGAGTCGACTCTCTCTCGCGAGATCTAGCGAGAGTCCCGGCTCCCAGTGCGGAAGTGGGAGGCGGGCCCTGCGGAGCTCGCTCTTCTTAAAAGCTGGCGGGATCCGACCGAGGTCTGGGTCGCTTGCTGGAGTGGAGGTGGGCCAGCCAGACCCGGCATGGGGTTGGGCTCCTGCAGCTCCCGTGGATCTCCCACCCGCGCCTTTTGCCTTGTGTAGAGCCTGGGTGGAGGAGTAGGGGGAGAGGGCAGGTGGCTGGCCTTCTGCACCCTCTGTCTCCCAGGCCGCTTCAGGGGCCGTGGAAGGAGCCTTAACTACGCTCAAACGGTCATATTTGTAGACAGTAAAATGTAAGTAGTTCAGATCTATTTTGACTGCTGAATTCGGGATCTGGGGACCTTGGAGTGTTCTATGGGCGTTTCGGAGGAATTTAGTGGGGTGTATTTATGTAGCTAGTATGCATGCTTGGAGGGACATCCTCTAATCCACTCTGCTGGGAATGATAAACCCGATTTGAATATGCCTGAGGTGATTTGAACCTAGGATGCCTGGCATCAGAAGAATTGCATAATATAAAAGATTAGTTATTACACAAAATAATATTAATTTCTTGATATCATAACTCTTAGAGATAAGAAGCCTATTATTCCACAAATAAACAAACTATCCTGAAATAATAATCCAAGCTAGCAAGTTTGTAAGTCCCCAACTTTTCTTTAGTGTTCTGGTTATTATAGGAATTGTCCAAAATTTAGGCAATTGCAGAAATAATTTGTTTAAAAAATTCTTTGACAGCCTTATACATGTACTGGCTGGTTTTTATGTTAACTTGACGCAAGCTAGAATGATTTTGGAGGCGGGAACCTCAATTGAGAAAATGCCTCCACCAGATTGGCTATGGTGCATTTTCTTGATTGTTGATTGATGTGAGAGGGCCCAGCTCATTGTGGGCGTGGTGGCCCCACTTGCCGTGAGAAGGGCTGAGCAAGCCACAGATCAAATCTAAGCAGCATCCTCCATGGCCTCTGCTTCAGTTCCTACCTCCTCGACTGTCCCTGACCATGGGCTACCCCAGTGGTTCTCAGTCTTCCTAATGCTGTGACCCTTTAATACAGTTTCTCATGCTGTGGTGACTCCCAACCATAAAATTATTTTTGTTGCTACTCCATAACTGGTTTTGCTACTGCTATGAATCATTAATGTAAATATCTGCTATGCAGGACGTCTGATATGCAACCTCTGTTGAAAGGGTTGTTTGACCCAAGGGTGCCACGACCCCATAGGCTGAGAGCCACTCATGTACGATGAAATAAACCCTTTCTTCCCCAAGATGCTTTTGTCTTTGTTTTGTTTTGTTTTCAATCACAGTAATAAAAATGCTAAGACTCCCGTATCTAAAGTATTTTTATCACTCACACCCCATTCCCCTCTCTTATGCCCCTCCTGAAATTTTCCACAAATTTATCTCCCATTTCATATATTAAAGAAAAAATAACCTAATAAGTTTAATTAGAGTGACCTTCATGTGCATGGTATGGGCTTGGTACTGGTTCATGGTCAGCTTACCAGTGGCTACTATTAATCCCAAATATGCAGGGAGAAAGACCACCAACCCAAATCATATTGGCCAAATTAATTAAAGCAAGCTTTTTTTTTTTTTTAATTTGTATACATGGGCTGCCTTCCTTTTAGGTGGCATTCATGAGGTCAGCATTAGACATGGGGAAGATAAGGTTTTTTTGGGTTTGTTTTTAAACTTTTTATTTGTTTTTATTTCACATGCATTGGTGTTTTGTCTGCATGTATGTTTGTATGAGGGTGTTGGCTCCCCTAGAACTGGAGTCACAGGTAGCTATGTGGGTGATGGGAATTGAACCTGGGTCCTCTGGAAGAGCAGCCAGTGTTCTTAACTACAGACTAATAATGTTCATGCCAGTATTTCATCAGAGGGAAATCTTTTATTATAAGTTGTTTGTATCTTTTTGATGCAGAACACATCAAATGGGGGGAATGCGAGTCAAATAATCCCAAGCTAACTCCAAATAGAGTATACTAAGGTTTTTCTTTATTAAAAAAAGGAAACTCATGGAACAGGAACGGGGTCCAACATCTAGGTGTGGAGCGTGGGAAGAAGAGGGACGAGTGGCCTTTTGGTACCCAAAGCCACGCCTCAACCTGGTCCAGCCTCTCCAAGGCCATTGGCTGAAGGAGGTTCCCCATCATCTTGTTGATGTTACTAACTGTTGGTCCTTTCACTCCACTGAGATAGACATTGTAGTTAGAAATTCGTGGTGCACATTTATAATTCCAGGACTTGGGAGATAGAAGCAGGAAGTTAAAGGCCGGATACATAGTGAATTTAAGGCCACCATGGGCTATGTGAAACCTGCCTCAGAAGAAGAGGAGGAGGAGAAAAGAAACACACGAATAAGTTGTGGGCCGGTAGGTAAACATTATTCCAGTGCTGACGATCCCTGCTCTTTAAGCACTCAAGGCCCAGGGCTGGACTCCAAAAAGCTCTAAGCCCTAAGAGCGAGCGGTTCTATGCTACAGAATTAGAATCCAGATATGTATGACTCTGGGCACATCCTGAAGGCTGAATGTTCTGGCTTTTAAGCCCTGATCAGCACTTGGCAGCCATTGTAAACTGTTGACTTCGGTAGCAATGGGAGTCAGTGATCCAGAGCAGCGAGCAGTCGAAGGCGGTGGCTGCTGTTCTTGAACAGGCCTCAGACGGCCACCCTTACGCTCTACAGCAACAAGTGTTACATCTCTGGAACTGGGGTGTTGGAGACCCTTGACCCTTAAAACTTGGCAGCTCCCTGGTGACCAGGGCCTGTGACTTCTTGTCCTTAAGCTCTTTGCAGCCCTCCGCACCTCTCCAACACCCGTTTCCCTCAGTTTCTGGCCTGACCACTATCTAGAACTCTTCTCACTGCTACTGCTGCTGTTGCTGCTGTGACTGCTGTGACCACTAACACCTCTCCACTTCTCTCGTCCTCTCCCTGGTCAGCTCGGCTTATTTTATTAACTATAGAGATCAAAGACAGGCAAGGAAAGGACACCAAAGAGAAGCTTTAGTGGGCCTCATGTTACGGCATGGTTTGAGGGGCAGCACAGGGAGATGTCTACCTAGTGACTCACAGAGTTAGTCTAAGGGCCTGCTTATGCAGCTAGAGGTCTGGTAGTTACTTTCCTCCTCATTGTGACTAGTGTCTAATAAAAACAGAGGAGGGGGATTTGGCTCATGACTTCCAAAGGAAATCCCTTGTGTACGCAGTTGTACCAGCCATCATTCTTTCGTTACACCCCCAGGGAAATGCTCTCTTCTGGCCTGAGTGGAAATGGCCGTAGGTCACTCAGAGTTTACTAGGGCTTGGGATCATAAAAAGTCTGCAAGCTGAGGCAGTCACAGACAGGATAGTGTCTTCTAGAGCTGAAGCTGTCCGCCTGCAGCAAGCAGCACTGATTGCCATGCAGCTTCCTCAAGGTACCAGTGGCGTGTTCAACATTGCTAGCGCTGGTGTGAAGACAGTCTGCCTGGTGGCTTGGACAGCAGTCCTTCGCCCAAGAGAACTGAAATACCAGGAAAGGGAGTAAAAACTATCAACCAGAGCCTCGTATTATCCCAATCTCCATCTTAGCTTTTTAAAAGGAAAAATAGAATGCTTATAATAAAAGCTCATTGCCAACATTTTTAGCAGCAATTTAACAATGTCTCACCAGGGCCCTAACTGCTTAGCTGCTACCCCAGTATCCCAGCGAGACATGGTCCTCTCTAATCTGCCTCATTGTGATTGATTTAAAAGATAGTGTTTATAAAGGTATCTATATATAGGGAAAGCATAGCATACATAGGGGTTGGCATTATGTGCAGTTTCAGGAAACACTGGGGTTGCAAAATATCCCCTGGGGCGATAATCGCAAGATCTTGTGATAACTACAGGATAACCCATTGGGTTCTGGGTGAGGACCCAGTGAGGATGGTGGACCAGAAAGAAGAGGCCTTGAACCAGACCAGAGACTCATTGCAGTAGACATTTGAGAAAAATTGATAGGAAAAGAAGCATTTTATATGGCACACTGAAGTCTCCATCACCACCAGGACTAACCAAGAGCTGTTAGGTATGGCACACTGAAGCCTCTCTTACCACCAGGACTAACCAAGAGCTGTTAGTTATGGCACATTGAAGCCACCAGGACTAACCAAGAGCTGTTAGGGAAGCAGGAAGGAAGGAAAAACAAAGAGATTTTGTTGTTGTGTGTTTTGTATTTTGTTTTTGTTCGCTTGTGCTTTGATTCATTTCCTTATGGGGGGGGGGTGGCAGGAATGAGGGGAGGATGGGGACCAGGAGGCGAACTGAATTGGAGTCCATGATTGCACTGCAGTAATAACACATTTTGATCAATCGTGCCATAGGAAAGATTGAATGAGCTTTCTATTTTCTCCATAGGCAACAATGTAAAATTGTGGTTGTTAAAAAATCATTAAAGATGGGGCCTAGAAAGAGGACTTGGAGGTTAAGAGCTCTTCTTGCTCTTCTAAAGGACCTGAGTTTGGTTCCCAGCATCCACACTGGGCAACTCACTTCTGCCTGCAACTTCCAGCTTCAGGGAATCCAGTGCCCTCTTCTGCCTTCCATGGGTATCTGCACACACTCACACGGGGCACACACAAACACACACACACACACAAATAATAATAAATATTAAAATAAATATTAAAAAAAGTACAGTGGGGTGCAATTGTCCCAGGTGCTTGAAAGGCTAAGTCAGTAGGCTCACTTACTTGAGCCTGGAAGTCGGAGCCTAGCCAGATCCTGTTTTAAACAAAGATTGTGTGAATTTTTGGTATATATTAACTTTCAGGTTTTGGGATTTGGATGTAATTTTTCTCCCATTATAGAAGACGTTCACATTTATATCTGTTTTTGTATTTGTGTTTATATTCTTTTTTTTTCTTATTTCCTCAAGATGGTTTCTCTGTGTAGCCCTGGCTGTCCTAGAACTTGCCATGTAGACTAGGCTGGCCTCGAACTCAGAGATCCTCCTACCTCTGCTTCCTGAGAACTGGGGCTACAGGTGTGTGTCCCCACTGCCCAGCTATATTCCTTTTCTTCAGGGTTTATTGAAATTCTGTGAATTATGATCTCAGAAAATCTAGATCTCTCCTTGCATAGTTGCCATCTCCTGGCAATTCTGGCTAGGACAGGGCAGGCATCAGTCTCCTCCTTTTTTTTTTTAATTATTTATTTATTATATATACAATATTCTGTCTGTGTGTGTCTGCAGGCCAGAAGAGGACACCAAACCTCATTACAGATGGTTGTGAGCCACCATGTGATTGCTGGGAATTGAACTCAGGACCTTTGGAAGAGCAGGCAATGCTCTTAACCTCTGAGCCATCTCTCCAGCCCCCTCCTCCTTCTTGAGATGATGGACACCCAGAGAAGTTACATAGCTTGCTTGTGGTTTTGCCTGTGGCTGGATAAACCTCAGCTAGAAGCCAGTCTTTTCAGTTCTCAGGTCAAGCATTTAGTGGCAACAGTGGCAAGCACCTTCCTTATTCTAGAACTTCCCGCTGTCTGCTTGTCCCGTGTTGGGTTCTAGGTTGTACGGTTCCAAAGAGAGGCAGGGTAAGGCTACAATGGAACAAGCAGCGTTTCTGTCACTTGCGGCCTCCCTTTGTCCTCCTGCCTCCTCTACCGAAGAAGGACATTTGGTGGGAGCTGAGAACGACAGTCATGAATCCTCCTCTGTCGGGCAGAGCAGTTCTTGAACAGACTATGAATGGACGGGTGAGCAGAGCCGGCTGTGCGTGAATATTCATAGGAACATGCCTTTGTTACTTTTTAAGCCAAATATATTTTGGGGCTGTTTCCCTGGAGACACAGGGCGGAAGGAGAGGCCTTGCTGAGAGTAGTGTAGTTTGTGGGTGACACTTGCCTCCCACCCCCCTCCAGTCCGTCTCACGCTCCACCTGGACTGATTTTTCCGAGGTCACTCACTTTTCTTTGTGGCAGAGTCCAACTTTTTAGGCCCCGTTCTTTGCCTCTTTCTCCTGCTGTCAGTGTTCTTTTCAAATGCAAATCTGATCCACCTTCCCCGAAAGCCCTACTGCGGCTCCGGGCTGTTTTCTCTGGAGACAACTGGGCGCAGACTCCCCGTGTCATCCCAGTCCACACGCTGGCTGCGCTTTCTTTTCTCCGCAGAACGCTGAACCAGGCTCGCATTCCTTCGATCGCTATTTTGTTTGTACTCACCACTATTTGCCAGACCTTGTTTCGGTGTTGGAGTTATAACCACAGACTGTTATAGAGCAGTCAAGACTGTAAAATTTGGGGTGAGGACATTTGCCACCAAGCCTGATAACTGTTGACAGGTCCCCAGGACCCACGTGGTGGAAGGAGGGAACTGAAGGGAACTGACTCTCTCTCTCTCTCTCTCTCTCTCTCTCTCTCTCTCTCTCTCTCCCCCCCCCCCCCCGTCTCTGTCTCTCTCTCACACACACACACACGAATAAATACATGCGAAGTAAGAAAGAAAAGAAAAAATAGGCAAAATTCAAAATCCTTCTCATTTTGGAACTTTTTTTTGGTTTTTCAAGATAGGGTTTTTCTGTGTATCTCTGACTGTCCTGGAACTCACTCTGTAGACCAGGCTGGCCTCAAACTCCCACAGATCTGTCTGCTTCTCTTCTGCCTCCCGAGTGCTGGGATTAAAGGCGTGCACCACCATCATACAGCTTTTTTTTTTAAGTTTGGGATTTACTGATATTTAAATAACAACTTTATTGACATATAATTCCCATACTATAAAACTTATTTAAAGTATACATGTAATTCAATTTAGAACATTCAATTTTGCAGCTACATTTTGAGAATGTTGTTTCCACCAGAAACTTCGTACTCATTAATAGTGTTCTATTATGGGATTGATTCATATGGGAAGGCCTAGTCTTTGTGGATGGTGTCACCCCTGGGCAGGTGATTCTGGGGAGCATAAAAAAGCAAACTGAGCAAGTCATGGGGAGCAAGTCAGTAAGCAGAACTCCTCCAGGGTCTCTGTTTCAGTTTCTGCCTTAACTTCCCTTCCTGATGCCCTGGAATCCAGACTTGTAAACCAAACAAACTCTTTCCTTCCTGAGTTACTTCTGGTGATGGCACTTTATCACAGCAATAGAAAGCAAACCAGGACATTTGCTGGAAGCTTATCAGTTTGTTGACATTTCTCAAAAGAAAAAGAAACAACTTTCAGTTCATTATTTGAACTATTATTTTAAATTTCTCCCTATTGAATTTAGAATTGCTTGAATCTGTTTTAAGTCTGTTACATCTATACTGAGGTTTGATCTTTCCTATTTTTTATGTATTTATTTATTTATTTATTATTATTATTACTTTTATTATTTTCAAGATAGGGTCTTGATATGTAGCTCTGGCTGTCCTGGAACTCACTGTTTAGACTAGGCTGACCTTGAGTTCACAAAGATCCACCTGTCTCAACCTCCTGAGTGCTGGGATTAAAAGCCAATGTCAACATAACTGGCACTTTCCTGTGTTTAAAGCTTACTGATTTTTCCTTCTATTCCTTATTTAGTTTTCTTTTCTTTCCAATTTTACTTGTTTCTTATCTTCTGCTGGAAGCTAGTATTGATTTGACACCTTTTAAAATTTTACAGGTGCTGGAGCTGAGATGTGGCTGGCTCGGTAGAGTGATTGCCTAGCATTCAGGAAGCTCTGGTATCAATTCCCGGCACCATTCAAAAACCAGCTGTGAGCCGGGCGGTGGTGGCGCAAGCCTTTAATCCCAGCACTTGGGAGGCAGAGGCAGGCGGATCTCTGTGAATTCGAGACCAGCCTGGTCTACAAGAGCTAGTTCCAGGACAGGCTCCAAAACCACAGAGAAACCCTGTTTCGAAAAACCAAAAAG